>NC_080596.1:46604141-46916198 GCF_027887145.1 Ammospiza caudacuta | reverse complement strand
AGCACTGGATAAGGACAAAGGAAAAAATGCAGAAATTGTTTACTCTATTGAATCAGGTATAGTCACTTTCTTACATTTCCAGTCTGTTGAACTCGCTGATGGTTTTTCAACTGTAGATGTGTGAAAACATATTTGTGAAAAAAGGGAGATAGTGCAGGTTTATGTGCCATATTTTGAGAGATGTATTGAAGACACAGCCTCAGAGTATTTAAAAGAAAATAAAAAATATTCATCTATATCCTTTAGTTGTTTATGTTTTCCTCTAGATACATTTTGCGTATTTTAGGAGTAGGGGAAGAAAAAGCCATCTTGGAATGCTCAAAAGGAGTAATTTCTTTAGAAATTACAGAATCTGTAATTTCTGTAAGAAATCATTCCATTCAGGTCTAAAATTGCATTCTATTTTGATATTGTAGGTCTTATTTTCTGTGGCATAGGCAAAGCAAGGATTTGATGAATTGAGTAAGAGCTTGAGACAAGTGCTTTTGTGTTTAATATAATGCAGAAGTAAGGAGCTCAAAATAACTTAAATATGCATGCACCAAACTCCTATAAGGTAATTTTTTTAATAGATGCAGCAAAGAAGGGGCTGCTTTCTATACTTCCCTGTGGCTGATTTTAGTAGTGGGACTGCTATTCTAACTTACTAAAATATCTGAGAAATTCCTTAAGAGTTCGTCAGTTTGGCATTAAGACTCCTTCCAGATTGCAGGCGAGAAGAGAACTGCTCCTTATTTTTAACCTCAGTACATCTTTCTGAACTTGCCTACAATAATGTGGTTCAGATTGTGGCAATTTTTAATATTAGAAATCAGGATGACATGGATTGAGTTCACTTACCAGACAGAAGTAGATTTTGATTCAGTCCATTAAATCTGAATTCATACAAGTTTGCCATTATCAAGGTCCTGAGTTTTATAGGTACCATGACTAGAAAAAAAAGAGTTATTTAAATTTCACTCCTTATGTGAAATACTGTTTTCAAGGTAAAAAATAATTTAAATAAAAAATCCCAGTAACAAGCATAAGAGACTATATATTAAAGAGGACAACAACAGGCAAAAGGTTACTCAGTTTCTGTTGCATGCAAAGTGATATGTGCTTTTTTTAAAATTTTACATAAATTGGTGTGTAAAAGATAGGAATTATTTACTATAAATATTTTCCTTTATTTCCCCAAAGTGCTGTTTTCATGTGAAAGCACACTTTAACACTGTATTAAAACAAAGCTGTGATTATGATACTCTGACAAGAATGAATGGTTTTGAGTGTCTCATAACTTGCTTAAACTACATGAGATTTTTCTGTCATTTCTAGAAATATGGCATTTACTAAGCAAGGCACCAACGTCCATGAAATTTTTCTCTTTCCTTCCCATTTTGTTAGTCTTGTTTTCTGAATGCCAAACAATGGCAAGAAAAAATGTGTGTGCCTGCAGTCTAGAATGAAGTAACATGCTATTCTGTTCCTTTCTTCTAGCTTTTTGTAGGAGTAAATGTAAGACCTGTAAGATTTATTTTATAGGATGGTGATCTACTGGGAGGTTAAAGCATTATAATTGATATTCTAGGCTAATGGAAGGAACATTCCTTAAATGCTTGTAATGGCTGCTTAGATATGTAATGGGATATTCTAAGAATGCCACTGTGTTTAGAGTCTGCTCTAAAAAACCCGAAAATACCCAACCAAAAAGAACCAACAGTGAAAAAAACTCAAAACACAAAACCTCCTTCTTGCCTACTTGTGTGCAGAACTCAGAAGTTTTTAAAGAATTTTTTTCATGCTGAGATTATGGCTTTGGTAATGTCATTTTTTAAGTTAGTAAAATGTTAAATCTTAGCATATTTTATACATAAGCAGGGTCTTGTATGCAGTGTAGTTCATCTGTATATTTCAAAATTTGAAGCAAACAAGTGTTTATGTTAAATGGCAGCTGGTTCTTCTCAGCAAGCATTATTTTTCTTCTGATACAGTCACAGGGAATAACTTGTCTGTGTATCAATAGGAAATTAAGAGAGAGGTAACTATTTGTCCAATTTAAAAAGTTTGGTTTTGAATCAGTCATTTAAACAATACTTGTATAAACAATTAAGATTCACAATTGTTTGTTACAACCCTTCTTTTTTTCTCATCCAAAACATTCCAGTTGTTTTAGATTATAAAATGTAACTTTTATTCCACTAATGTTAACTTCCGAATATAAGTTCCTTTCAGCTACAGCTGATGTTTAAGTTTGCTAAAGGAGAATTTTTACATTAATTTTCAAGTCCTGGATGGCTTTGCTAACTATATTTTATGCAGTATTCCCACAAGTAAAGTTAGAATTACTGCCAGCTCTTGATTACAGAAAACTTTCCAGACAGGATAACAAGTGTTTATCAAGCAAAACTAAGAAATTTTCATAGTCTCTGTTCTGTCTGCTCATAGTCTCTGTTCCATCTATGTCTTTTTAAGTATAGAGCTAAATAAGCAGTCATCCCTTAAATTCTGTATTCCTCTTTTTAATTGCTTTTTCTTTCTTCACAGGGAATATTGGAAATTCCTTCCTTATTGATCCCATTTTGGGTATGATTAAAATTGCAAAGGAATTAGACCGTAGTAACCAGGAAGAATACAACCTGATGGTAAAAGCTACAGATAAAGGACATCCTCCAATGAGTGAAGTGACCTCTGTGCACATATTTGTTACAGTTTCTGATAATGCCTCACCAAAATTCACAGCCAAAGAATATTCTACAGAAATCACTGAAAGTGCCAACATTGGCAGTTTTGTTGGAATGGTTACAGCATACAGTCAGTCTTCTGTAGTTTATGAAATAAAAGATGGTAATTCAGATGATGCCTTTGCTATCAACCCCAACTCAGGTGTCATCATTACTCAGAAGATACTTGATTTTGAGACTTTGCCTTCTTATGCTCTTACTGTGCAAGGAACAAACATGGCTGGCTTGTCCAGTAATGCAACAGTTTTGGTACATCTTCGGGATGAGAATGACAATGCACCAATTTTCATGCAGGCTGAATATACAGGACTCATCAGTGAATCAGCTTCAATTAACAGTGTGGTTCTGACTGACAAGAATATCCCATTAGTAATTCGAGCTACAGATGCTGATAAAGAATCTAATGGTTTGCTTGTTTATCAAATTGTTGAACCATCTGTGCGCCAGTATTTTGCCATTGATTCTAGCACTGGTGCCATTCGGACAGTAATGAGTCTGGACTATGAGGAGACAAATATTTTCCACTTTTCAGTGCAAGTACATGATACAGGCATACCACGTCTATATGCGGAATATGCAGCTAATGTTACTATTTATGTGATTGACATCAATGATTGCCCTCCCGTGTTTTCAAGAGAGCTATATGAGACATCCCTTCTGGTTCCAACTTATAAAGGCGTGAAAGTCATCAGTGTAAATGCCACTGATGCAGATTCAGGCATTTTTTCCCAATTAATTTATTCCATTATTGAAGGCAACATTGGAGAAAAATTTTCAATAAATCCTAAGACTGGCGATATAACAGTACAAAACACAACTCAGTTAAGAAGCAGATATGAATTAACTGTGAGAGCATCTGATGGCAGATATGCAAGCACTGCATCTGTAAAAATTAATGTGAAAGAAAGCAAAGCAAGCCAGCTGAAGTTCACACAGAGTTCTTACTCTGCAACAGTGCAGGAGAATTCCACAGAGGCAAAAACAATAGCTGTTGTTACTGCTATAGGGAATCAAATGAATAAGCCTTTGTTTTACCATATTCTAAATCCAGACAGCAGATTCAAAATAAGCCAAACTTCAGGAGTCCTTTCCACAACAGGAATACCATTTGATCGTGAACAGCAAGAATCTTTTGATGTGGTCGTGGAAGTGACAGAGGAAAATAAACCATCAGTTGTTGCACACATTGTAGTTAAAGTCACAGTAGAAGATGTAAATGATAACGTTCCATTTTTTGTCAATCTTCCATATTATGCTGCTGTTAAAGTAGACTCGGAAGCAGGCCATGTTGTTCAACGTGTGACAGCAGTAGATAAAGATACAGGCAAAAATGGAGAGGTGCGTTACTATCTCAAAGAACATCATGAACATTTCCAAATTGATCCTACTGGTGAAATCTCCCTGAAGAAGAAGTTTGAACCAGACACACTAAATAAGGAGTATCTGGTCACAGTAGTGGCAAAAGATGGAGGAGACCCTGCATTTTCAGCTGAAGTTACAGTCCCAATTACAGTTATGAGTAAAGCTATGCCAGTGTTTGAAAAGCCTTTCTACAGTGCAGAGATACCAGAAAACATTCAGCTCCACAGTCCTGTGGTACACGTACAAGCAAACAGCCCTGAAGGACTCAAGGTGTTTTACAGCATCACAGGTGGAGATCCTTTCAATCAGTTCACTATCAACTTCAACACTGGAGTTATAAATGTTGTCGCCCCTCTTGACTTTGAGTCTCATCCAGCCTATAAACTGAGCGTTCGAGCAACTGACTCCCTAAATGGGGCACATGCTGATGTGTTTGTAGACATAATAGTGGAAGACATCAATGATAATCCTCCTGTGTTCACAGAGCAGTCTTACATTGCAACACTTTCTGAAGCATCTGTTGTTGGAACATCTGTTGCACAAGTGAGCGCTACAGATGCCGATTCTGGAACCAACAGGGGAATTTCCTATCACTTGGTTGAGGATAATAGTGAAAGTCATGACTACTTTCACGTAGATAGCAGCACTGGACTCATTCTTACAGCAAAAGCTTTGGACTACGAACAAATTAAGCAACACAAGTTACTAATAAGGGCCATAGATGGTGGCATGCTGCCCTTGAGTAGTGATACTATTGTAACTGTGGATGTAACTGATCTCAATGATAACCCGCCTCTTTTTAGCCAATTGCTTTATGAAGCCAAAATTAGTGAACTGGCTCCTCGAGGACATTTTGTGACATGTGTGCAAGCCTCAGATGCTGATAGCTCAGATGTTGGCAAGCTGGAGTACTCCATTCTGACAGGCAATGATCAGAAGAATTTTGTGATTGATAGTAAAACTGGCATTATCACCATCTCAAACCTACGCAGACAGACACTGAAGTCACATTATAATCTTAATGTGTCGGTTTCTGATGGTGTCTTCAGAAGCTCAGCCCAAGTCCATATAAGTGTAATCAGTGCCAACATGCACAGTCCTGTTTTCAGCCAGAATGAGTATGAGGTTGAACTAGCTGAAAATGCTCCACTGCATACTTTGGTTACTGAAGTTAAAGCAACAGATGAAGACTCTGGTACACATGGCCACATCACTTACCACATTGTAAATGACTTTGCCAAAGACAGATTTTATACAAATGAGAGAGGGCAGATATTTACCTCTGAAAAACTTGACCGTGAAACTCCAGCAGAAAAAGTAATTGCCATTAGTTTAATGGCCAAAGATTCAGGAGGGAAAGTTGCTTTCTGTTCTGTTAATGTCATACTTACGGATGACAATGATAATGCTCCTCAATTCCGAGCAACAGAGTATGAAGTAAACATTGGGACTGATGTTCCACGGGGTACTTCGGTCATTAAAGTCTGGGCATCTGATGCTGATGAAGGTACAAATGCAGACATCACATATTCTATTGAAGCAGAGTCTGAAAACGTAGAAGAGAATTTAGAAATTGATTCATTTTCTGGTATAATTACTACAAAAGAAAGCTTAATTGGTTTGGAAAATGAGTTTCTTACTTTCCTTGTTAGAGCAATTGATGGTGGATCCCCCCAGAAAGAGTCAGTTGTTCCTGTCTATGCTAGAATACTCCCACCAGAAGTGCCTACACCAAAATTTTCAGAACCATTTTATTCTTATACTGTCTCTGAGGACATTCCAATTGGAACTGTGATAGATGTTATCAAAGCAGAGCATAATCAGACTTTGGTATATAGTCTGATTAAAGGGAACACTCCTGAAAGCAACAGAGATGACTTTTTTGTGATTGACCGACAGACTGGAGAGTTGAAACTTGAGAAGAACCTTGATCATGAAACAACTAAGTGGTACCAGTTCTCAGTTCAAGCACAGTATGCAAATGAAGATTATAATGTTGTTTCCTCAGTAGAGGTTAGCATTCAAGTAAAAGACACAAATGATAACAAACCCATTTTGGAATCCAACCCATATGAAGCATTCATTGTAGAAAACACACCAGCTGGAACAAGAGTCATACAGGTTAAAGGAACTGACTTAGATTCCGGACTCAATGGGCAGGTTACTTACAGCTTGGATCCTTCTCAAGAGCCTGACATTATAGAATCTTTTACCATAAACATGGAAACTGGCTGGATTACCACTCTGAAAGAACTTGATCATGAGAAACGAGACAAATACAAGATCACAGTGGTTGCATCTGACCGGGGTGAAAAAATCCAGCTGTCTTCTATGGCTGTGGTTGAAGTTACTGTCACAGACGTGAATGACAATCCTCCACGGTTCACTGCAGAGATTTATAAGGGAACAGTCAGTGAGGATGACCCTCCTGGTGGGGTAATTGCCATCCTGAGTACAGCAGATGCTGATACAGAAGAAACCAATAGACAAGTCTTTTATTACATCACAGGTAAGTCTTTTTGGGTAATGTCAGAATAACTGTTTGAGTGGTGCTGGAATGATGGGAGATACAGCTTAATCTTTGAAGAGATTGGAAAGTGTTTGAAACCATAGAACTGCAAAGAAAGAATGTATGTGTCTTAATATGAATTTTAAAAACTTCAGTGGAAAAATGAATTTTAGTTGGCTTTGTTTCATGTGTGCCTTGCTTAAGATGCCTTTCTCTGTATATTATTTATATATCAAATTTTATTTTAAAAACTGTACTTAGATTAGAGATGCAGTTAAAGAAAAAATGCATAAAAAATCACAAAATAATAGGCTGTTAATTTCCAGTGGAATATTTTATTATCTATTTATTTATTATTTAGTGTACGTCATGATATGATGTTTTCTATAATGCTACCTGAATTTCTAAATTAATTTTTATGGATTTTTTTGGCCACAGCTGAATTGGTTGTGTGAGCATCTACTGACAATTTCTACCTGGGAAATGAAGCTGTTTCCTCATAAAGCCACAGAAAATGCCTGCTTTTTTCTTTCTTTTTTTTTTTTTATTTTCCTATACCTTAATTTTGATAGAGTAATAGTATTTCTTTTTATATTTCAGGAGGTGATCCTTTGGGACAGTTTGCTATTGAAAATTTACAGAATGAATGGAAGGTCTATGTCAAAAAGCCTCTGGACAGGGAAGAAAAGGATAATTATCTTCTAAATATTACAGCTACTGATGGGGCCTTTGCAGCTAAAGCTGTGGTGGAGGTTAAAGTCCTTGATGCTAATGATAATAGCCCTGTTTGTGAAAAGGTAGGCAGAGTCTCGTATCTTCCATTACCAGCTGCTTTCATACATAAAATTTACATTTTCTCTGAAATTGCTTCTCAGGAGACTGATAAATAGCTGTTCCTTTTAAACCAGTAACAAAATTTGGACTACTAAGATAGATTGCTATTAAATAAAAGATACTTCACAGACAGATTTTTTAAAAATCCAAAGACAATTCATTGACACTCAGTGGATATTTGAGAGATACAAGAAGAATTGTAGTACATTTCTCCTATGTTAATTTTTTTTCCAAAAAGAATTATTTTAAGCTGTAGCCATCATCGTTTATATGCTCTGTTTTATGAAAGAAGCAAACTTGTAAAGAAAGCTGAATCCCATTTCTTAGTTGAAGTTTGTGAATATTTCCTGTGATAAAAGAGTTGAAAATAGTGGAACATTAGTCTGCAATTGCAGTCAACAACACCAAAAATCTGTAAGCCATAAATGTTTTCTTGTTACAAAGCTGTCTACCGTACCAGATTTTTATAGTCTGCAAAAATGGACATGAAAAATAAGGAATGGAAAAAACTCAGGAAGATAGCCCCTGCAAAATATGTTACTGCCTCTCTTGTATTTTTCGTAGAACACAGATTTCATATTACTGGGTTGAAGTCTTCCCTTGTACTAGGAAGGACAAGTACACAGTGATGTAGGATTCTTTTTCTTACTTGGTGTTTATGTTGGTTACTTCTGTGCAAATGGTTGCAGTTATACACAGAGTGGCAAGTCAGTATTTTTAGCTTTTTTTCCTTTTATTTTCCCCTTTGTTAATATTGTTGTTACAAGGCTTAGTGCTTCAAATGTAATACACATTCCTGACATGGTTGGGCTAAGCACTAAGAGTGCTTAGTGCCAATAAATTCTGAATCCTTTTTCTTATTTTTAATTTAATCTAGAAGCTTTTGTCTCATTAAAAGGGCAGCTATCAATTTCTTGTAGATTGGGACAGACCTAGAAAAGATGATCCACCAAAAGAGAGAAAAATGAAATTAGCAAAAATTTGTAACTCCTATTTTGGGAACACATTTCATTATTAGCTTATTTATTTCATTATTAGTTACAAGTGTTTCAAGATCTGAGCAATGCACTAATGTCCAAAAATCCCTATAGCTGCAGTATTAAATACCTTTAATTAATAAATGTGAAGTAATTAATTAGAAAATCATAAGTTCTTTTAATTTTAAGTTATTTCATCCTCTGGTTCGCGTGGTATGTTACCAGACATTCAAACAGAATATTATTTCCTCTATCATTCCTTTTTCCCCTCCCCTTTCCAAGTTTTGCTTACTTCATATGTTTAGTTTTTCAATGTAACTTTGAAATCTTGCAGACTTTATATGCTGATTCAGTTCCTGAAGATGCCCTTCCTGGCAAGCTGATAATGCAGGTGTCTGCTACAGATGCAGATATTCGTTCCAATGCAGAAATTACTTACACACTGCATGGCACAGGAGAAGAAAAATTCAGACTTGCTCCAGACTCAGGTAATAATACTTTATACATTATACAAGACTCCAGTCCACTCATTTTATAAAATGCTTTGCTATTGCATGAAGACATAAATGTCAGTTGTTAAAACTTTCCACTAAGGGTTGGTTTACTGTACATTGGTTTATGTGAATTTCTACTACACAAGTACTAATAATATATTGAATAAACTCAGGCAAAAGGCAAGTGTTTTAATTTATGAGGAACTAAAGCATAAACAGGGTAATTGCCCTGAAGCCAGAAACTTCCATGCTGAAGTGACTGGAATAAAGTAGGCCATAAATTTTGCTCTTTTTATACTCACTGTAGTAGCAGCAATAATGGTTTGTAGCTGTGAAATATCTTCATTCAGATTCTCTTTGCCATCTTTTGTTTTGGAAAATTAAATGGGATGAGGTTAGATGGAGCAACAAATTTCCTTTCCATAGGAAACACCAGAAGTATCCCCAGTTTTATTGGAATGAGATTAACTCAAAAGTATAAATGACATCAAGTTTTAACTTGCTTCACTTTGGTCTTCATGGCATTCGTGTGTTTTGTATTACACTATTGCCAAAATCCTGTACTGTGCAGGCTGCAGTAGACAAGCAGTAGGAAGGTAAACAGTGTAGAAAAAATAGAATAAGATGAATACAAAAATGTAATGCAAGTAGAAGAGATTAGAAAACTTCAGTGACAAAATAAATGAGAAGGACCTTACTTCACATGGGTTTGGGAGGTATTTTTGGCTTTGAATGTCTCCTGTGTCATGTGCTACTGTGTTACATAAATTGAGAATTGGTAGGGCTAGAATACTCAAAAAAAATGTTTCATAATACTTTTTTGACCTGTTTATAAGGTGACAATGACTACACATAGTTGTGGCCTCTCATGTTTTCTGTCACTTTAGAAAGAAAGTATGTGTTAGAGGTCTACAGATTTGTCTGTAGTAGCAGTTAAGATCTCATTATGAATAGCTGCATCTATGCATGAAATGTTAGAGGAGGAATTACCAATACCTATGGAAGGAATACAACTAAATAGCTGAGAAAAACCAGACATGGATTTAACCTTGCATTTTTTTAATCCCAGAGTTCTAAAATTCACTTTGCACAAACACACATGGATTTTTGCATTTATACACATTGTCTCTCTGCACTATCAGAGAGTTCAGCTAATTTCTATTTCATGAGCATTAGGAAAAAATAAAGTGTTTTAGTTCTTAATCTTTTCAAATTGAAAAGGCAGGTCACTTACATGTTTTGCCCAAAGTGGAGTTCATTAATACAGTACAGCTGTTGATTTAGCCAGTGATGAAATTACTGTAAACAAGAAAATTGTTGTTTAGCTATTCCAATTTTAAGGGAAAACATGTTTAGGGGTACTTAAGCCTTGCAATTTGCATCAACTTAATGTGTTCTGCTGTTTGTAGGTGAACTGAAAACATTAATGGCACTTGATCGTGAGCAGCAAGCAGTTTATCATCTTCTAGTGAAAGCCACAGATGGAGGAGGAAGATTCTGCAAAGCTAACATTATCTTAACTCTGGAAGATGTGAATGATAATGCCCCAGAATTTACAACTGACAGTTACTCCATTACAGTTTTTGAGAACACAGAGCCTGGAACCCTTTTGACAAGAGTGCAGGCAACAGATGCAGATGCAGGTATGCATTCTTTGACTGATACTTTTGTCATGTTCTCAGACTTACAGTATTATTTCTTTAGTTTTATCCTGAGAGGTGTCAAGTGTTTCAGTAGAGCTGACAGATGTTCGATACCATTCAGGATTAGACTCATGAAAGATATATTTTGGTCTACTAAATCATTTAACACCTGACTTTCATGTGTGAATAGCTTGGAAGACATCCCTGTGGTGTCTTTGCAAAAAGGAGGAGAGGGAGGAGAGACAAAATGTAGGGAATTTTAACTGTCATAAGGTATTAATGCTATGATAAATCGGTTCATCCTTTTACTCCTGATGAAGTAATAGGACTATCAAGCCATGTCTGTTCATGTAAATGGGCATTCATGGATTTTTGTGCTTCTCATGCCAGCCATTGATGACCATACCATCAAGAGAACACTGGTCAACTGTAGCTTTATGTATATGCTGTTAAGATTTTTACTGTCTCTTTGCCTTCATTGTTCAGTTCCAAATATTAAGTGAACATGAACTAAAAATGACGTCAGAAGGAGTTTGCTCATAGGCTTTGTTGTAAGGAACAAAACAGCATTTAAGGGCGTGATTTCCACATCTTATCAGTTTCTTAATCAAATAGTATTAATGAATAGTTGTCTCAGTTTTCTAAAACAGTTGACCTGCTTTGTGCTGTGATAAAGCTTGGTTGCTCATTTGAAAGGTAACAGACAGTTGTTTTCATACTTCACCAGTGTTAGAGGCAGGTGGACCAAAATACTTGCCCTTAAAATCTATAAGGTTTTTGTTTGTTTTATAAAGAAATGGTCCTATAAATTATGCTCCTGTTAATTTTGGGGCACGATTCCTAAATAAAGAGTTTGGAGTCTAGTTAATTGATGCAACCTAACTCTCCCATATCCTCCTGTGTTATTATAAGCTTGGTAAGCAGATTCTGTTGTTCTAAAGTTATAATTACATTTATATTAACAATTGTTTCATATTAACTAGTGCTACAACTGAAGCAGAACCATGGTTCATGTTTTCTGTATGACAGAAAATCAGTGCAGTGAAGTGTTAGCTTAATGTTTTTTTGGAAGTAATTCTGCCCCTCACAAGAGACTTTACCTCTTTCTGAAATGTACTTTTAACATGAATGATAATATTTAGCATGCATGTCTTATTTTCATAGCTATCAGATGGATTATTCTGTTGTTGTATACTTTAATGGCTGCTTCATACTTGAAATTTTCTTTCAAAATGCAGGGTTGAACCGTAAAATCCATTATGCGCTGGTGAACTCTGCAGAGGGGCAGTTCTCTATTGATGAATTCTCTGGAATCATTCGTTTGGAGAAGCCTTTGGATCGGGAATTACAAGCTGTGTACACATTAACTTTGAAGGCCACAGATGAAGGCTTACCTAGAAGACTGTCTTCAACAAGTAGTCTTATAGTTTCTGTTTTGGATATTAATGACAATCCACCCGTATTTGAGCATAGGGAGTACAGTGCAAGTGTGTCAGAGGACATTCTGGTTGGAACCGAAGTTCTCCAGATCTATGCTGCCAGCAGAGACATTGAAGCCAACGCTGAAATCACATACTCAATAGTCAGTGGGAACGAACATGGAAAATTCAGCATCGATTCAACAACAGGTAACAGGTTGCAACTGTGAATGTTACTTGTGGCCAAGCAAGCACCATGCCATACTGACTTCCTCCATAGTTGAGCCAGGTTATGTACAGTCTGTGTGTACACAGATTTCTTCATCCCAGCTGAGAAGTTGCTGCTGCTGTCTTTCACCCATTTTACCAGCAAGCTTACTAGAGGAATGCAGTAAAATGTAGAAGAGGAACTTTATTTGTTGCTTCTGTTTATTGGATTATTACTTGGATTAGGTTCATTTATAAGGGTTTCCTAACTGGAGATTCCCTGCTCTGGGGGCAGGCAGGTGGAAAGTCATAGATCTGTAATGAGAAACATAATAGTCTTTCTACAAAAGGTATGTAATCAGAAGGAATGGCCAGGCTTGGCAAAAGAAGGATTAGAAATAAAATTGGTTGGGAAGACTACTCATTGGTCCACAAAGGCAGTAATCCTAGAGAAGTTTGATATGACATTAAAGAGAGCTTGGAATTGGAATATTATGTTCAACCATATGTCCAGCATGACTGGAAATTTTAGGCTTGTATGATAGTCAGATTTAGTCTCAGGGACTTTTTAGGTTATGTTGAAAATTTTTCCCTATTATTGACAATTCTTTGTTAAAAATCAATAAACACCTCAATTTTAGTTTTGTTTACTTATATAGTTCTTTTTCTAGAGCTAATTTCTTGCAAAGTTGCTTGGGTTTGGGTTTTTTTATTTTTGGTTTTGTTTTTAATAAGATTTCTACCCACAAGTTAATTTTAATTGACTTTTAGTAGTTAGTTAAATAGTTTAGTAGTTAATTGTGCTAGTGTAGTGGAAATTACAATTCTGCTTTTTCCAGTGGACATGCTGCTACTAAGGTATGGAAGATAAACTTCGTATATTTGAAAGGAGTAAAAAGGTTCCAGAAAAACTCATCCAGCAAATCAGTTTGTATGCTAGGGACTGCACTATCTTAACTAGTCTGTTAAAAACTCACATTACACAAGGTAAGCCTGGTTGTTTTAAACTGTGAATCTTTTGTGGTAATGGCAGGAACTTCATTTACATGTGTAAAACATTATCATATCACAGGGTAGCTCTAGCTTTACAGTGACAAATCAAGCCCTGAAGAAGTATTTGTCAGGTCAAAATAAAAATTGGCAACCCATAATAGTACAGCAGTAGCAGAGTTTGAGGCTTTTTTTTTTTTCTTCTTCCCTAGGAGCCATTTTCATCATTGAGAGTTTGGATTATGAAAGTTCTCATGAGTACTACCTGACAGTGGAAGCCACAGATGGAGGCACACCTTCATTAAGTGATGTTGTAACAGTGAATATTAATGTCACGGATATCAATGACAATTCTCCCATGTTTAGCCAAGACACTTACACTGCAGTAATCAGTGAAGATGCTATGCTTGAACAATCAGTTATTACAGTACGTATTGGTTTCTCTCTTTGAAATATTCTGTCATGATGAACATGCTTTCATTCTTGAAGGAATAAGTATTGATTTGAAGGTTAACATCAACAAGTAGATGTTTGCCACTGAATGAATGGAAAATTTACTTTGAAAAAGTTTCAGAAGTAGGGACTTAAGATGCTGTGGGAAAGTAGATAATATATTGTGATATGTTTATGTTCTCCTCATGAGACCATGACTTAACTTTCAGAAGAAATTCAGGAAATTAAATGATGTTGGTATAATGTATTGAGATGGCATTTCTCTTGTGAACTATGACATTTGTTAGACCAAAAGAGCTCATCTTCAGGGTGAGTTTATCTGAGAGATGCTAGAGTCTCTTTCAACCTGTTTTAACTGAGATTGTAATGTCCCTTAGGTTATGGCAGATGATGCTGATGGACCTTCCAACAACCACATTCACTACACAATAATAGATGGGAATCAAGGAAATCCTTTTACAATTGACCCTACCAGAGGTGAAATAAAAGTGACTAAGCTTCTAGACAGAGAAAAGGTGAGTTTTTTGTGGTTTTAAGGCAGCTGGGATTAATTTACCTATGCATAATTGATGACCACCATTTTCTTACTCTATTTCTAAATTACTGTTTTATGTTCCAAAATTAATATTGCTATAGTAAAGTGCAAGCATCTGTTTATATCAGTACTTCTGGGAGGAAAAGAAAGGATTAAATATATGAAGGAAAGCTTTTCTGGGGGTTGTGCTAAAATAATTCTTCCATAAAACAAAATCTGAGTTTGTTACTTTATTCCTCTTCAGTAAATGTTTTTAATTTTTTTTTTATTCATTTTTTTAGATTTCAGGATATACCTTGACAGTTCAAGCTTCAGATAATGGAAGTCCACCTAAACTTAACACAACTACAGTAAACATTGATGTTTCTGATGTAAATGATAATCCTCCAGTGTTCTCAAAAGGAAACTATAGTGTCATCATCCAGGTAAATGCAACTAGTGAAGTAATTAAATCAGTGTTACTGGACTGCAAATTTGTGGCTTGAATTTTTCTGTATTTTAAATTATTTAAGGTCTTCAGTGAGACTGCTTATCAAATAAGTGTTGAGGGTTTTAAAATTCCTGTTTGCATGTTATGTAGAAACTTACATTGCAAGTTGTAAGAGTCACAGAATGGGTGAGGTTGGAAGGGACCACAGTGAGTCATGCGGTGCAACCTCCCTGCTAAAGCAGGCTCATCCTAGAGCACATGGTTGAGTCCAGTCCTGGACACAGGATTGAGTCCAGAATGTTCTTGAATATTTACAGTGAGGGAAACTGCATAACCTCTCTGGGTTCTTTTTCTGATTCCTTGTGTGTGTACGTGTCTATGTATTATAAATTCCTTTTATGCACAGAACAATCTTAGAATCATGCAGGGATGTTAAAATACATTATAGTTTTCCTATTTCTTTTTAGTCTTAAGAGTTACTGCTTAGAGAAAGATCCTTTAGGTCCTTGTTACTATGAAGCTAATGCTCTGCACCATGGCATCAGGTTAAGCCCTAATTCCCACTGGCCTCCTCTGGGATCAGCAGCAGTTGAAACAAGAGTGGAATTTCATATGGCTGCATACCAATCCTTTGACTAATTTTACACTGTAGGATGGTAGCCGTAGGCCACATTGCCAAGTGTCTGGCATGTACTTGCCTGATTCAGAAAACTGCTAAAGCAAAGACAGCAGAATCAGCATCTATACTTCTTGTCTTCCTGAATCCAAGAAGAAATAAATGGAAGTCAACAAAGGAATTGCACTAAGACCTTTGTAGACTAGTACTGTAAATGAGCTCAGTCCCTTGTGTCCTTGTGCTGTTTCCTGGCCTGGTGCAGTAGATCTGTGAGGATCACACAATGTTACCTGATGCACTGTGCCATCCTAGCATACCACTTGTGTTTGAGACAAGTGTGCATCATTTGTAAAGGCAGCTTTCCAAAACAGGACAAAGTGACTATGTACAATATGCACCCAGTATGCAAATAAGATGTCCTGGATCTTGTTCTTAAAAACTCCAGCCAAGCAAAAAATCAAAAACCACCCCAAAAAACAAAACAAAACAACCCACAAAAAAAAAAAAAAAAAAAAAAAAGAAACCAAAAAAACCCCCCCAAATAAAAAACCAAACCCAAACTAACAGATTCCAGATTCATGTTTGTGTGCTGCCAAATGAATCTTCTTTTCCCCTATTATAGTCTTTCTTGAAATAAATGTTATTTAATATCTCACTTAAACTTCAGACTGTGTAGCCAATGTATGTACTATTTCCCTTACTCAATTAAAGAGGAAGATCTCTTGTTTTATAGTTCATTCGTATGGGCCTGCCCTAGTTGAAGGTAGCAGAGAAGAAGCTGGAGGAGTTGCCCAAGAATGCTGATGTACATTTCCTTTTGTATTTGAGATGGATATATTTGGACACAGTAGAAAATGTGCTTAGCTTTTAGGAAAGTCAAATTACTTTAGATATCCAGCTGTAAATATTTTTATTTTAAAGCAATGGTCTGTTTTGCTGGAAAGGAAAAAGCTTCAGCTTTTTGCAATATCTGATAGCTAAATTGACTTACCCTCTCAGAAACAGAGTATTGTTATCAGGAGTTTTTAGATTTGTGAAAGGGATAGCATTTTGTTATTGTTGTACTTCAAAATAAGTCTTCTACTTTTCTTGCTTTTCTAACAAGTATGTATATAGAGAAATCTGGCTGATACAGTAGAGCACAAGTATTCTGGGAGAGGAGTTACAAGTGTCAGATAAGGTTGTGTGTGTGTGTAACATATGTGATAAGCCAACATATGTGAAGTGTCTGTGAAACCTCAGACATCCACGTGATGCAAACTTGAAGGAATTTTATGATGCAAATTTTAAAACCTGGATTTCGTATTTTAACTGGATCGTGCCTGTAGCAGCCACAGCTGTAGGCAGAACTCCTAATTAGTGGCACAAGGGGTCAGATGGAGGCGTGTATTTTTCTAGTCCTCCCAACAAAGGCATTAGATTATCCTGAACAGGTGTTTTCTCTAAATTTCAAATCTTTGATGACTTGGTAATTTGGCTACAGTAATACTAATTCAGACCAGAAGTGGAAAATGTAAAGTGTCAAGGCTGAGCTACCTTTAAAAATACAATACCAAGTTAAAAAAACTGCCTTTCTCCTATTACTTTTTTGAGTCTTAATCTCAGAGGGTAGTAGTTTCCCTGAAGCAGTATTGTCATTCTGATTTCTCTTGTACTGATTAACTGGTTTGACAGTAATTTTTTGGGGTTTCTGTTGCAAGGAAGAAATCAGCATCGGACCATAGCCTCAATTATAACAAAACCAATGTGTATTATATATCTATAGGAAAATAAACCTATTGGATTCAGTGTGCTGCAGCTAGTGGTGACAGACAGGGATTCTTCTCACAACGGCCCTCCTTTTCTCTTCACCATCCTGACTGGAAATGAAGAGAGAACTTTTCAGATTACCCAGCAGGGAGTTCTGACCACAAGCGCTGCACTGAATCGCAAAGTGAGAGATCACTATTTGCTTCATGTCAAGGTAAGATGCTTCTGTCATGTTCCTCTTACTGTTTTGCATTGTAAATATTTGATTAACTTTTCCCACTCGTGTTCACTCCACCACTTGTCATTCTGTTAGGAGATCCTGACATGCCAAGTAGTCATTTGAGCCATGTCCCATTTTGTGTATTTCTTCATAGACAAAATCTGTTGGTTTAAATACTAATCTACACAGATGTAATGGGAAGATCACATTTAGAAGTAAGGTGAAGTGAAATGTTAACTGGGTGAGTGGTCTTAATAAGCCCTTTGCGTCCTGGTTGGAATGTTGAAAAACCAGCAGGGGACAGGTCCCTTGAGCTATTTTCTATTGCCTGCGGAATTCCTCTTGCTGCTATCGTTTTGACCCTTGAAGCTGTGTACTGGACTAAACTCACATGATGAAAGCAGGGATATTGCACAACACAGCAGTAATGGAAAATTTTCCTGTAGTGCCACATTCTTTTTTCAATGGCAATTGAAAACATCTTTTTTTGAGTTTGGACCTTTTCTCATACTATTTTCGGTAGGTGTTTTTTCATAGCATTGAAACTTGCAGTGCAGTAGTTTGAGATATCAGGATCCTGCAGTGGAAGCCACAGTATAAAACTCAAAAAATGACCCTGATGTGCTGTAAAATTTGCTACATGTGCCATTGTTGTGCGAAAAGACCAGACCATGTCCAAGGTTACATTAAACTAGCTAAGTTCTCTCAAATACTTCTTGTAACCTAGCGTGAGAAAAGTTCAAACCAATTGTTTTAATCTTATCTAGTCCTTTTAAATTCAGTTATAAATTAAGCAGCTAGGAACAGAGCACTAAAAATTAATAGGCTAAAAGTAGATGCCCTTAATTCTTAAACTTCATTTCCAGACTCAGGTTTTAAGAAAAATTCTTACCTACATTTTCACATGAGGAATTTATTTTAATTTCCACATTATTCTTATGCATACTATTGCAGATAATTTATGAATAAACATTCAGTTGCAGTATTTTCAAGTAATACTGTTTATAACAGTGTATGCTGAATTCTGTCCACAGTGGGATAGTTGTGACATATTTACACAAAGTCTGTTTTCTTTGGGGAAAGAAGAAAAAATTCACAGAGATATTGTAATTTGCTGTTTGAGTCACTGAAATGTTAGTATCCAGGAACCATCAATATAAGGACAGATATCATTTCATTTAAGTGTACTTTAGTTTAGGGTTTAAGGATTGGGTTGAAAATGGGGGCAGGTATATTATTCCTCTGTTAGCCATTTTTTCCTCAATAGTGATATGCCAATTCCCCCAAAGTCACCTTTTTGTTTATGGGTCTTTTTCCTGTAGGTGGTATCAGTGTAGGGCAAGAGTCATATGTTTTCCTTTAGATCTTCTCTAACAGTAACTAATTTCTATTTATTTTGCTTTTTAAATGTATTCTTATAAATGCATGTACAGGTAGTTATATTTTCATACTTATATTTTCAACAGTTCTGTACACACTGTTACATTGACTTTGTTGCATTTCATGATTTAACTGCAGCTTTGGCCCTTCCTGATGTGCCTAGCTTTTTTTTAAGTGTGAGATGCCTGTCTAACATCTTCCTCTGGGTGGAATCTCGCAATTCTTTTATTTCTAAGCCACTTTCTGGTGTCTAGTCTGCTTGGAAACAGCCTGTCAGTACTTCAGCTATCTTGTCTTCAGCACAGTAGCTGAAAAGTGCGTTTTTATTAGGAAATGAATATGGGCTCTTTCAATGGCATCCAGTAGCTAAACAAGTGTCTTAAAACAAATGTACTCATTTAGAGCAAAGGCTTCTCAGAGACTGTAAATCATTAATGCAGACTTTACTAATGTGCCTCTTTTTGTCAGTATTTTGGAGCTGTCTAATCAGTTGATTTCCAAGCTTCTTGACTGGATTCTTGAAATATATCACTGTCTTTAGTTGTCATTTGTCATTTTACATTTTGCTAGCTTTTTTCAATAGACATACTGCTATTATTTGCTATTATCTTACAACCCATGGGTATGAAGGCATCCAAGACTAAAACTAGTATTTCCCTATCACAAGTAGTTCCAGTGATACACACAAAATTATAGACAAGGCTGTTGAGGAAAAATATTCTTCCTCTCTTCCTTTAAAATAATACTTTTTAAAGTCTGTAGGAAGGCATTTTCTCAAGTTTGCATTTTGTTTAATTTCTGAATTTTGATCTTGCAAATCACAAGTTAATGGCTGTGTATGAACTCTTGATACCCGTTTTCAGTTTTTAGCTGACCTTTATTGGTGTGCTTTTCAGTATTGACAGCTTTCACCTTAGTTGCTTTTTGAATGGATTGCAGAAGTAGTGATGTTTTTAAATTTACAGGCATACTTTCATTTGAAAAACCTCATAACTAAAAAAACCCCACTTAAACTACACAAACTTTCCTCATATGCACTCTACGCACCCACTACCTCCAAAAGACTTTACTTTTGTCATTTTAATAGAAATAAGGATTTTTTTTTCCCCAGTGGTCACCTTATATGGGCATGCCAGTTGTATTTGCTTGTGCTCTCTCCAAAGGAAATAGATTATCCATTAACAAATGTCTCACAGCATTAGTGTGCGAAATCTTCAGCTATGAGTCATGCAGTCCTTTGTGCCACACTCTGAAGTCTTCAGTTTAAAACCACAGCACATTTTTAAATATCTGCACTATTGAAAAACCATTTCTCCTGGGGCTCTTCTTTTCTGCTCGCTGTCCATTTGTTATAATTTTGCTTGTCTGGTTTTTTTTGAGCCTTTTCTGGTTTCCCCTGGCATTTCTTCTGTAGCTAAACTGCCTGCCTTGTCTTGTTTCCAGGCAGAGATCTAGGCAAAACAAAACTTTGCCAACTTGAGCTCAAGCTCTCGTTATTTATTTGGGTAACTGGAGGACAAGTTTCTAGCCATGCCTGTCTTTTGGAGTTAACAGAAACAGATGAGGACATGTAGTTCTAGGAGACACACATTACCTTTTAAAAATGCTACATTTATGTGCCCATCCACAGATAATCTTGTGCCTAGAGTTACTCCTCTTGCTTAAATTTGTATTAAAAAAAAAACCAAAAGCTGCTTCTCCACATAGATCTTCAAAGTGTACTCTGTAAAATTATTGCAAAATCTATTAAACAATGCAGAATATCTTCTACTTTCTGAGCCCTGTATATCCCCTCTGTACCTTCACATCTCTGATTCTTCTTTAACTAATTTCTTCAGTGTCACTTTCAGTAACTGAGAGTGAGTTCTGGAAAAAGTAGTGGGAAATAAGAGGTAAGAAATAGAAAGAAAAACGTGAACCCAAGGGAATGCTCTTAGCTCACTCTTCTTTTTTTACTGTCCTTGTACACCAGCAGTGTATGTCTTTGTCCAGAAGGGGTGGAGAATAGGGTGTTCAAAAAGGATTTAAAATTGAATTGGGCTGATACAGTTAAAGACAGTTGATTAACTGTCTAAAGCAAATAGCAGTACAGGTACCCACCTCTTGTTTTCCTGTGACCAAAAATCATGAAAGGCAACATAATTAACTTTCTACATGCATTTTTTTCCTTTTGAAGTTCCATTTAGCACGGTACATTTACTTTGTCTTCCAGATTATCTCCTATTGTAGTGAAGCATGTTGTACATTTCTAGTGCATGACTCATTTCAAGTTTGTAAAGTGTTTCTGTGCTTGATATTAAAAAGCTTCAAGCACCATCTGCTGTCTGAAATCAGCTACTGTGCATTTCCTCTGTATTTGCTACCAGTGTTAATAGCTTCCTGGCATTTCCAGGTAATAAGAGCACTATAGGCTTTTAATCTTGGGAGAAATGAAAACATGTTTGTGTGTGCCTGCTTATATAAGCTTTTTAAATTTTCAGCATTAACTTCTATGTTAGGAATTGTGTTACAGAATTTATGTAAAGCATTTTACTGTAGGACTTCTTGATGGGGTTTTTGTGGGCACAAAAATACAGCTCAACTATATACAGGATAAATATCTGCAGTAGACTTTGAGATGAAGCAAAAATGTAAATTTGTCCTTATCTTTCCTTTAGGTGTCAGATAATGGAAAACCACCGTTGTCATCTTTGACTTACATTGATATTAGAGTTATTGAGGAAAGCATTTATTCTCCAGCAATACTGCCTCTGGAAATCTTTATCACAGCCTTTGGGGAAGAATATTCAGGTGGTGTCATTGGGAAAATTCACGCAACCGATCAAGATGTTTATGATACCTTGACATACAGTCTGGACCCCAAAATGGAATCCCTGTTCTCTGTTTCCAGTACTGGTGGCAAACTAATAGCACACAAAAGGTTAGATGTAGGACAGTACCTCCTAAATGTCACTGTTACAGATGGAAAATTTACAGCTGCAGCTGATATTACTGTACACATCAGACAAATCACACAAGAGGTATTAAATCACAGTATCGCAATACGCTTTGCAAACCTGTCCCCTGAAGAATTCATCGGTGATTACTGGCGCAATTTCCAGAGAGCATTGAGAAACATCTTGGGCGTGAGGAGAAATGACATCCAGATTGTTAGTTTGCAGCCTTCTGAGCCTCCTTCTAATCTGGATGTCCTCCTGAATATTGAAAAGTCTGGTAGCTCTCACCACCCAATGAGAATTTTGCTCCACAAGATAAACTCTTCTGTGCCTGACCTAGAGGAGATTTTAGGTGTCCGGATAATTGATGTGTTTCATAAGCTCTGTGCCGGCCTTGATTGTCCTTTGAAATTTTGTGAAGAAAAAGTAACAGTGGATGAGAACACCATGTCAACACACAGCACAGCCAGGCTGAGCTTCGTCACTCCCCGTCATCACAGAACAGCAGTTTGCCTTTGTAAAGGTAAGAAACACAGTAAAGGAAATTGTATCCTTGAAAAGATTGTTCTGGTTTTAAACACCAGTAGTCCTCAGATGGAAATTTATATTACAGAACAAGATCAGGAATATTCGGTAACTCTCTCTATACTTTGCCTAATTTTATTTGTAGTAAGGAGTAATTCTTTCTTATCTCATTACCTCATTTCAAGAATTTACATAATACAAGTTTATAGGAGTGGGTATGTATTTTCTTTATAGCTACACCTTCATTTTCCATTTTATGAAATAAGTAAATTTTTTGTTGTTGTTGCCTATCCTATTTTGATGACCATTTTCAGTCTTGTGTTCACAAAAGTAAGTTCCTGCAAAGTACCTGAATACTTCCTTGTTTTTGCTTAGCGGAGTAGCCCACACAGTTTCCAAACTTGTTTTGGAACGAGAGGGTAATGTGGGAGATAAATATTTATTAAAATATATGTAAGTACAAAGATTTCTGACAGAAGGTTAATTTATCATTATCTCTGAGTAAAAAAACATCGCTTTTTAAAATCAGGACTTAACCTTGCTGGGTGAACTTGCACATAGGAAGTAAATATTTAAAGCACATTCCTTTTCCCATTCCTTTTCCTTTCTTAAATACAGACATGTTTTTCTCTGCTCTCCCCTACCTACTCTGTCCGTGCTTATAGCTACATGTTGAATTTTTGTGGTGAATGATTCCAATGGTAAACCTTAAACCACAACACCAGTTTCCCAATTTTACCAATTGAATTGAGTAATCAAAATAAGGCTGAGCATCTGCCACTCTATATACTCTTTGTCTAGAATAGAATGTCTGTGCCAGTCATGCCCCATAACTGTTATTCACTTCCTTGTCTGATAGTCAGAAATATCATTTGGGGCATTTTAACCTACTGTACTTAGCAGTCTCTTTTCACAAAATACCATAATCACCAACAAAAAAGAAATAATGGATTTGGTTTCACAGAAGGGAAATGCCCCCTGGTAAGCAGTGTGTGTGAAGGGAATCCATGTCCTGAAGGTACTGAATGTTTAGGAGATCCAAAGGAAGGAAAATACACCTGTGTTTGCCAAGACAGCAAAGCTGGACAATGTCCTGGTAAGGAATTAACTTTAAAAAACTCTCTAAAACTATATTACTTTCAATCAAGTATAAATTTTATTCCAGTCCTGTGCTAATACTTTTTATGCTTTTCTGTATTCCTAAGCATCAGCTGGCTCCGCTGTGACATTTACTGGGAGCAGCTATGTGAAATATCGTCTCATGGAAAATGAGAACAAAGAGGAAATGAAGCTGACAATGAGACTTAGAACTTACTCTGCTCATGCAGTTGTTATGTATGCTCGAGGAACAGACTACAGTATCTTAGAGGTATATTAAAATCTTCTAGTGCATATCTCCTCCTTTCTTTGTACCATCTTCTTACTATTTTTGTGTCAGATTAAAAGATTGAGTCATAACATCTATGTAGAATGGTTGTAACTGAAAATTGCTTTAAAGGTAGGTAGGGTGTGTTACACATCCAGGTGAAAAATTTGTACAGAAATTTTTACATTTGTAAACAAACAAAGGTTCCTGAATCATATATTTTAAACAGCTTTAAATTTATTTGCTTATAATAGTTTAGTTCATACAGGAAAAGTTACTTAAAACACAAGATGAAAGGTATTGAAGTATTGTAATATTTTGATTATGATCTGTGATTGCTTTACTAGAGGAACAAAATGTACAAAGTGTACATTTCCAGCAAACATAAACTTTTATAGGCATCAATATTTTAAACTCTTTAAGTGTGCAGACCATTTATTGATATTGTGGCTTTCCTCTGTAGATCCATCATGGAAGACTGCAATATAAATTTGATTGTGGCAGTGGACCCGGGATTGTCTCTGTTCAGAGCACTCAGATAAACGATGGCCAGTGGCATTCCGTGTCTCTTGAGGTGGATGGAAACTATGCGCGACTTGTTCTGGACAGGGTGCATACTGCATCTGGTACTGCTCCTGGTACACTTAGGACACTCAACCTGGACAATCACGTGTTCTTTGGTGGTCATATTCGTCAGCAAGGTACAAGACATGGTAGAAGTCCTCAGGTTAGCAATGGTTTCAGAGGCTGTATGGATTCCATTGTACTAAATGGACAAGAGCTGCCCCTAAACAGCAAGCCACGAAGTTATGCACACATGGAGGAATCTGTAGATGTCACTCCTGGGTGCTTGCTGACTGCCACAGATGGATGTTCGAGCAGCCCCTGTCAGAATGGAGGCATCTGCAACGCACTGTCAAATGGAGGTAAGCTGCTCTTTATTCTTCTGCTTTTAGCTTTCAAAACTGCTTTTCAACTTCTCTGCTTTGAGGGATGAAACAACTTCGTGCATAATTCTTGGTTTCCCAGAGTTGTAGAAATTCAGTTGTTGAATAGGTAGGAAGGCTGTGTGTGCTTTGTAGATTCAACTGCTTGGGGATATGAGGTAGACAAAGTCCATCTGCCAAAGTGGGAATTTAATCTTCAGTGCTAACATCTAAGGTCCATCCTCTTAACAGCCTACTTTGGAGTTTTTCTTTGAAGATTCTGAAATCATTGGGACAACTTGTGTTTTGTGAGAAAAATGTTTAAGAAAACTCTTACTGTTAGTCTTTGCCTCACCTTTCGATAAAAACATTTCTATTTTTTCCCATCCTTTCTTTCATGTAGCAGCTTGGTGGGTAGGGAGGAATTTATCTTAAATCTGTGGGTGGGCAGGGAGGATTTTATCTCAAATCCAGTAAAGCTGTGTGCACCTTTCAAAAAGACTGTATTTGATTTCAGGTTACTACTGCAAGTGTGCACCTTTGTTTATGGGAACTCACTGCGATGTAAGTGTCAACCCATGTGCCTCCAACCCCTGCCTTTATGGTGGGACTTGCATCCCAGTCAGTGATGATTTCATCTGCCAGTGCCGAGGACAATATACAGGTCAAAGGTATGTTTCTATGGTTCATTGTATCAATGAACCCCTTGGAAAACAGGATATAAATGTAACACTTTTTCTGTTTTTTTTTTTTAATGTGTTTCCTACTTTAAGCTCAGATTTGAGACATACTGGAGCTGGCTGAAGTTAACAGCAGCCCCTGTGTTACAGCTCTGTATCCCACATTATGAAATTGCTTGCAGTTAAGGTAATGTTCCGCTGGTTTTGTTTGTTTTGCCTTTGCAGATGCCAGCTGGGTCCATATTGCAAAGACAATCCTTGCAAAAACAGTGGCAAGTGTATTGACAGTTTGGATGGACCTGTTTGTGAGTGTGAAGCAGGCTTTCGTGGAGAAAGGTAGGTAGCATTCCACATATGTTGAATTGTAGTAGTATTAATTAAGAGATTAACAGTTCAAACTGGTTGAAGTCTGGGATGTTGATAAAACAGTAAAATGCATGTTAGTGTGCAGTACCTTATAATAAACAGATCTAAAATTGTTGAGAACAAGATTACAACAAAGACTGCTGATGTAAACTAAACATCACTGCTGTGCTCTGTTTCTGATAGGTGCCTGACTGATGTCGATGAATGCATAGAAAACCCATGTCTCAATGGTGCCCTTTGTGAGAATACTTATGGTTCATACCACTGCAACTGTAGTCGTGGATTTGGAGGCAAACACTGCACAGACATTGTTCTCAATAAATATGTTTCGACATCTTGGAACATTGGCTTAGCTGAAGTGATTGGGATTATTGTTTTCGTCGCAGGAATCTTCTTGTTAGTTGTGATTTTTGTTGTTTGCCGCAAAGTGGTTAGTAGGAAGAAGAAGCACCAGCCCGAACCTGAAGACAAGCAACTGGGAGCTACGACAGCCTTCTTGCAAAGACCGTGTTTTGATGCAAAATTGAATAAGAACATCTATTCTGACATCCCACCACAGGTTCCTGTTCGTCCCATTTCATACACTCCAAGCATTCCAAGCGACTCCAGGAACAATCTTGACAGGAATTCTTTTGAAGGGTCTGCTATCCCTGAGCACCCTGAGTTTAGTACTTTTAACCCAGATTCTGTACATGGTCACCGGAAAGCTGTAGCTGTTTGCAGTGTTGCGCCAAACTTGCCACCTCCACCTCCCTCCAACTCACCTTCAGACAGTGATTCAATACAGAAACCCAGCTGGGATTTTGACTATGACAGTAAGAGACATTCCTGTTTTTACTTTCCTGTTAAATGGGTATGCTGGTACAATTTTATTATGAGTACAAAGTCTCTGTCTACACTTCTTAGAGTACAAAAGGCATTATGTCTTCACTGGGCTTTGTCTCTGATCAACCTTCATGCTCTACTAAGTTTTGTAAAAATGTGGAGACTTCAACTTTAAATAGTATTGATTCTTTAAGCTAGAATCTATTCATTGTCTCACTCGAAACTTTTTCTTTCAGCTAAAGTAGTAGATCTTGACCCCTGCCTTTCTAAGAAGCCTCTGGATGAAAAGAACTCCCATACTTACAGTGCAAGAGAAAGCATGTCTGAGGTCCAGTCTCTCAGCTCCTTCCAGTCTGAATCCTGTGATGACAATGGTACGTAAAATGCAACCATTCTGTACTGCTGCTGATGTTCATTTGTTCTGTCTTTGCATCTGTATCTCTTAGTAACAATAGGATTTACATATATTGAATATATATTAAATAGTAGCTTATTTAATATATATTTGCATTTACTTATGTTAATGCCCAAATCTGTTAATTTAAAAAAAAATATTTTACCTATCTCTATGCCAGCTGTTAATTACTTTACTTTAAAGTTATAATCATTCTGCTGTTAGAATATTACAGTGAAAATGCAGCTCAAGTTGCTCAGAGCCTTGTGTTTAAAACGTATTAGAATTTGGTAAACTCTTCTAGGTTATCCTTAGTTATCATCTTATGCAAGAATACAGTGAATTTTAAAAAATGGCCTCTGCACAAATATAACTTTCACTTTGCTGTTCAGCTCTCAGTAAAAAGCTTTCTGGTGTTACAGTTTCATTTGTTTCCTTCTCTTTTTCTTGCTGCGACCTCAGCTCCCATATGGATCAGATCAGTTCTGAGTGAGAGCAGAGTTTAAGGGACTGCTTGTAAGTTTGATTCCTTTAGTAATGAAGGAAACTTCACAAAAAGGAGTTTTGTTATAATAGAACAGTATATTTGGCTTTCACCATGATTGAAATGAATTCATAAAAACATTTCATACATTGAAAAAAGCCAATATAAAAATATGAATATTTTGATCACATCTCAAGTCCATCAAAATATAATCAGCAGACATACTTGTGGGTTGGATTATTATTAATTGGATGTCTTTTTCCATTGTTATGACAGATGCTTTTGTAGTTGATATGAATGCATCTATGTATTCAGAAGCATGTCATACTGATTGGACAAAGCCACAGTTTTCTCATAACTTAATTTGCTAAGTTAAGGTGTGCTTTGATTCTTTATTCCACTTTCTGCTTTTGTCTCTGCCTGGTAAAAAAGAACTTGAAATTCCTTTAGCTTAGGAATAAAGAACATTCTGCTTCTTTATGAAGTAGAGTGATTTGTTATTAACAGCATGAAAGAAAACTATCTGGTTTAATGATTGGTGAAAGTAAAATGGTATGCTTGCAGTCCTCATCATTTTATCAGTAGACCTGATGCCAACTTGCAACTTCTTTTCCTGTGGTTTTAAGTGTCGTGTTGTACATGTTGTTCTCCCCTCCTCACTGTCTTATATGTCTAGTATATTCTTTTTCCCATTTTCTGTCATGTGTTGATTACTCATTAATACATCATTTTAAGAGAAATAGCTGTAGCATCATAGATACTGTTCCTTCCTTCCATTTTGGTAGATTGAGAATTTAATAGCTTGATATTTAATCCCTGAGCTGTGCAAAACAGTTGCATGTGCTTACTTCATTTTTACCTTATAAGAATAAATCCTTCTCCATTCCAAAACTATCTTGAGGGAAAGTGAAGACATAAAAACTACATTCAAGTTTGGTTTTTTTAAAATAAGTATGTAACAGCCTGAATTTGGTATTCCTACTGTGGTATCTCTACTTTATACAAAACTTAAGTAGATGAGTAACAGAAATTTTCAGTAGGTATTTTTCATATTCTATCCTTTTAGTTCATTTCAGGGAAAATTTCTTTTCCGTATCTTTCATTGGTAGGGAGGCAACATAGTTTACATCTTTAAGGGAGAAGTCTAATGCAATAATCCTTAATTCACTCAACACAAGCCTTGAGAAAAGTCTAGTTTGTTGCTATATAGATAAAGTATGATGCAAATGAGTATATTTAGGCAACATTTCAGAAATTCTAAAACAACTTTAGCAGCCTTGTCCTCATACAAAATGTACTTCATGAGTAGTTACTTTTGTATGTTTAGCAATAATAAAATTGAGCTTTAGATATGTGTTTTATGTGTTACATGCCACTACTCTCTAGATTGAGAGTGAATGTGCATGTACACTAATAATGTTGCTCTATAAAACAGTAACAAACTGCAATTTCACAGTGTTGATGGGGGTTTTTATGTGTATGTGTCTGCTGTTTAAAGTGATACTAACTATAGGTTTGTTTTAATTTGCTCCTTTTATACCTTTTACAAGCTTCCGTAGTGACTGTAATACACCTTGTCAATGCTGTCGTTGACTCGGTGGAAAAAGAAGGTATATACATGTTTTCATATTTATTTACTGCTTTGGCAGCATAATGCACGTTTGTTGTCTTACATTGTCTTCTAGTAATGTAGTCCTAGCCAGATGTGAGTTATAGAATATTATTTACTTAGACTTTCTCATAAGTTATAGCAAAAAATATATTTATCTTGTAGATCTGTTAATGTTTTCTTGAGTATGCTGTAAATGCCTTGTCAACAGGTTTCAAAGTGTATTTTCTTGGGGAAAAAAGGGATTGGCATAAAAAGATCTGGGTGCTTACTCTCTTCTGAAAATATTAATACTAAAGCTGCCAGAAGAATTGAGACAACATCAAAGGCAAATACATGCAGTACTGTAGATGAAACAGCAGCCTCTGCTTCCTTTGCTTCTCCCACCCGCACCTGTTGACACCTTGTCCGGCTGATCAGAATCAAAATGGTCTGGTATCAGTACTCACTTCCTTGGTCTTCAGATCAATCTGTCTCTTAAGTAGAAAAAAAATAGTTCTGTCTGCATCTGAGATATGTAGGCATATACATCCTCCTCAGTTTAGCTATCTTGTTACTATGCAGCCTTACAACAGTACCTAAAATGTGCATTTGGGTATATGTACATACACATGTATATGTGTGTGTGTGTGTGTAGTATGTATTTGGAAGTTAGAAGGTAGGCATTTTCAATGGTGTGTTATTTTATTTCTGCTAACATTTAAAAACTAACCACTCTGGGAGATACAAACTCTTTACAAAATAATAAGAGTAATAAAAGTGCCAGTGAGTCTATACAAATGCTAACTGTTGTTTCAATTGACTAAATACTACTTTAAGTAAGTTCCAGTAAAAGGCAAATTATTCACTCCATGACCATGAGTTTGCAGAGGTTTCTTCTGAAATAGATCCAGTCTATGCTTCCTATTTCAAAATACAGACTGGGAAACATAATGTTTTTTACTAAGTCCTACTTAAAATGAAGCCATTGTAAGAACATAAAATCTATTAGAGTAGCTGAAGTTTCACTTTGGTTTGTTATCTGAAGTGTGCCCTTTTTAATTTACACAGGCACACAAAAAGTAGACAAATACAAGAACTTCCAATTACTTGAGAGTATTTCATTAATGAGGGTGCCATTTCATTAATGTGTACCTATAGACAATAGCCCTCTGTGCAAAAAAAATTGCAATGCACAGTACTTGGGAATGGGAGAATTACAGGACTAAAAGAGGCCAGATATACCAGGGGAAATATTTAATTACTGACTAAGATTTTCTCTAAGATTTTAATTGGTAGAATCTGAAAGTTATAGATGTAGTTTTCAAGTCAAAGATAAAAATATTGCCTGGTGTTTTAGTATCACCCTAAGATAAATACAGACATTGTGTGTGTTGCAATTGTCGAGAGATTAAATATGTCCTACTCCAGCTGCTTCTTAACATTTGAGAGTTTCTGCTCTTAATAAGCATTTCCTCTTAATAAGCATCTTAGGTAAGGAGTTCTGCTTTTGAGCACCCTCAGGGAGGGTGCCAGTTCAAGCAGCAGAGATCCTTACTCAAGCCTGCAGCAAGAGCATGTTCTGGGACAGATGGTCCCTACCTTTAGTGTCCCCAAGTGTTTCTGTCCAACAGGCGTCCTGGAAGCATGAACTGTAGCTAATTTCATGTGGGACAGTTTTGGGCCTGTATTCTCTGCACTGTTCCTCAGGCTGTAGCAATGCTGAGCGCAAGAGAAAATACAGCTCCAATCCAGCAGATTGTCACATAAAGATGGGCACGTCCAGTTCTAGTTTGTGTTTCTGCTATTTACTTTAAAGGGTCTTTGCCTCAGAAGAAGAGGAAAACCTAGATGTCTCCATTCCTTGGTGAAAGTGCTCTAAATCATAATGCCTATTGGCTTTAGTTTTGCACCCAATTTCCCAGGAAAAATAAAGAATGTTCTCTTCTAAGTGGACTAAGGATCAGAACCTTCTCCTGGAGTTGAGGCCAGAGATGTTTTAAGAGTCTCAGAGCTCAGACTGACATCTCCATTAGTCTGAACAGTGTGTCTGGGCTAGGCAAGCTTAAAAATAAAGGAACTTCTCTCTGAAGAATCCTCTGTCCCTTCATTCTTCCAACAGATGAAAGTATGAATTCTTAGGAGAGGATTCTGCCATTAGGATAGGCATCACTCATCCATAGAGCCTTTAATAGGGAATATAGATTCCTGAATAGAGAAAGGTTTAATATTTGTCAGGGCAGTTCTCTGCTGAGTGTGAGTTCTTGGAATTGCTGTACAAAGGGGGAGGACGGTTTCCCAGTGCTTATGTATGGAAGCCAGACACTAAAGGAAGAGTTACCCTGATACTCAAGAGATACTTCTAAGTGTAAGCACCAATAGATGGATCCCTGTATGAAAACACAAGGGTAGATACAAGGAAAGAAAAAATCAGGTCAAGTCCCACTACCTTGTGTAGCAGAAGTCCTGTATATACTGATCAGTATATACTGATACAAGAATTTCAGTAAACTCCAGACTGCAGATTTTACCACAAGACAGCCATGTCCCAGATGGGCTTTACGTGAATTCAGTAGCTGTCCTACAGTTCAAGTCTTAACAAATAATGAGCTCAGGAGAAAAAAAAAAAACAAAAAACACTTTAGTATTGCTAATTAAACTGGACAAAAACAGCGTGAATGTCATAGTGACTAGTCATTGTTTGTCTTCATATTGGTTCTACTATTTGATTCCTAACTACAGATGTTTTCTCCTTTTTCTTCTTATTCTGCCATCTAAAGAATCTTTTGCTGTTCCTGACCTCAGCAATTCAAGAGGTGACTTCTGCATGCAGTTCATTGATGTTCACCAAAATTTCTGTTAATATTTGGTTTTAACACAGACTTAGTATCAGTTGCTTGCTGTGCATTTGTCTGCAGTGATTTCTTTTTACTATATTTGCACTATATCACAACATTGTATTTTTTTATTGGTGTTTAGATGAGAGAAATTATTGGTTTTTAGTTAGTTTAGGTTTATATCTAGTTTCCAGCAAATACAAACTTATTCAAAGGGAGCTTGCAAGAGAGGATCAAGTCCAGTCATTTTTGCATGATTAAGCTTGATTTTCCTGGTTTGTTCTTGTAGTTGAATGTGGAATGTCTTTACTAATAACGTAAGATTTTTGTCAGAGGTGTTCCTGTAGAGCTAACAGCATTTTGTGAAACTAACTTTATGATGTGCTTGAGCAGCAGTCACTTTAAATGGTCTGAAATACTTTACCAAATAGAAATTGCTTCTTTTATCTAAGAAAGATTTATATATGCTAACTATATTCTTAAGAAAAACAGGCCATTGTTATGACCCTAAGTAATTACTCAGCAACAATTAAGTATTTAGCTGCACCAGGTAGGGTGTTGATTCTTTGCTATCCATTGAACAACTATGTATTGTGACAGCACATTCCATAGGTGACTACAGCTCTTCCCATGTTAGGTGTGATGTGTGGGAAAATGTAAAAGTTCAAGTTGTGAATGACGCACTATCTCATGCATGGCATAAAGTGAAGTTGTGTTGAATGTCTTTGTGCAACCAGGGCAAACTGCTGATTAACAAGTGGTGTCCTAATCACAGTGACTGCATTGTCTTAATACATGTGTTGACTTCTCAGTTCAGACTGACTTGAATACAAGACAATAATACTATTTTTTTCTTTAATTAACTTTTCAGGTTATCACTGGGATACATCAGATTGGATGCCAAGTGTTCAGTTGCCAGGTATCCAAGAGTATCCAAATTACGAAGTGGTGGAGGAGTCAGCTCCCCTCTACACAGATCCAAATGCCATCGATACAGACTATTACCCTGGTGGTTATGACATAGAGAGCGATTTTCCACCTCCACCTGATGATTTCCATGCACCTGATGAGCTTCCACCATTACCACCTGAATACAGCGACCAGTTTGAGTCAATACAGCCGCCCAGAGACATGCCAGCCGTAGGTAGCTTGGGTTCTTCCGCCAGGAGCAGGCAGAGATTTAACCTTAACCAGTACCTTCCCCATCACTACCCTGCAGACATGTCAGAACCTCAGACCGCCCCCGGCGGTGGCGGCAGCTACAGAGAGCCGTACGCTCCGTACTCGCTGGGGTTCAGTCCAGACTTTGAGGCACCCCCTGCAGACAACATGTCCATGTCTGTGTACGCTTCCACAGCCTCCTGCTCGGATGTGTCGGCATGCTGTGAAATGGAGTCTGAAGTCATGATGAGTGACTATGAGAGTGGAGACGATGCTCACTTCGAAGATGTGAAAATTCCTCCGCTTGATTCCCAGCAACATACAGAAGTCTGACACACTCAACAAAAGTGCCTGGACTCTTAACAAACTTTAACAAATCTAGAACAATTTTCAAGAGCTTTTTTATTTTTTCCTTTTTTTTTTTTTCCCAACCACGGTGAATGCTTTTGTTTCAGTGAGCTAAACTGGCATGGCAGCATTGGATCATGCAATTCATTTCACTAAATGAACCTCTTTCCATTTCCTGACCTCCTGTATTTGGAAAGTTCTAAGATTTCCACTGGCTGTGCCATTTCTGAACATCCTTTATGTACTTACATTTTCTATGTTAAAAAAAATCACATACCACTTCTCCATGTTAGCATGATGCGTATATTTATATAGTTCTAATGCAATTAATTTTCTCCTATTTTTTGTAAATTTTATGTACAGTTTTGATTTTAATAGTTTTAACTAGGTTTTGTAGATATTTTGTGAATTTGTTTTCCACTGAAACTAGTGGTGTTAGTGTGCCATTAAAAATGAGCACCCTGACTTATTATAATCAGGGCATCACTGTATGTATTCCCCTGAAAAACTAAGGTTTGACATTTCATTGTAAAACATTCAACATATTCACACAATTTCAATTGTACATACATTAGGTCTGATATTTTTCTGGGTCAGCTATATGGAAATGTCTTAAATGGGTTGCTGTATTTTAGAACTGTAAACATTTTTTCCCTTCTTGGAAAGTGTGTTGGGGACCCTCTGCATACCAGTTTAGAACCAAAACCACCATGACACAGTTTTTATAGTGTCTGTATATTTGTGATCCAATGGTCTTGTAAAGGTTTTTACTGAAAATTACCATTAGCCAGTCTTTCTTACTGACAATAAATTATTAATAAAATACTTTAGCTTTGCTCTGTGTATCTCTATTATATAATATACCATTGACAAAGCATTCAGTGCAGCATTTTTTAAGTCTGTATATGTTTTGTACTGTATTAAGTTACTTGCTCCAAGCAACTCTTTTTCCTCTCCTCTGAAATCAGCCTGCAGCTGTGTTAGAGATGCTCACAAGATGGCAGTGTGTGTCTGCTTAATGGTGTTTTTAAAAGTAATCGGGCCAGTCTGAATAAAGATTGATGGGTATCAAACTGCAGCAGCCTTCTCGGTAGTTTGCATTTTTCTTTAAATATATAATATCAGCTATGTAAGTTGCTGAATATTTTTTCTCAAGTCACAAAAATATATACAAAGAAAATCCCCAAGATCTTTAAAGCAATTTCTCCCCTCCTTTATCACCTGAATACTTAACTTTCATGACTAGTTACCCCTTGATGGTGCACCTGCATGCTGAAATGGCTGTGCCATTATCTGACTTTGTGCTAAATAGTTGGTGGTTTCCTGCAATTATATTTCAGTTGCAGTTTCTTACATTAAGTTCACACTAGAATTTTACCTTGAAGAAGTAAAGGTGGAGTACTGTTTTCCTGTGTATTATCCAGCTGCTTTTCTGACTAGAAAAAATCAAAGCCTTTAACAGAGTTCTCTAGCATAAATTTGGCCTGATGGTAAGCTAAAGGAATAATGTAACTGTCTTCTGCCTCTTGCTTGAGGGATGCTTTTTAAGTTCAGAACAGATTTCTTGGCACATTAGTGAATTTTTAATATAGCCTGGAATCCTTTCAGCTCCACCTCCATTTTGTTCCTACTGTCATAAAGTTCTGTAGCCTAGGAATATACAATATTAGATTCTCCCCCATCATGAGAGCTAAGCCTCAGCCTTCTACCATCTAGGGGAACAGGGTACTGTATTTGGAGTGCTATTTATATACAAAATGGAACAACTCCCAGCTTGGCAGCTGTATAATGGAAATTGGGTGGATTACAGGGCACAGCCAGGCACTGACATTCCTGTGTTAACTTGCCTATATACAGGTTAAGGATCCCATGACTTATGTAAAAAGACTAAAAAAATAATTTTAAACCCACGTTCTGGCTGTGCACTGCAATATTCACCCTGATAACTAAGAGCATTTTGTACATCAGACTGTTAGAATGTTCTTAATTAATTGCTTTTAGAAGAATCTTACAGAACTGTAAGCAGAGGGTGTCACACACTGTAGTAGTTCACATCTCTGCTTAAGGCCCATCTTGAGTGAGGAAGGTTAAACTTACTGGAAGTTTTGCTCAAGATTTCTTAATATCTGCTGCTTGGTAGGAATGACTCTTAGGCGACAGCAAGAGGAAGATGCTGCACAAATTTGCATCATTTCTCAGTTGATAAGGATTTCCAGAAAAGATGAAAACCTGCCCTACAAATATATTTTATAAAGTTACTCATTTACAGAAGGGCTTGAAGACAGAGTTTTAAAATTGAGACATGAAGAACAGGAATATCAACACTTAAATATACTTTTATTTGTAGTACTGCGAACTGAAGGCTAACACAGAACATCCAAACTAAAAAGGAGCAATGTCGCATTATTCTACAATGAAATTCCATGTCAGTGTAAGAGAATGCTTTGTTGAAAGTATCAGAATATATGTACATATATGTATGTATATGTATTTTTTTACCTTTTCACAATAATAGTGCTACTAGGCAACACACAACACCAAGGTTCTACTTCACAGCAGAAAACAAGGCTGCATCATAAGGCTCACTTATGGAAATAGCAGGCATTTTCAACTCCACAGCTTTCAACAGCTTTGCTGTTGGTGTGTATAGCAAGGACACGTTGGACAAATGCTCCCTTTGTGAGGAGCTCTTACTGCCTAATTCAGGCCCAGTAAGTGCAATCAAACCTATTTTCCCACACCGAGCTACAGCAATACACCAGATGAAGCTGGTGACATTTTAAACCCAATTAAAACTGATACAGCAGAGCTTAGCTGTTTGACTCAACAGTAGTCCAGCGCATTCAAAAACACTGCCCATGTGATTTACTTTACAAGCCAAACATTTTAAAGTCGGGGATTTCAGTGAAGTCACACATTCACTATACCACTGTCCTCATGTTGTCACAGCAAGAGGTTTAAGTTGAGATATAGTTTCATGTGCTACAATTTATGCCCATTCCAAAGGGTACCACTGAGAAGAGCCTCTCCGTCTTTACAGCTTCACATCAGGTATTTATAAACAGCATCAAGTTCCCCACTGAGCCTTCTTTTTTCCCCAGATTGATCAGCCTCAGTTCTCTGAGTCTCTCACCTGAAAGTAGCTCCAGTCTCTTAATCATCTTACCAGCCCTTTGCTGAACTGTAGTTAAGTCCCCCATTGAAGTATTTTTTTTTCTATTTTAAAATACTTATGAGCTAGTAGAACTTAAAGTTTTATTGAGCAGATTTGAGTCAAGCTCATTGCTGCTTTGTCCATTCTACATTTTGAATGAATGAAATGTCACTTAGTCTTGAAGCGGAGAACAAACCGCAGTTCTGCCTGATTAAGAGTAATTGAGGCAGAAACAACAACAGACAACCCGATGAAACTTCTTTTATTCAATATTTAACAGACCTGGTCTGAGAACTCCAGGATGCAGACATATACACTTAGTAGAAGGAACATAACCAGAGTACCAGATTTGGGCTCCTTGCCCAAGAATATTTACTCAGATGTTTTTTCCACTGTTCCTGTTCTACCCATGGCCTCCATGAAACAAGTAGTCCCAAGAAACCACAGGAGAGTTCTTGCACTGCCCAAGGGATGAATCCAGCCCTTGGTGGATCCCACAAATCTGAATCCACTCAAGCCAAAGAAGATATGAAATCTGTCTCTAACTGCAAGCTCCATTTTGAAGTAGAGGGGTAAGAAGAAATGCTCTCTTTCTACTTTGAATGTGCCTGTTCAGCCCTTGAAGGAAGAGAGCTGCAGGAATTAGTCTGTGTTGTATGAAGGGGTCATGACTGACGCCTGTCTGCAGACAGACCATTGCTGAATATGTTCACAAAGTGCCTCGCATGACTCCTGACTCCTCTTTGCCCTGGAGAAGCCATGCTGATTGCCTTGAATCACCTTCCTGAGCCTTTAGCACAGCTTCTAGGATGATCTCTTCCATGACTTTCCCAGACACAGAGGTGAGGCTGACAGGTTGGTCATTCCCAGGGTCTTTCTTTCTATCCTTTCTAAAGATGAGCACTATTGTTTCCCTTTTTCTAGTCACCTGGGACTTGAACTCACTGCCATGCCTTTTTAAATGCCATGGAAAGTGCCTTGGCAACCACATCACCCAATGCCCTCAGGACTCTGGGATGTACCTCATTTGGTCCTACAGACTTTAATACTTGCAGGTTCCTCAGAAGGTCATGAACTTGATCTTTACTTACAGCTGGAGGGGCTTTGCTCCTCCAGTCTCCATCCTGCTGTCCATCCTCTTGAGAGGTGTAAGAAAACAGGTTTGCATTGAAGACCGAGGCAAAAAAGCTCTTAAGTAACTCAGCCTTTTCTTCATCCTTTTGTGCTGGACTGACTGTGTCAATGGACAAGGCAAGAGCTACAGCTGTCATTTTTCTGGACTTCCGTAAAGCCTCTGACAGGGTCCCCCACCAAATCTGTCTACATTGGAGAGAGATGGATTTGATGGGTAGGCTGTTAGGTGGATAAGGAATTGGTTGGATGGTCACATCCAGAGGGTTGTGGTCAACAGCTCAGAGTCATGAAGGACATTAGAAGTGGTGTCCCTCAGGGGACACTGGGACAAGTGCTATTTAATATTTAAGTAATAAATAATAATGCAATACTTAACATTCAATAACTCTTTATATTTAAATACTTTAATATTCAAATATTATTTAAAAATATTAATATTTTCATGACATGGATAAAGGGACCAAGTTCACTCTCAGAAAGCTGAGTGGTGCTGTTCACACACCTGAGGGATGGGATGCCATCCAGAGGGACCTGGACAAGTTCCAAAAGTGGAGCCCTGGGAATTTCATGAGGTTTAAGAAGACCAAGTGCAAGGCGCTGCACTTGGGTTGGGGCAACCCCCAGTATCAACACAGCTGGGTGGGGATGAACAAGAAGGACTTGGGGGTGCTGGTGGATGAGAAGCTGGATATGAGCCATCCATGTATGCACCTGTGGCCCAGTAAGCTACACAGGTCCTGGGCTGCATCCAAAGCAGCACGAGCGGCAGGGCAAGGGAGGGTATTCTGCCCCTCTGCTGTGCTCTGGTGAGACTCTCCCTGTGTCCAGCTCTGGGGTCCAAAACACATGAAGGACTTCAGCCTGCTGGAGCAAGCCCAGAGGAAGCCACCAATTTGATCAGAGGGATGGAGCACCTCTTCTATGAGGAAAGGCTGAGAGAATTTGGATTGTTTAGCCTGTAAAAAGAGAAGGCTTTGGGGTGACCTATCTAAGGTCTTCCAGTACCTGAAGGGAGCCTACAAGGAAGATGGAGAGAGACTATTTACAAGAGCCCATAGTGACGAGACAAGAGGAAATGGCTTCAAATTGAAAGACAGTAGGCTTAGATGGATTATTAGAAAGCAATTTTATTTTCTTTTCCTACTGTGAGTATGGTAACAGACTGGAAGGGGTTGTCCAGAGAAGTTGTGGATGCCCCATGTCTGGATGTGTTCAAAGCCAGACTGGATGGGCTCTGAGCAACCTGGTCTAGTGAAAAGTGTCCCAGCCCATTACAATGGCTTGTAACTGGATTATCTTTTAGGTGTCTTCCAACCCAAACCATTCTATCAATCATTCTATTCTATTCACAAGCACTGTCTGGATCACTGCTCTGCACACATCATCTGTGAACATCCACACCAAGGTACCTGCAGGCTCCACATGAGGAGGCACACGTTTCACTGAAAGCTCTGCGCACACTCCACACATGTCAGACAACCAAGAGCTGGGTGCCTCAATTTCTTTTCATAGCCCTTGCCAATTTTTAGTATTAAATGGCTTTCAAGCCCACACAAGCCTTCATAAAAATACTAAATAGGGGAAGCCCCCATTAAACCAAGCATGCTGAAGCAGACAAATTCTGGCAGCATTACTTCATTCTTCCACAGCTGCACTAGGGTTGAATAAAAATCAGAGAAGCAGAGTGCAATATCCAATGAAGTTGCAAAGCAGGAAAATGTGATCTTTGCTTTGATCTTACAAAGATTTAAGAGAAAGAGAATTACAATCATTTCCCCTCACGTAAGAGGGAAACTTGCTGATAATCAAAAGATTATTAATTATCAATGCCCAACACCCACTGCTAAACCTGGTAACACATCTAAACCTTCACACACACACAAGTTAGGCACTAGAAGCAGTCACCCAGGAGTCAAGGCTATCAGTAGGAACATGACCTTAGAACAAGAGCAAACACTCTCATTTAGCATTATCAAAGCTGAGTCACATGCCTTTCTAGACTTTTTGCTGCAGATGGTAATTTCTCAGTTTCTTATATTCTTACATGCTTTGAGTTGAAACCTTCAATGTGAGGAAAAAGCACTGAGAAGCCCAATTATGTGAATGAGTCATTCTATCCTTAATCCCCAGGGTCCCAATTGGAAAACATGCTAAGTAAGATGAATTGCTTTCAGAGCTTGAATTTAACTTTGAAGACATACATAGGGAAAGATTATGCTGCTGCATCAAAAAAAAATTTTGCATTTTCTTCTTTTTCTACAGAACTTGAAGCACCGACAGTAATTTATAGCATAAAAGATTAAGGGCCTCCTTTTTTAAACAACTAATACTTCATGATGGCCATTTAGGTGACAAAAACTTCTGCTTTAACTTTCACTGGGGAAAAAATACCTCAAGTCCCAGAGAAAAAGGCTAAAAATATAATTAGCCTTACAACTGGAGCCTGATTGTATGCATTGAGCTTTTTTTGGTTGAAAGCCAAACATTGTTCAGTACCACTTGCGCAAAATTTCACAGAACTCACCTCCAAAAACTATGTCTAGCTGCTCAGAAACACCTAGAAGGTGTAAGAACAAAGTTCACTTTGGCTGAGTTGGACTAGACACTTGAAGTGTTTAAATCCACATCTTTCACTGACTGCCCACCTCAAGAGCTGGAAGAGGCTGAGGAAGCCAGAAAGCCAACAAACGTGGGCAACAGAAAAGATAAAGATGCACCTGATGTCCCAAGGAAACAAAAGCAGCTACAGAAAAAGAAACCGCCAAAACCATGCAAACACACACACAACAGCAGGAACTTACCAGCTCAGAGTCAGGTACGCAGAGAAGCAAAACGTGAGGAATTTTGAAAATCAGAGGAAGATGGCTACTAAAAGTAGAGAGCAGCTGGGTGAGAGAGAGGTTTTTCTTTAAGTCCAAGAAAGTATATCCTAATAAAGGTTTCAAAGTCTTTTAGTAGACCATGTCTTACATATTTTAGACACTTATATTCATAGCCTCAAGGCTTCCTCTGATTCAGTGTAGGCTAATTCTTGCTCAGTGTGGAAGCTTTCCCAAGAGTTAGATGTGAAGCTGTGTTCCTCAAGTTACAGTCCTGTCTTACCTGGGAGACAACAAACCTTTCTAAGCTGTCCTCAACAGCCTTCCTAAAAGGAAAATACTTCCCTCCTTAAAAGGCTACTAGAATCCATATGCATTACTATTGCTGCCAGAATTTTCTATTGGCCACCATAAAAATCCCACAATCAATATTTAACACTATGGGGAAGTGAGGGAGACTCAAATTTAAGCCTCCTCAGCCCCACAGGGACAGTAACTCATTCCCCCTCCATTTCTTCAGCTCCAGTTGAGGTTAAAAAATTCTGTTGCCAAAGCCCTGTAAATAGCCTACAGCCACTCTGTCCCACAGCACAAATACACAGGAAGGAAGGTTGGATTTGTATCTCCAGAAGGCAATGGTATTCACACTTATGGTTGAAACAAGTGGAGAAAAGGTCTTGCATTAAGGGGTAGACATTCAGGTCCAGCTGTATCTGAATTCAGATATTACTGAGTCACCTCTCAAACAAGGAAAACATACAGTTATGCTGTGTTTTAAATGCTAGGGGTTATTTCCCTGAACCTGGAGTGAAGCATGTTCTTTTAAGCACCCCTGAGGTTCAGAGGTTTTTTTGGGGACTCTGTTGCAGGGTTTTGGCTATAAGTAGTCAATTTTTTTTGTGAAAAGGCAGAAATATCTTCCCCCTATTCATATTAACCCCTCTGCCAAAAATTTGTTCAACATTTATCTGAATGATCTTCAGGTAAAATACTCAGGAGCATCTTATTTAGCCAACCTCTCACAAGAGGGTTAGAGTCTAAGGGAAAGAAAAAACCTGTTTGCTACAAGGTACCACTTTGGACAGAGTTAAAGAGAAAAAGATGCTCCAAGCATGAAGGGGTATATTGAACAGTTCATCTGGGGACCAGTGTAAAAAGCTTAAAACTATTTCATTCCTACATTGTGTTTGCATCTGAGGATGACTAGATCTGTTGATATCCATTAACAGACACATACAGATTCTCAAAGATGACAAAATTTAAGGAATCCTCTGAACAGAACTTCTCAGGATCATTCAAAATTAATGTTTTGTTTCTCCATATTTCCCTTGTATTGTTCATCTCCCACAAGCTTAACTCCACAGTAGCTTGCCTCAGGCTCAGCAGGGTCCCTATGGTCTCCCCTATTCGCAGCTGTGTGGGTATTTCATACCCATCCACATGATGTACCACACCTTTCAGCAGCTTCCTCACTGCAGAAAACACTTTGTGAGCCCCTAAGAGCCAAATCAGCTTTTTGACTTGTGCTTCACAGTACCCAATGACTACTGACACTGACCAAGAAACAGCATTTAACAAAAGAGCTTAAAAATGAAGCTTTGAAGGAGTATCAAAAGCCAGAACTTGTAACTGCCATGATCAAAACCACCTAAACAACACAGAAGTGAACAAACTTTTTAAAGAGAGCCAAGAGAGGCAGCTAAAAGGCAATTCTTAGAATGGAGCACAGAGTGTACAAAGATGTCATGTTGGCAAGCTTGTACCATTTATTTCAGCAAAAGCTGAAAGGCAAAAAGGAGAGTGGCACAGCACAACAGGAAAGCAAGGGAGGCTGAAATTGTACAAAAATGAGGAAAAGAAGGAGCAAACTCCAGCAAGTACGATTATCCAGATGTATTTGAGGACCAATTTGCAAACATCAAAAATTGAAGTTTATTTTAAAATACATTAAAAGCAGAAAGTTCTGCCAGAGAAACTATAAATATGAAACTAGAGGAAGATCAAGGTGTAACAGGAACCTTGGAGAATTCAGGACTAGCAGATATCCTCCCCACCAGGTCTGTGTCCACTGAGGGAAAAGTTGAGATGTTTCACTGCTTTCCAAATGACTTAACATGTAATTCACACAATAAAAAGATATTGGTGAAAAGAAATAAACAGTATCCAAGTCAATATGGCACTGTCTCAGCAGTTCTAATCACTTAAGGTGTTGCAGCATATGTCATAGTGGAGACAGCCACAACACACAAAATACCATCCACCATTCAATTTCAGAAATCCTCAACCCCTGCAGAGTAACACCATACCACTTCAGGAGGCTTCAAGCACCAGCTCATGAAGAGCAACATCATCTCACTTCAGAAGGCTGCCAGCATCTGCCCTTGTTCTTCAGCCCCACCTTTTATACCCTCAGGCTGTTGCACTGCACCTGTGTGCCCTCTGCTCCCTTTGGAGGTTGGTCAGTGCCCTGGGCACTCCAGGGCTCATTGCTGTCAGTGCTGCTCACCTGCTGCTCACAGCTGCGCCCACTGGGGATGAGGCTCGGCCACAGCCCCACTCCCATTCACCACAAACTGTGCACCCACACCCAGGGCTTCAGAGTCACAGCCAGCTAAAACCTCCTCAGGCCCACATGACTAAAAACCGGCAAAGACGCGATACTGGGCAAGATGAACCAAGTAGCAGCTTCTCACAGATGCATACTCTCTTAAGAAAGAATGAAAACACTCATAGCAGAAATGAAAACACTCATAGCAGAAGCAGCAGCAAGCAATTGCGACAATTGAGACTGTTAAACTGAGATTGTTAAACCATCAGTGTGGTCCACTGCTTGTAAAATAAGAACTGAATCATATCACATGGCACCAGTTTGGGCATTCATGCATTCTCTGTACAGTCTTTTAATGTTTTCTTTGTTCCCAAACGTAAGAGACAAGAGAGTACCTGCCAACATGACCATTAACAAAAATATTCATCCAAACAAGATGAATAAGCTTGGTCTTATCTAAGAAAAAAAGCAGATCTCCCATGGGCACTGTGACATTAGGAATATAATCAACATCAGGGGACAAAAGCTATTCATTTCTACTGTCAACCAGACAGTTATGGAACAGGGACAGAAATTCAGGTTCAGGTAGAAAAAGCAGATTAGAATTACTGCCTAAAGATAACCAGATTAGTATTTCCTGAAAGACAGGTTTGCACAGCAGCCAGTTCTAGGAAAAAAAAAAAAAATGGGCGGGGGGGGGGGGGGGTGTAAGTCTCCTTTATGTAAAACAGGTTTTTAACCAAGATTTCCCACTAAAAGGAAAACCATTTTAGCAATTTGGAGCTGTCAATAAAGGTGTAGAGGAGCTGTACTAGTGCCTTCTCTCAGTTTTTATGAATTATTTTAGTTCTGCTCCTTCACTGCTTTATTAAATAAATGAAAATAGATGTTTTCAAGATGGACTTAAATTTCACGTGACCCATGGGTGCTTTGGATTGGCTTTTTCCAGTGTTCATTTCAGCAAGATACACGAGCTTTCATACAGGTGTACCGAAGGAAGTTTTCAGTTTGGTGTTTGAACAAGGGAGAAGTTATTTTTACTGCCCTGTTTCTGAAACTGCTCTTCATCTTTTTTACTATATGGCAGTGCTGTCAGCTGTGTCCTACAATGAAGTTCATTCTATGCTTTTTTAAGCAAAGGCAACCAAACACTGAAGAAATGTTATTTCCTACAGTAGAAATCACTGCTGCTGGAGCACTCTGGCATAGATTCCTCAATGTGTTAATTTGCACTGTCAAGTTTTAAAAGAAAGTCATGGGCAGCAAAGTATTGGTTGTAATTGAAAACCTCTGTTAGTACTTCAAGGCTCTAATCACACCTTCTACTACCCCTCCTTTGTCTAATTTTAAATATAAAAAATTACATGGGCAAAAAACCAGGTGAAGTTGATATCAAATTACAGCCTGAATTTAGTAATTCATTCTCTCAAAAGCATATGGACTATGAGGATGCATAAAATAAAACTGAATTATGTCTGCTTCCCCTTTCAGGGAATGTCATGGGTGAAAGGAAGAGTTTTCCTCCTCATTATAATCCTTCTAAGTATTTCTATTTCTACACAGTAGAAATTAATCCATACTCAGCAAAGTGTCTTTTCATTGGGATTTACAAAAAGCCAAATCTACCTTCTATTCTATCCTAGCAATAAATAACTGCTATGTTAGATACACTTATGACTCGGTAAGACCTTATCTATCAACATCTTGATATTTCAGCTCCACTTTTATTCAAAGGAATGATGTGACAAATGCAGATCAACACACAACAGCCGCACAGGGCAATGGAGCGGCATGACAGCACAGGTTTGGAAACCACTGGCAACCCTAATACTGGCACTCAAGACCAAAGACCTTCCTACCTTTTCAAACTCCCTTTCTTTTGTGATCTATTGCTACTGCTTCCTCCTGAGTATTTCAGAAGAATCTCACACAGCACAAAACACACAGTATGTGGAAAAATATTTATTGCACTTGGTAAGGTGGGACATTTCTCCAGCACCATCTTCATTTGATAAAGAAGTGCTAGAGAATACAGTACTGGACCAGCAAAGCCACCAACAAAAGAGCCCAACAGGAATCTCGGAGATTTTCCAAGGGTTCAGTGCCAGGCGTGACACTAACTGTGCATGCTCCTGGAGGGGTCAGGCCCCCAGAGCTGCCCTTGCTGCTGGCCAGTCACTGCCTCCCAAAACATGTCTCTTTGTGACGCTAGAGAATCATAGAAGGAAGTAAGTCTGAAGGAGGATAGATTTACACTAAATATCAATAAGAAATTTACTTACTAAATACCAGTAAGAAATTTACAGTGAGGGTGGTGATACACTGGAATTGGTTTCCCAGAGAGGTTGGAGGTGTTCCAGAACAGGCTGGATGGTGCTCTGCGTAACCTAGTCTAGTGGAAAAATTCCTGCCCATGGGAAGGAGGTTAGAACTAGATGATCTTTAAGCTCCCTTCCAAACTAAACTATTCTATGACACTTATGCTCACACTTCTCCCCTCTAGAACTCCAGTTCAGTCCCTCCTTCAGGTATTTCACTTCCCTAGTTATACTTCTAGGCTGTTTTCCAGAGCAGATCAGAATGTGGGGCAGAGCTGGGGGTCTGGCATTGGCAGACTCTGACCCACACCGCTGCCCTAACTCAGCTGTGCATCTCGCACACCGCAACAAGCGCCGTCTCCCCGAGCCCACCGTGCTCTCCCTCCCGCAGCATCAGGGAGCGTGTTGAACCAGCGCTGCCCCTATGGAGACACCGAGAGCCAAAACCTCTCCTCGCAGTCACACGGGGCCGCTGTTCGCTGCTGCAAGCCGGACTGGAGAGCCTGGGAAGCCTCCCGTGCATCGGCACCAAGCAAAATTCTCAGAGCAATGAAATTGAGCGCTCAAAGATGCAGGGACAGCTCCTGAACTAGAAGACATATAGGTTTCTTCTAGGCGAGAAATGTCTTTTTTTTGCTTATTTTGGTACAGGATTTAGATTACTGCTACTTGTTATCAGGGAGTGGAACCGGGGTACCACTGCACTGCTTCTTCAGAAGCCACAGAATTACAATACTTGAACTGACCTTTAGATAGTGCAGATGGCATGCCAGGCCGCATTAGTGAAACTGGATATTGTCGTGGTTGCCCAATATACAAATTAGTGAGGAAAACTATTCCCTGGGGAAATCAAGCACATAAAGACTTTAAAGTAATGTGCATGCAAGCTTCAGTCACAGCCAAAATATAGGATACAATGCTGAATGACACTGGACAGACAAAAGAAATCCAGGGAACTGCTGTATTTCAGATCTTAGGATGGCATCAAACTGTACAGCTAGGAAATCATCACCTAGTCTGACCCACCTAGAACAATACTACCCTTATGGTTATTTGTATTTACTAAAGCAGCCAGACAGTAAGGGAACCTCAGTCTGAACCTGATTCATCATTATTCTCTGGAGCATCTAAAAAAAAGCATGTATTCCTAGCTCAAATTAAAATATAAATGGATTTTAAAATGACTGCAATTTCTCTTCAGCTTGTGATCACAACACCAGCCTGGTTTCTTGTGCTTAAAGGATCTGTTCAAAAATGTCTCTGCTATTCTGGTTACACTATTAATCTCAGAATTTACCCAGATGAACTGCCAGCCTCTCAGGCTGAAGGAGCTTGCACCCAGGCTTTTGGAATACATTTCTGGTTGTGCTCACTGTTGCTTGGGTAGAAGAAACACCCAAGACGGCACTCACAATGAACTAGGATTACAGAACATTATTTGGTTTGAACTTCAGTGCATGGTGCTGCTCCCATATCAGTAAACTTCTGGTTTCAGCTGCAGAGAGGGGTCCCTCCTCCCATTTTAGAACCAGGCGTCAATAAGGGTGAAACAAGTGATCACATTATTCCTCTGAGGTAACAAGGATCTAAACTGAAAATCAAATTAGTAAAGACTTGTCTTATATAAAATTGCCACACAGTCCTGACTGCTGCACAGACTGAATGGAGGTGGGCATTACAAGGAGCTGTAGTCAGTCCAGAATCTGCATTAGTGAACAATATCCAAAAATGTGGCGAATTTTCTTCTCCAGGACAATAATAAAACCAATACAAGGAAATCACAGTGAGACCTGGACAGATATCTGTTCTTTCATCATGCTTACACACATCTTCTCCACCTCCTTTACAGGAAACTGTATTAGAATATAGAGATTTTTATCCCTTGGTCAGTCCGGCCTCTCATACAGGCTCATGTTCCTTCAAGTCAGCGCCCAAAGCAGCTCAGCTCTTGGCAGGATTCCCACTTCCCACACAGCTCCAGCCAGACACACAGCCCTTTTGCAGCTCACCTCTGGTTGGAGGCATTACCCCCAACAAAATTTCTCCTCTCTGCCTGCTCCCAAATGAAGGCTGTGCCAACCTTCCCATATTCTCACTTTGATCCTGCCCAGCCTCAGGGGCAATGCAGGACACTGAGGACAGACACACTTATTAACCCTTCATACCAACCTGCAGGACTTCATGCAAAGATTCAGAGCAATAAATTTTCAGCAAGGGTCTGAAGAAAATTCACATGAAATGTGGATGGGGGCAAGAAAGGCAAACAAGGGTTTCAGGAGTTTGTGGCTTCAATTACAAGAAATAACAGGCCTTTTACAATTAGGATTGTGCACAGGCAGATCAAAAACAACTGTAAGATAAAAGTGTAGCCCTTTGCTTTATTAGTCATCTAAACAGACAGAAGCTGATGTCAGAATGAGACAGACTAATTCCCTTCCAAATATATGCGCTGCAGCTTGCTTAAAGCCTCTGTGCATTCCCTTTAACCATGACCCCTCTGCTCGAATTCCCACTCTGGCTAATCTTCAGCTTGGACACATCCTTCTTGCCACTGTGTATTTGCAGTCTTCACAGAGCAATAAGCAACATCACATTATCCTAGAAGATTTACCCCCTGGTAAATCCCCTTGTTAGACTCATCTAGCTTGTTACAGAAATTCTCTTCCTACATTAACTGCAGATAAATTTGGGTCAGCAATAACAACATTTTTTATGTACATATTTGTTTGTTTAGAATTCCTTTCCTTAAATGTTCACCTTTGTCCTTGTTTAGTCATCACCATATATGCTGGCTCTTACCATCAGGTTGAAAGTTCACAGTTTTCCAGTTCTGTCAGCCAGCAAATAAACCTCCAAAATCTTAATACCAATTCTCTTGTGACTGATTCAGCTTCTGAAACATACAGTTCATTGGGTTTAACAGCACATTTTCTCTCACACCAGATATGCTGTGCAGTTGCACATGACACTAAATGTAGAACAGTTTTCCTGAAATAGCAAAATAACAGTTGTAAACAACATAGTATTTGTATAGTATGTGCTCTGAAGTTGTTGCTTTATTTAGAAGACAAAAAAATACACAAAATCTGTCTGGAGGTCTTTTCTTGTCCATGCATATTTGTGTGTGTGCGCATAAGGGCATTTCTTTGGTCTGTAAATTGTTTGTTTGTCCATATCATTTTTTAAACATGCTGCATTGCTGAGTGAGAGGCACCTCAGGGTTTCATCAGCTCTTTGCTGTAATTGCTGTAATTGCTAATACTCTGCTCCACCACGAAGGATATCTGTTTACTGTATTGTAACAGCATCCTTAAGGGTGCACAGTGAATACATATTTAGAGAGAGAGAAAATTACCTTGAAAAGCAAATACAAAGATGGAGGTGGACAAAAGGCTACAGTAATAAGACAGTCCACTAAAAACACAGTTAAATCAATAAAAAAAGGCAGAAAAATGGGATAAGTTTCTAGAGCATCCACCAACACTTAATAATGTGTGCTTGCAGGGGACAACTACATCAACTAGGGAAAAACATCTTTTTCTTCTAAGCTTTTCACTATTATGTAACTTCTTTGCTGTGCCCAAAGGGCTTTGCCTGTAAGAAAGTATGCAGAACTATTCTAGGAGACAGTCTTGCAAGACACATGGATGCTACATTTTCAGGGACACCTTAAAGCCAGTAAAAAATCCCATAACCGACAAAAAAAAAACCCCAAAGAAACAAACCTACAAACAAAATAAACCAAAGAAAAAAACAACCACCCAAACAAGCAAAAAGACAACAAAAAAACCCCAAACAACAAAATGACAAACAAAACAAGAAAAAACCAACCAAACAAAAACCCAAACAAAACAAAATCCCACAAAAAAAAACCTTAAAAACCCCCAAAAAGCCAGAAAATCCTAACAAACAAAGAAAAATCCCCAGTTCTGAATGTGTTCAGCCAATGTAATCAAGAAGAGCAGACATGTGCAGTGGGCTGTGCTGGAGTACCAACAGTGTGTCCTGGCCAGCTCTGCTGCCCTTTCCCTCACCTTCCCCAGGGAAATGCAGCTCCCCAGCTCTCTCTACCTTCTGCTTGTACAGCCTCTAGAACCAAACCAAGGAGTCCATGTGAGAGAGCAGCTGAACCTACCCACAAAAAACAAGTAGCACAAAGGGCTGAACGAATGAGGTTGATTAGAGGGCCAAAAGTTAATTCCCATTTTTCTTTATGAAGAGCAACAAAGTGGTTTTGGCACACTCTAAACCAGTGAAGCATTGCTACGATTCAATAAACCACTGAGATTTTTTTACCTTTCGTAAGTATTTGATCAGAAAAGATACATTCTCTTCTCCACCCCACATCTGCCTTGTTTCAAGCACTCATTCCTCCTTCTGACTTGTACCTACTGAGAGGTGTTTGTCACACTATTCTACTGTGGAGGACAAGATCTTCTTTCTCCTTTCACACAGCATCTGCAAATCATGGGTTGCTTCATCTCTCCAAGAAATAGTGTGTCTTCTAGTAAATGTCATAATAGAACTAAGGCTCAATTTAAGAATTTTTCTCAAGAATACTGTTGTGTGTATTGATCCAAGCTTTAAGGTTCTTCTGGTGTACTTTAAATTTTCTTCCTTAACCCTGGAGACAAATGCAAAGCTAACAACATCCAGGGTAATAAGAGATGGACAGTGCTTTCCTTATGATTAAATATATGTTTATGCTAGGGTTTATCTCCCTGATTCAGCTGTTTTCTTGGTTTAAGCAGGAAGTTATTTTCGTTGATTCATCTACTTTTTAAAAAATTTTTCTTTCTCCAGGACTTAAGAAATCATAAAACAATAGCTCTCCAGAGTGAGATACATAAATACATCTAGTATTTAAACTGTCTCTCACACAGCACAGGATTTGCTTTTCCAACTCAGCTATCTACTTCTTTGTTTTTCAGTTCCCAAAGCACAAGAGGGACCTTAGAGGAGATGATTACAAGATCCATGTTCCCAGTATATCCAAATGCCACTTTAAATCCAGTTTCCATTTTAAAATTCCTTCATTCTAGTCAAAATCAGAACACAACTAGATTACTAAGGAAGAGCCATAACAAGGCTCTCACGATGGTACCAAGAACATTTTATTGCTATTAAAGCCATAAATCATCACACAGAAGATGAACTTCATGTTGATTACATAATTTGCTATTACCTAAACTAACAGGATAGGTGTTGGGAATAATACAACAGAAAAGGCAAAACGATCAAAAAGGATGCGACATCTATACATGGCTTATCCTTCCTCTTCTACCTCACGGGGTGGTTTCCCTTGCAATGCTGACATCAGGACAATTGGAGTCCCTGATGGAGTTGTGTCAGGGCCCCCAACACTACTCCTGTCCAAATGGATCCTACCCCTTGAAGCATGACAGGAATTGCATATTTTGACAGTAGATCTGCCTCCTCTCCTTCTAGAGTAGGTTCTCCCAGAAGCAGTGCCCACAGAAAGTCACCTTAAGGTCCAGTCACCTAAACCATATTACTTTATACTTTTTTTCAGGCATCTGCTTTTACTGAGCATAACTTTACACTCATTCAAACACAACAGGAACATGCAGCACAGCTGGCAAGTTTGAAGAGGCTACAGTAATCAAAAAGGAGTGAAGAAAGAAAGAAAGAAAGAAAGAAAGAAAGAAAGAAAGAAAGAAAGAAAGAAAGAAAGAAAGAAAGAAAGAAAGAAAGAAAGAAAGAAGAGAAAGAAAGAAAGAAAGAAAGAAAGAAAGAAAGAAAGAAAGAAAGAAAGAAAGAAAGAAAGAAAGAAAGAAAGAAAGAAAGAAAGAAAGAAAGAAAGAAAGAAAGAAAGAAAGAAAGAAAGAAAGAAAGAAAGAAAGAAAGAAAGAAAGAAAGAAAGAAAGAAAGAAAGAAAGAAAGAAAGAAAGAAAGAAAGAAAGAAAGAAAGAAAGAAAGAAAGAAAGAAAGAAAGAAAGAAAGAAAGAAAGAAAGAAAGAAAGAAAGAAAGAAAGAAAGAGAAAGAAAGAAAGAAAGAAAGAAAGAAAGAAAGAAAGAAAGAAAGAAAGAAAGAAAGAAAGAAAGAAAGAAAGAAAGAAAGAAAGAAAGAAAGAAAGAAAGAAAGAAAGAAAGAAAGAAAGAAAGAAAGAAAGAAAGAAAGAAAAGAAAGAAAGAAAGAAAGAAAGAAAGAAAGAAAGAAAGAAAGAAAGAAAGAAAGAAAGAAAGAAAGAAAGAGCTGGATCTTGTATAGCCAATGACAAAGACAGTTTTGTTACGTAATGGAGCACTCTCTTTTTCATTTGAAAAGAGTATTTCTCTCCCAAAAGAAAATTACTGTACATCAGAATGATTTCAACACAAGGCATATGACACAGGGACAAAGGGCTCATGTGAGAGGAAAGCTCTCGCAGATTTTTTAACCTGCCTCTCCTGACAACTTTAAAAAGCAGAAAGGATCTTAAAAAGAGAATTCACCTTGATTTGGTGCTATCTCATGTCCATGAACTCTATACATGAAATGAGAAGATTGACGCAAAACTTCCAGGCTCTGGCATCTTGGTCCAGAACAGATTTTGCCTAGAAGCACAAGGAAAGCATCTGGAAATACAGGTTCTCTATTTTCACACAAAATCTCATTTAAGACTTCATTAAGAATAAAATGCAATTAATTAATTAATTAATTCATTCATTCATTTAAGAATAAAACATGCACTCCTCAAGAAATCTTGACAAAATCTAGATACCCTTTCCTAGAATTGGGACACCAGCCATTGTTTCAGTGTGGGCTGAGTCACCTCTCACAGGAAGGAGAGGGTTGTGGAGTTCAGGGTCTCAGAGCTCCCATGCAATCCTACAGCTGCCCTAGGAAGCTCTCTAAACACTGTTTTGCTCATTAACAGGGTAGGGCACCAGGCTTTACACTGACCCGGCCGTGCAGGGTTGTCTGTTCCTTGACCCTGGTTTTGTCTGCAGGGGACACTAACTCCTCGTACCCCAATCTCCAACCAACAGCAGGCTCCACACCCTGCTCTGCATAGCCCCGGGGATTATTGCTGGTCTACATGTATGCCTAAGTCCCAGTGTTCTTAAAGCCTAAATTCAGAATGGAATCTGTAGAAAACAAACATGCACAAAGCAATAACAAGCCCCTGCTCTCCCAGCCTTCTGTAGTACCCACTGCAGACAGTGTGTTTGCCTCCTTGGTTTTTCAGCAGACTGGGAATATGTGTAACCATCTTCATTCTTAATTCTACTACACTGAAGTTCAACTTGCACTTCAGTGGCAACATATTTTCTGGGTTGTGTCCTCCAGCTTTGCTCTGAAATAAGCCAGTGTGGTGCAACTACAGCTCAGCATTGCATGCTATTTAAAGGCAATGCTGCACATGCACCTGACATGGTCGTGCAAATGCAGGCTAACCTGAACAATCACACAGAAAAGAGACATTAAACAGCTCAAAAAAAAAAAAAAAAAAAAAAAAAAAGGAAAGAAAAGGAAAAGAAACCATTATTTTCAAGTGTGGAGTTTGATCACATGTTGGAACATGTTTTACAATACTGGAAGATACACACATGACTTCACTAGACAGTCCTCTAAATTTAGGTTGTCTCTTTTATGCACAGAATAAAATAAGGCACAGATTCTCTCTGGAATTATCAGTAGCATGTATGCCTGTGAGGAAAGCCTAACAAATTAATTTTGCCCTGTTTTCTCAAGACTTTTCCGTTTCCTGTTTCTGTGCTGCAGTGCAGACCTGTACCTTACATTCAGTGATTGCCATTGCTGCAAAAAACACATGGGGAAGAACACAAGAGGAAAATGGCTCTGCTCTCTGCCTTAAGGGTCACCCATGTTTTAGCCCCACTTCTGTGATGTAGTGGTCAATTCCATCAGACTTATTGGTATTTTTATGCAGACTTCACTAGATTGAAAACAGATTACAGTTAAGATTTCAGATTCAAAGATGTTTAAATAAAAATGTTCTTCTTCTGCCCATATTTTTTATTTGTCATCAAAAAAATGCATGACAATGGAACACATCTGAAAACAAAAACATCTGTTAATCACTGGAAGGGGGACAGCAAAATTTGGAATCTTCCTTTGAAGAAAATCACATTATAGATGACAAAACCCACTGAAATAAGAAAAAACACTATAAAATCAAATGCATTTCATTTTATTTTACTCTCAATATACTTGCTGCTTACATGCAACAGGCATCCAACAAAGAAGTAAGAAAATCCAAAACTGTGCCGAGGATTTAATGAGTAATTTAAATTACAGATCTGTTTCCACTGTTTCTTTGGTTTACTCCTCAAAAACTTTTAAATATCAAAAGATCTGGGAGTCCATACAGTAAGATAGCTCAGCATTACATAGTGAATTCTCTTAGTGATTACTGAGGCTTTAGTAGCGCTGATAAAAAATTTACTAAAAGTGCATATGACAAACACATCATAAACAAAGCCTGACATTTGTTTTATTTGTAGACCACAGAGCTATATCAAATTAAGCTCTGATATATTTGATATAGAAAATCAAATAGATTTGATTTTCTATATCAAATATATAGAATAGAAAAACCTCAGCTCATAACTTAGTGAACATTGTTGTTCTTAGAACATACATGGAAAAAAGAGTACCTTCAACCTACTGTATAACTTACAAATTATTTCAGCAGGTTAATCAGTAAGAGAAACAAAAGACCATCATTTTACTAACTATGGATCCTTTCTCTGTACTGGCAGTTACAGGTAGTTACAACAGATTAGAATTTTTTTGTTCATTTTCTTATCTGGGATACTTTGCAACATGAAAACAAAACTCATCATAAAACACATGTCCATGCCAAGAAACACCACTCAGACCAAGGCCTAAATGTCTGGAGAGAATCAAAGCAAGAGATACAAATATATCCTCTTGTATGAAAGGAGAGTTAGTTCTTCATAACTAACAATCCACATGACAGGCAAAATGACAGATATATTTCTGTATGATAGGGCAACCTGGCAATCTGTTTTCTCATGTAAGGAAAAACCTTCAGCACCTGAAAAATGACAGACAAAAATAGAAGGGATAATTAATAGCAGTGAAAGAAGCTCATTTTTTATGAGATTATATACAAAGATAAATGAATACATCATGCAAGACTTTAAAATTGTGATAAAAAAACAACAAACGAAACTTTTTGCAAACTTTTCTCAGAAAATTAAGAAGAAAAAAATTCCACACAAATTTCCAAACTTGTACTGGAAGATTTTGTATCTTTTTTTAAAAAATTTATTTTACTGTATTCAGCCAACAGGGTTTTTTTGCTGCTTTGTATTTTGGGTCATTTCCTCCAGATATATATTTTAAAATGTACTTCAATTGAACAAAAGCAGTCAATAATGCTACATAAATTTTGCCAAGAAAAATTATATTGTGTTCAAATTATCCCACATCATTTGCACAGTAAAAAACTCAGAAGTTGGCTTTTAGATTACTTCTTCCCCATAAAATCACAAGAGTTCTTCAGTTATAATGAAATAGCTGCAAGTTCAACCATCTCAATTAAAACATTTTAAGTATTATATCTGGATTCTTTATTAGTCAGATAGTTGTTCACCAAAAATCATTTTAAGTGGATTCAGATTACAAATAAATTGTTGGGTCACTAGCATAGAATAGAAAATTTCTCAACTGACTAATTAAAAATATTGTTAACTACCACTCACACATGCTAGCTCCAACCATGAGTTACACTCACAGATAAAAGAGCAAGTCATTTTCCACCTCTATTGCTTTCTTATTGTGTCAGCTGAATTTCCTACAAAATGCTAATAAAAGGAGTTTTTCTTCTTTGAACATTGCTTTGATCCATTAACTAGATGAAAAGCACTAGTTTATTTCATATAAAATGCTGAATGGTGAACCTTTATCAAATAAGTCAGACACAAGATAAGGAAAATAAGTCTTTTTAGGGGATGATACATTTTTATGATGTCACAACTACTGAAGTTCAGAAAAAGCTTCAGGGTTTAATGCCACTGAGGTGTTATTTTGTATTCCCCCCACTTTATAAATTATTAAAAAATATACAACTTTGGAAATCTTCTTTCTTATTAATAGCTCCACTGTTTCCTCCTCTCTTGAAGAAATAATAAATATGATTGGCATCACTGGTATTTATCTCTTACAATAGGCTGCAGACCAGCTCCTCACACATAAACAGGGGAATATCACAGGAATCACAGTCAAAATGTTGGTCACCCATTTTCCGCAATGAAATTACACATTTGTTCCAAAATAAATCCAAAGAATTTGTGCACCTAAGAAAGCATAATGACATAAATATAGCTGAAATCTGCTATGAAATTCTAAATCCAAAAAGCTTCTCTGAAATTGATCACTATATCAATTTCAGAAATAATTCAGATAAATTCAACAGTCAATGCACAGCATCAAAGTGACAGTCTTTATTCTATGTCCCAGATCACATAAAAAGTATATGACAACTTTATATGATGTTTTACTATATTTAGATTTAAAAACAAGCCTAAAATGAGCATGTCTCTTCATAATGGAGATCAAAGTTATATGAAAAGTTCTAGAGATTTTATCAATGGCAGAAAATTCAAACTTTAGAGACAACATACCTTCAGCAGTCCTTGTAGCAAAACACTCCTGAAATTAATCACTCATGTCAACAAAGAAGATGCGGATCTAATCAACATAATTGAAATTGATGGTACTAAAAATTGCTGGCTAATATATAACTTTACCTAGCATAGCTGACTTTTGAACATGTCTGCACTTTCATATGTAGGTTATTGCTGCAGAATTTTTCGCAGCTGAAGTCCCGGAAGGTAAAAAATATAGTTAAGGTCAATTGGCAACACAAAACTGATCAAACCAGTACATCACAGAATGGTTTGGGTTGGCAGGGACCTTAAAGATCATCCAGTTCCAATTGCCCACCATGGGCAGGGACACCTTCCACTAGACCCCATCCAGTTTGGCCTTGAGCACTTCCAGGGATGGGGTATCCACAACTTCCCTGGGCATCCCATGCCAGTGCCTCACTACCCTCATAGTGAAGAAAATTACTAAGAAATCCTTCATTAGTACTTTATTTATGTGCATGCTCTGAATTTAAGCAATTCCCTAAGTTTTTTAGTAACTTTGAGGTTTTCCACCAAGAGTGAAGTGACTGTTCATACCTGTTTTTCAAGAGCTGTAAAAAAACATCATTTTGACCACATCAGACGAATAGGTATTAAATCACAGGTTGAGTTACAAATATTTGAAATTCTGATTTTATATAAAAGTTTAAAAGAACTTAGCCCAGAAGCCTGGTGCATATAAATAATTATATTCTTGTGAATAGTTTCTAGCATTTTCATGTCTAGAAGCTAACTGGGCGCCTTTTTAAAAAAAACTAGTGAGAATAAAAACAGGTTATGGTAACCATCAGAATTCTCAAGGACTAAAGATGTTTATAGTACTTTTGACTCTTTCATTATGCGTGCTGTCTTCTCATGCAGTTTTGATTTGCATTTTGTCACTTTTTCCATATTGATTTAGAATGCAAAAGTTTCAGCAAAACGAGACTTTTTATTTTCAAAAATTAATCATGGATTAATGATGTCAGATCTCTGAGCCAATAGATTTAAATGTATCCCCTTAGTAAGTGTGTGTACTACAAGTGGTGCTTATTCACTGATTAATCATCAGATTTATTTTATTCTGTTTTACTGTCTTCCCATTTTTCTTAATCTTTTCTAAGAGACATGGGAAGTTTCTTGTTGAAAGAGGGGAGTAATTACCAGGAAAGAGCATGCTCTGAAGAAGTAGAGAGCACAAAATAATAAATACCTTTGTCTTACTGTCCCAGGCTGAGGATTCAAGGATGGAAGTGAAATGAAATCTGTAAGAGCAGAAGTTAAATGTTAGGGTGAAACTGCCTCAGAACTGAAGAGAAATTCTGTGGCTGAGCTTGAGGATTGTGACTAAGCCAGACAAACAAACTGGATTTCTCAGCAAGAGGATGGGACCTGTAGAGGGAGATAACACAAATACTAAAAAAAGCTGCAAGACTACTAGGAGTTAGATAAGCACAAGCCCATACAAATATCTTGACATGAGGATACAAAACCAGCAGATGAAAGGAATACAACCAGCCCTGAATAGGACTTGGGAGGAATCACAAGACACAGGTCATGCTACCTGGAACAAGCTGGACCAAGTGACAGTGATGCAGTGCTGATCACTGACTTCAAAAATATTTTACAGCCTCCCATCACCACTTCAGATTTTCCTGAGAGATACAGGAATAGAGACATGTCTTACATGTTCAGTATAATATTAAATATCTCAATATAGCAGGTACCCTGGTTGCAGTTTCAAAAAAAATAGCAAGTTCTTCCTCTGAAGGCAGAATTGCCCTCTCACGCCTCATTGCCTCTGAAATATATATTCAGGTACAAGAGTAATAGAGATGGCATTTCTATTCCCTAGATGTATTGTACATTTTCCACACAGAGGAAACATTTCTCAGAGCTGTTACTCGTCCCTTTGAAGAGCACTGTATTGAAAACACAAAAGTGTTTTTTGATTACTGAGCAATACTAAATGTGTCCAATCCTTTCTAAAGAACCTCTGATGTGTCACTTGTTTTGTCTTTGAGGAAAACATCAAGCTTTGAGATCCCTGAGAAGATTAAGTAACCTTTGTTGAACTCGTGGTTTATTTTGTGACTAGGTTTTATATTGACACAACTCTTAACTACCCGAGGAGTTACTGATACTAATATGGATGAAGTTTACTGTAGCACACTGAGAGGGAATTAAAAGGTTACAGCAGAAATTGTCACAAAATCCATTTTTTTTATTAGTGAAATGAAAAGAGTAGAAAATAAAAATAAATTAGATAAAGTATGATATAACCTGTTGAAAGAAGTAAGGAAAATTAATATAAAGAGCTGCTGAGCAGTACACAATTGCCAGCTCAGAAAAATTATTTGTTTGGCTTTTCTAGCCTCCATTTCTTCATAAACATTGTCTCCTCCTAGGATTCAAGTTTAGAAACTGCTCACAGTGGCATGTCATCTGGATGATTTAGTGAGACTTCTGTAATTTTCATAGGCAAATGGAGAAGATAAATCACTGCCATGAACCCTATTATCATCTACAAACTGCATCCAAGCCTACCCTGGGAATACCGGGGGGATGTCTCTATATGTGTGTGAGTGAGTGTGTGAGTGAGTGTGTGTGTGAGTGTGTGTGAGTGTGTGTGAGTGTGTGAGAGTGTGTGAGAGTGTGTGAGAGCAGGGGAAGAAGGGGGTGTGTGCAAACAGAAACAAACAAATTAAAAGCCCCCAAACCTAGAAGTTGTTATTTGCAGACTCAAGCCTGAAAAGATTTCTGGAAACACTCCAGACTAGGCAAACTATTTAAAAATCTCTTCCTGGATTCACTGATGGTACTCTAATTGAAGAAAATGGCTCAGCCCATATTTGCTGAATAAAAAAAAAATTGTTGCTGTTTTTTTTTTTTTTGTGAGATTCTATAGTAACAAACCCATTCAATAGTTAGTACAGCATCTGAGGATTTCGATTCAGATTAAGTCTTTGTGTTTTCCCATCAATTCTAATTGCAAATGATTCCACATTTCTTAAAGGGCCCATTGTGAAGTGCTCCTTAGCATTACATCATGGAATTTTGTCATCACTGTTTCAATCAAGTTTTATTCCACTGATTTCAGTTCATTAATAACAGCCTAAAACTAGAATATTGACTATGCACAACAATCCTATGCTTCTCCATTTTTAGCATTTTGACCTCTTCCAATCTCCCAGATTCAGCACCCACCCTACCCCACCCTTGGCTCATTCTCATCTAGCTTCCTGTCAAAGACCACCAGTTTCAAGACTACCAATTTCAATTTTTCCCATTCATTTCAACCATTTCCATTGTAACTTCTCCATGCCTTCTCTGAGGCTGTAAGCATTTTTCTGCTTTTCTACACTTGGTAAGAACCGCACTGGCTGGATTTTAATACTTCAGCTTTACTACAGTCAATTCTTTTTGTAGTCCCTTTCCAGTTCAGTGATTTCAATTCAAGACATGTTCCCTCTATTCCCCATATTTAAACAAAAGGAAAGCCAAAGAAAACATTCACTCAGACTGACAAAAGAGTCATATAAAAGAATACGAGAAGATATTGAAAGGTTTTAAAGTCACTGCCAAGGAGGAAAAAAATAAACACACAATGGCAGAATATTCAAAGATAAATACAAAAATATACAACAAGTAAGTGAATGTGATTTCTATTTTAAACCATTCTGTATGCTTTGTTAAAGGTATATGATATTTCCTTGACTGTGATAGATTCCTATGCAGAAAAAAAAATACAAATCAAATTTCAATGTTAAGTAGACAGGCTGAATTTGGTCAGCATAGTAAAAACACCCGAGAAATGGGTGGGCTGGAGTCGATGCAGATTTCTGAGTTTGCTTAATAAAAAAGCACTGTAACAGCATACAAAAACAGGCTACAGCCTTGCAAGAAAAGAATACCAGCTAACAATCTGAATGTGCAGGTACATTCTGGCTTTTGGCAGAGCTTTTATTATATCACAGGAGTATTTAAACATCTATAGTTAATGCAAGTAAATGCATTACCAGGAACTGTGGCTCTGTTCTCAGAGGGCAGGGCAGAAGGGTGACATGTTGTCATGACACCATAAAATGCTAGTGCCATGGAAATCCTTATTCTTAACATTTTAAATGCAGACTTGAAGGAAGCAGAAGGCAACCACAAATAATAGCACAGCTCTGTTCCCTCAGTGCACATAGAGTTCCCTCTCTTCAGCAGCCTTGCTTGTTGCTGGACTGCTCACATTGTGGAACAATCTGCGTCAATCATCTCTCAAAAGCAGTGGCGGGGGACCAATGTCCTGAAGAATCACAGGACAAAGAAATGGACATGGCAAGCAAATAGACCAGAACAGTCTGAGGGAAGCAACCTCACTCTATGTGTAGCCAGGTAGGTCTCTTAGTGTGATCTGCCACTAGATGCACTGATTTAGAAGTCATGGAGCCACTGAAGACTAAGCTGAGTATTAATTCACCTATCTCAGTAACTGTGGCATGTGACTGAGCTTCAAAAAGTACCAGTTCTGATCAGGATTTATAGCCCTGAACCTTACCCACTTTCATCTCCCCAACTTCAAAATCAGCTCCAAATTAATCTTTAAAATCAAAATTATGAGGTATCATGCTTAAAACTGTCAATTACAGCATTTCACTTTCCTACCCTAAAATTCAGATAAGCTGAGATTAGTTATCTTTTCTGCTTTCAAACTTTCAAAGATAATTTTCTAATCATCCTGGAGAATGTTTTAACAATGATATAATATGCCATTCTAAAGTGAGAAGCTACTATTTCTTCCTTTTAAGGCCATTTCATATTGTAGAAGAGAGTATTAATGCAGAGAAGAGTCCTAGGATGTAGTTCCATTTCTAAATGCAATTCCCTGTCCCAGGCATGTGGTGAATAGCATCTCACCTTAGAAACCCCAAAGCCAGAAGCAAAAGCAGCCTGTGTTGCCCAAGAATTGTCATAACAGCACTCTCTGAATACAAAACCTCTGCTCTAAGGCAGTGCTGAATGAAGAATTAAAGAGCTGGCACGTTTCCCATCAATCTCTTGCATCATCTGCCCAAACCCAATACTCATAGAGAGGATGGGATCTACAGAGCTGGTTTATGACTTAAAACATATAGGTTGGAGATGCCACGGATTGTAACTATGAAAAAAACCCTGAAATAAAAGACTTGTCAGCGAAGGAAAGCAGCACATCACAAAATAAAACTTGGCAAAATTTCAGCACTCTGAATCACTCCTCTAAAAGACAGAAGGAACAACAGCCAGCTTTTTTTTTTTTTTTTTTTTTTTTGTAGTGCAGCATCACAACCAATGGTCTGATGATGTAATGAAGAGTAGATACCTCCTGCCACAGGACGAGCTGCAACAAGCCTGCTGCCACAGCAGTTTAACTGTTGGGGAAGTGGAACTGCCCCATAGGTGTATCAGCAAGATCTGTGTACTGAACAACACCTGTCAGGGCAGGCTTATGGGGAGAACTAAGTGACTGTGCCAGTGTGCTGGGAGAGCAGCCCAAGAGGCTGGCAAATGTAAAGGTGAAAATGCCTCTGAGCACCACAGTGGAGAGGAGCGGTGGGTTTCCTTTCTTTCCTAGAGTGCTCAAGAGCCATCAGCATCATAACTGTTCTTCAGCATTACAGGGGAATTACGAAGATCTCAAAATAGTAAGGAACAGCACCAGACAGAATCTGTACCCACTTAATTTAATGCTAAGCATTCAAATGAGCAGCTGCTCCTACTCTCCGCACTATTTCTCACCACAGAAACACACTGCCAGTTGGCTTACCTCATTTTTTTCCACCTCAGTTCTAAGACAGTTTCAGCTTTTCACTACAGAAATACCTATTGTGATTGAGGAGAATAGAGTCTGCATTTATATATTTTTCTCTTGGGTTTTTCTGAAGGAGAGAAGGGCACCAAAACATAAAGTATGTCAGATGCTGTTGCTTCTCTGCCACAGGACCACAACTTCCTTACCTCCCTGTTCCACTGCAGCCCTCCAAGGCCTTCCTCCCATATTTGTATTCTAGTCAGCCCCTTCCAAGATATCTTATCTGCTATCAGCTTCCACAGCTATTTCCTCTGATGTAAGAAAACCACACCGTACCACGGTGAAAACTTCTCCTTAAGGAGACAAATGTTCTGCCTTTTGCCCTCCCAGCCCATTCTCTGCCAGGCACCCACACCAGCGTGCTCTCAGTACCTGCCCCTGTTACTGATCTTCTCAGCCCCATCTGCCAGGCAGTCTCCATTCTCTTACTCAGAGAACCAGCTGAGTTGTTGATGTCTTCTCATGTTCTCTATATTTCCATCTATCTTTTCAGGCGGGTGGCGCTCCTTCAATTCATCTAATGTCATTGCTGTGTAGTTTTAAGAGCTTCTCCATAGGAAAGCCAACCAGGAGCCAAGGAAAACCTGGGCCCAGGCTGTGGCCAGACCACAGTCTCACAGGACCTAAGAGCAGCAGGCAGAGCCAGATGCTCACAACAGGCTCAACTGCTAGCCCCAGAGAGGACAAAAGGAAGACTCGGGGCTTGCACTCATCCAGAGAGATCAGGTTGCATCAACAGGAGACAGGACCAAAACCAAGACTTCAACATCAGTTCGAGATCCACCAGGAAACTTGGCTGGAGACAGACTGAGCAACAGGCACGTCCCAAACAAGCAAAACCAAATCAGGACTCTTTTATGACAGATCAGACAAGTTCCGTATTTCTTCATGTAATAAGATCTCGGCCGATGTTGTTCACTACAGTGAAGTCAACTCTGATTTAAATTATAATATGGGGTGGTTGGCCCAAGTGATTTTCTTGTTCTTCTGCCCTGATCTTATCTTATGCTGCTTTCATGCAAAGCATCATTTAACTTCACTCAGTTGTACTTTAAAAATGAATATGTAGAAAAAGGGTAGAAAATGTGAGGGCAGAGAGACCAGCCTCAGAGAATGTAACAAACAATACCAAACTGCCTCTAAGATTGTCTGACTGACTCTGAATGTTGATCAGTGTGAAGGAGCCTGATGATGTTAGATCTGCTCCTCTGCAGTTTTCACAGCTTGCTTGTTTTGGGTGGCATCTTAGAGTCTCTAACTCTCCAGAATGTGAGTAAACACATGCAAAACCTTGAAGAGCAGCATTTTATAGTATGAGATGTCTCTGTCAAGGTGAGAGGGAGGAAAGAGAATGCTGTCCCACTCCCTGGTGGGGAATGGGAAGGTGGTTCTTGTTGGAGCCTGACCCACACCCTGATGCCCATCTCCCACTCTGCAGGAAGCGAATCCAATGCACAGAGCAGCCGCACGAGGCTTCTCAATGTATCACGGCCCTTGCTGGTGCTTGAGTCACCCTTAGCTCTCATAGAGGGTTTCCTGGTAGGGATGCCTGAGGACATCTTCAGTCCCCTTTTCAAGAAGCATTCCCTTCCCACCTCACAAGCAGCCTTGGTCCAGAGCACGCTCTTTTCACAAGACTAAAATGGGATGGATGGAGTGATATCTCCATTCCCTTGTGGATCTAAATTGCAAATATGCCACTGAACATCCCAGGAATGAGACAAATAACAACAGCTCCTGCATGGACCAGATTCCCTTTCTTTGAAGCAAAATCCTAGGCTGATCCTCATCGTCGCTTTACCTCCTGGTTAAAAATACCTGACCTTGAGAAACTTCGCAGCTGTCTCTGTGCAGGCAGCCCCTCCCCGTCCAGTCAAACACCCGTGGAGGTCTACTGAGGACCAGGCAGCTCTGCCTGTCTCCACGTGTGCCTGCCCTTGATCTGATATCCCCCTGATACTGGCTCCTCCTATTTTTAATCTTCTCCCACAGCTTGATAACCTACTTGTTATGCACCTACACGGACACAGCACTAACGGGCCGGGGGATGGAGGGCGGGGGCTGGTGCTGGGGGGATGCGGCTGCCATGGGCGGCTGTGTGCTCACACCACCCTCTCCCTGCCCAGGGGCTGCGGCGCCGCGCTGAGGGGTTCCTCCTCTTGTAGCGCGGTGATGGATGGGCTTTGGATGCTGCTCGGGAAGCCGTGGGAAGGAATGCTGTGTGGTGCCGATACATCTCCCCGGGATTGCTGTTTATCGGGGCGGCGGGAAACACGCTGCCGGAATATCGAGCATTTAATAAGTCAGTAAGTGATCAAATAAATCAGCACTTCTCGCACCGAACACAAGCGGTCTCGTTCACCAGCGGGAGGCTGAGCGGCGGCGCTCCTCGCTCCGCTGCCCGCGGTGGTGTAAGAAAACCGTGGGTGAATGGGAGCTCGGGGTTTCCCTGGCACTCAGCCGTGCAGGCTGGGACTGCGGCTCCTGCCAGGGCGGGGGTGCCGCTGCTGCCTCCACCGCCACCGCCCTGCCCGTCCGCGCCCCTCCGCGGCTGCGGTGCCCGGTCACACCCGCCGCGTTACGTAACCGCTGGTGACAACGGTGGCTTTGGTTATCCCTCACCTCGGGCTGCCACGGGACACAGCGCCGTCAGCCCAGGGCCGGGCGCAGGCTGCGCCGCATGAGCGCCCCGCGCACCGGCAGGGGAGCCCCGCGCTCCCGCCGCGGACCCCGCTTGTTCCCCGCAGTGCCGCAGCCCCGAGAGCGGAGGCTCCGCGCCGGACGGCGGTGGGTGCGCGGGGCCGCCCTGGCCGCGCCCAGCCCTGCGCTCCGCGGAGCACAGCGCGCACTGCCGCCCGCACTCGCAGCCCGTTGTCCTGAATGGGAGAGTGATTCCCACGCCCAGTTTGCTCGGAGATTTTCATCAGCTCAATGCCATACAAGCGAGAAGATTCAGTCAGAAGAAAGTGCCTTTTTTTTTTTTTTTTTAATTAATTTAGTTTATTTACCAGTGCGCCCACCGCACGAGAGGGTGAAGGGGTACCCTATTCAGTCAACTGGGTCCTCCTCACGGCTGGGCAATGGCTCCCTGCTCCCTCCTTTCTTTGAAGCAAAGGCTGCTTTTGGGGAACAGGCGATCCAGACTTCACCGGGCTCGCAGGGGTGGCACGGGGCATCCCCGCTACCTTTCTCTCCGTCTTCCCTGTGCAGACCGCCCCCGCTGCCCCGCGTGCGGGGGAGGAAGAAAGGCTGCAGGGGAGGAAGGCGGGGAGGGGCCGCCGAGGCGCTGCGTGTCCCCCACGCCGCCCCCTCGCTGCGGCAGCACGTGGTGCTCCCGGGACGCGGGTCCTCAGACGCCCCCCCTGCCCAGCCAGCCAGTCTCCTTCGCGAGGAGCTTTTTATAGCAGCCCCGACCCGCTCCCCGATGGGAGGTTTCTCGCCGCGCTCACGTTACCGTGCGGGTGCGATGTTAAATAAAGGAGGGGGGAGGAGGGGAGGGGAGTTCGGCGGGCGCCTAATTAAGAGCCGGCGTTAACCAGGAGGGCTAAAAATAGCGCCGAGCGCCGCAAACCACCCAACCGCAGACAGCAAGCCCCGTCGATCCCTGCCGCGCCTCCGCCGGTGAATGGAGCGGCCGGCGCTGAATGGAGCGGCCGGGAGCATGAATGGGGAAGCGCAGCGCGCCGTGAATGGGGCGGCGCGGCGGCCGCGGGGGGGCGCTGTGGCGCCGCGCGGCAGCAGCTGGAGCCCCGGCCGCGCACGTGCCGGCGCGGGGGCGGCTCGGTGTCACCTGGCGGCAGCGGTGGCGGCGGGCGGGGCGGCGGCGCGGGCGGGCTATAAAAGTGTCCCGCCGCGGCACATGCACACTTCGGGGAAACTTCCTGCCGGAGCGCCGGCCGCCATGGGAGGCGCGCCCGCTCCCGCCTGCCCCGCTCCGCCCTAGGGCGGGCAGCCCCGCGGCGCAGGGCGGCCGCCGCCGCGACCCCCGCCCCGACCCGAGCTGCCCCCGCCGGAGGCAGCGCGGGCGGGCCCCGCCGGTATCCGGTAGTGCCCTGGGAGGTTCGGCGGCAGGATGAGAGTGAACGAGAGCGAGCTGAACAGCTCCGTCCTCCCGCGGGACCCGCCGGCCGAGGGCGCCCCGCGCCGCCAGCCCTGGGTGACCTCCACTTTGGCCGCCATCCTCATCTTCACCATCGCGGTGGACCTGCTGGGCAACCTCTTGGTCATCCTGTCCGTGTACCGCAACAAGAAGCTGCGAAACGCGGGTAAGGGGCGGCGGGGAGGCCCGGGGGCGCCGCCCGGGCTGGGGCGGGTGGGGGTCCCGTGTGCCCGGGGGGCAGCGCCGCGGCCGCTCCGTCTGCCGGAGAAACTTTCCCCGAGCGCGGAACTCCGGGCTGGGCTCTGTGTCTGCATCCCCAGCTGGCGGCTACAGGCTGTGGCAGATGCCAAGAGCTCCGTCTTCCCTGCCGAGTCGGTAATCGAGCGGGAAAGGGTATTTTTAGCTCCCGCCACTGAGTCCTGGCGCTATTTTTAGCTCTCGGCAGTTCCCACCTAGCAAAAGAGGATGGCAAGTAAGTCGTATTTAAGAATGAGATTGAGACACGGTACCGGGGATGCTGCCTTGGCATACAGTGTGTGTCTGTGCATGCTGGATGCTATTCTTCTGATTGATTTTCTTTGAGTTACAGAAATGTCTTCAGTAACAAATTCTATGGTTGGAGCTTCAAATCAAGCGAATGTGAAGTTATAAACATTGCAGGATTCAGACAGTTCCCTCCCCCCACCTTTGTTCGCCTCCTACTTGCTGTCTAGGTCTTTGGGGAATGGAAAACATCTAACAGAAAACAGCTTTAGGCACTTTTAAAAAAAATCAGTCTCTAATTTTGACAGGATAGAATCTGTGCTGGTCTATTGAGTAAATCCCTCTTAGTTCATGGATTATTGGTCAGACAGGCAGGAACTTCTTCAGATTCATTCTGCTTTATCATGTCGGACCAGCTGCTGCGCACGTGTACCAAATCTGTGCACTCCAAACCCTATGCATCTTTCATTGAAAAAAATACAGGAGCATGAGAAGAGATCTGTACTGGCAATGAAAGCAGAATTTCACTCCATGACGACTGAGAAGCTGCTTTTATTTTTTATTTTTTTCACAACTGGGCTTTTATTTTTTTCACTACTGGGCTGTCGAGGTCTCCATTACTACTGCACTAAGTTCATTAGTTAATAGCTTTAAATTCATCTGAGGGGGAACTTGAGCCTGGGCTTTGAGCTAGCCTAAGAAAGGTATCTAGTACTGGACTCTGGCAGACAGTGGCATGCTTGTCTTTCTGAGGTTAATTCAGGTAATTCTAGTGGATTATCTACTTCAGTTTCATTCAGCCACAGTGGAATGCCGCACACAAGATCAAAATGAAGAATAACAGATTTTAATTTTTTTCCTCTCTACAATTGCCACTGATGTAAATTCTGAAAGCTCTATTATCTTCATGCTTTCATTGGCAGAAATGTCATTCACTGGAGCTGGCAGGGCAATACGTGTCTGTAATTGAGAGGAGGCTCCAACTCCCTAAGTCCAAGTGAGCACTTGACTACCTTTGTTCCTTGGAAGACTTTTGGATGGAGGGACAAAAGGGTTGAGACAGGCATACTACTGGGGTTACTCTAGGGGAATGGGTGATATTCTCCACTTCCTTAATTTATAAATCTATGCTTTGGCACTTCTGTGGGTAGTTTGCAATACGGACAAATCTGAAATAAACATGGTGTCATTTTTCTGGAGACATAACTGAATGCTTGGCTCTGTGTGTGCATATCTCTGCTGTAGATATCATGTAATCCCTCCTGAATCTCGACATGTGCTCACTTGCTCTCTCTTACTGCATTTCTTGTTCTTGCCTTTTTTGTCAATAGTGACTGTTAAGAGCTGCAATAAACTGGCAACAGCTAGGAGAGTAGAGCATTCTTCTGAGCATAAATTGTTTGAGACTGGAACATGAACTAGATACTGCTTGACCCTCTGAAACTAAGGATTAATTAAAACAAGTACATACTCGGTACAATATGGTGATTAGTTTATAGTCTTGATTTAGGAGAAAAATAGGTGCAAGTTTTTAAAGCTCTTAAGTTTGAGGGTTTTTCTCTTTAAATATGGGGGGGTTAGTAAATAGATTAAAGGAATCTCTGGAAATAACACAAGTTTATAAAGGTGTTTTAAGTGTTCTTGAGTAATCCTGCAAAAACCTGTGCCTGGGAATAACTTTATTTACGTAAGCAGCACCATTTAATTGAGCCTTCAATTAGGACTTAGGCAAATAAATTTGTAACAGGAAGTAAGTATTTAGAAGACCCTGGCCTAATATTGGTAAGTTTGAAGACTAAAGCCTTCCAAGTGTTGTTTTTCCTAATTCAGATTATTCAGGAAGAGATTACAGTGAAAATAATCTGATTTATCCATACAACTATTTTGTAACTTGGAAATGCCAAAGGCAGTTACAACTTTTTACAGAAACGTAATAAGAAAGAAACTTCTACTTTTGCAACAACTTTTATTAATTAAGTCTTGCTGGCACATTTATTGAGGAAAAAGGACACAGGATGAAAATTCCACTGGAAAAAGGTCAGGGAGGAACAGAAGATACCTCCTGAAGAAAATATATCTCACTGAAGATTTTCTTCCCTCTTTGCAAGAGAGCACTAACAGAAATAAAGAGTATTTAACCCTTTCACAAAAAGGTGGATTTGGTGGGGGAAAGCATCTTTCATCTCTGTCCTACTCTCTATTATATACATATGTATTGGAAGATACTACAAATTGAACCTGTGGACTTACAATTTTAAAAAGTGCATTGGGGAATAGTAGGAAGGCCTAGAAAAACCTTCTCAACAAGTGGTGTAACCTTCCTGACAGTCAGAAGGTTAGTAAAAGACACTGATCAAAGCAGAGAAGTCAGTAACTCAAAGAAGTTTGTCTCAGCAAGCGAGGAGTGTCTGATACTACAGACTCCTTCATAGGCACAAGCATGGCTTCAATAGATGCTCTTCTAACACAGAAGCTGATGATGCAACTGGTAGGATCCTCTTTTATTTAATGTACTTGACTTGTAATAAGTTTCATAGTTCTGGTCTGTTATTTCTTTTATGGTGGCTTGTAATCCAAGAGGTGCCTGACACCAATTCAGTCCTGATGGGAGCAGCTGTAATTTAAAGCTGACCTACACAAAGACTGAATTTGGTTTATGATATCTGTAATCTTTTAACTTTGAAACAAAGTTCAAGGGAAACATTCAAGGCATAAGGATTTTAATGACCATATCTTGGTAGCGTATTCATGCAGCTTGAACTTTAAACTGATGTGCCTTCTTTAATAGCCAATTTTCAAAAAGAATGAGAACAGATAATTTTAAAAAGAAGTTTTGTGTAAATCCTTGTCTCATTTAAACTTATAAATATTCATAGATCAGAAATAAGGTCATTCAACAGATCCACCCTGGGAAGATGCAATAACTAGCCTTAGGGAAGGTGTTGAACTGTTGGTACTTTTAACGAGTGGAATTTTTGCTTGGAACTGTCAACATCAAATCAGAGCATCTCAGAAAACTGAGGAGATCATTTAAGTGATGTATGTAATAATACAGACAAATTTGTTGATTGCTGGTATCCTTATGCCTTTGTTGTTACCCACACCAAGAAAAACAATGCATCAAGAACAAGGTGAGGGAGCAGTTCTAAGCCTTTGACTATGGAGATTAGTTTTCTGCTAGTGACATTAAGATGTCAGCACACACCTGTTCTTTTGGTGACAGGTAGATTTGGGTATTCAGTGACTGCAGGACTGGACCATTCTTAAAGTCAGTGGAGAAAGTTTTCTTGAATGGTATTACACCTCTTGCTCTTCTTGCTCTTCCTTTTGAAGCTGCTCTCTTGGCCTGGCGGGTTGCTTTTTTTCTGGGCGTTTGGTGTGCTGAGGTCCAGAGGTTCCCTGGCTGCCCCCTCCAGTGGAGTGCAGTGTGGGAAGGGAGGCCCAGCAGCCTCAGCCTCCCTCCTGTGTGCCTGTCCTGTCTGCTGACGCTTGGCATGGGCTGGGATGATCCAGGGACTGGTGCCAAGCTGGTGACTGGCACCTACTGAATCAGGGCAGAAAGCTGCTTCTCACCGACCTCTGCTCTGTGCTAGGTGTAGCTGGGTTTTTGTACATTTTTCTAGTTTTCCATGTCCTTGGCCCAAATGTTTTGTTGCTAAAACTTTGTTACTAGTGAAGAAGGCTTAGAGGAAGTTAGACATTGCTGAGGCCCCAGGGCCCTGGGCAGCAAGATGCAGTTAATTTCACTAGGACTGCACACATGCTTAAACTTACCTATGTGTGGTAACTACTTTTCTGAATGAGATGGCAGTGACAAAGGGAAAAAACCCCAATGTTTGCATGCTCAATCTGCCTCACCTGCTTTAGATCCCAAGAGTTCTGTGAAGACAGCTCTGAGTGCTCAAAAGAATACAATGAACTCAAGGGTAATATTGAGTAAGGGTAATCTCTCTAAAATCTCTTCAGATCAGTGAAGTCACTCTTGAAAGAACTAGCTAACACAGCTACTTCTGATTTTTTTTTTCATTCTTTGCTGAATACTACAACCATTGCAGAATTAGGGTTGGGAATCTATCAATTAGATAGAATTTAATTTTGGAGGCTTTTCAAACTGGCCCTGGATTTTGATTCAAGCGGTGTAAGAATCTAGTTGAAGAGTGCTCCTCTCTTAATGCATTTTCTAGAATAAAAATTTTAAAAATAAGGATGGAGCTATCTTTTGATAACCAGATTGGAGATATCATCAGCCTTTTCAGAAAAATGTTGTTCTTGATGATGTTTTGTTTTTTAGTTTTAAAATTATAATATTAAATGCTCTCGTAAAGATTGTTTTACCTAATAAATGAAACTCCTTTTGTGAATTGAAACTAATGAAATCCTTCTTTTTGTCACAGGTGAACCTTGGACTTCATTTTGTGCCCTGGGAGACTGTGGGTAGCCCAACAAATCCTTGACACAAGGAAGAGTGCTTAGAAGATCAAGTTAGACCAAAAATTCAGGGTTCTGATAAAAACTGAGATATTGATGGCAATGAACATTATTTCAGAAATTAATAACTTCCAGTATTAAAAATGGTAAGCTGGTTGGGAGAAGGGGAAAATGTCTAGAGGAGATGCTGAATTTTGCCAATTGTTGAACAGAAGTGAGCATAAAAATACAGTTTCAATAAAGTTGTTCCTCAGACTGGTTTTGATTGAATAATTTACTGAATCAAAAATTTACTTCAAAGGCTTGTTTAAATGATACTGTGCTGTTAGTGACCTAAAGGTAGAGGTGAGTATTCCAAATAATTAATAATTTATTCTTACTAATGTGTCTGTCAAGCTCAGGTATTTATTCTTTTTGCAAGATTCTGCATTTTGAAGTTTTTAGACACGTTGCTTTTTCTAGTGTAGCTGCTGCCAGTGGGCAATGATACTCATATGCTCTACTCTTTGCTGTCTCTTTTAGGTTATTTTTGAGGAGTTTTTCCTTTTCTCATAAAGTTTTTTTATCTTTAGTTTTTTCATTAGCAATATCCAATTTGCTTCTGCTCTTCTCTCTTTCCTATTTCTTTTCATGCTATCCAACTTCTTTCATAACACAGATACTTCGTGTCTTTCCAGCGGTCAGACATCAGCCAGTCTAGGTTAGTGACAGAAAATGCTGCCAAGAGAAGGCATCCAGTGCTGGGGTGGCAATGTCTCTGTTTCTCTGGTCAGGCCTGCTTTCCTAGGGCAGTAAAAACTTTGTGGTGTCAGGGCAATGCTAGGCATCACAGTTTAGTTTTGCTATGTTAATAAGAGCTTGTTCCCTTTGCTGTTGGCAGTTTTTCTCTTCTAGTCACATATCTGAGCTGTCTTAAATACCATGTTTCCACTCCTGAGAAACAATTACAGACCTCTGTTCCGGGAGGACAGGTGTTACTAAGATTTCCTCAAGATAACAGAATACATACTGCTAACAACGCAGAAAATGTTTGCTTGTTGAATGAACAAATGAACATGTATTTAATGTGTGTAGTTAAAGCTTGGGACTATAATACAAATGCTGCTACTAAAAAATCCAAAGTTCTTTCCAAATCTAGCCCTCCTAAAGTCACAGGTAGACAAGTGGGATAATCAAAGTTTCGAGTAGAACAGCAACTGAAAGTAATCAGCAAAGCTGTTTACAACATTTAGATGGTAACTTCTGTAGCTTTGTGGTAGTCACTGACCAGCATGTGTAAAAAGTTTCACGTTCTATAGATTAATGAGGAGACAGACTTCCCTTCCTTGAAGAAACACTTAACACCAGAAGTAAAAATTTTCAGCTCATTCTTTTAATTTTATGAATTTCCTAATACAGTACTAGGTTGTATAGTTAGATATGCTTTTTGAAGAATAGGTGTTAGACTACTGGTCTTCATACAAATTCAGGTCTTGATTATATCAGAGAATCCTGTACTTGAGTTGGGAACTTGAATTTGTTTCTTTGGGTTTTGGGCAGGGTGGTAGGTTGGGTTTTCTTGGGGGCATCTTTTCCATTGCAAGAATTCCACTAAAGTCCTTCAATGCTTCGTATGGACTCTCTGTCCTTCCTGAGAACCCCTGTTCCTGAAAATGAGAGACAATAGAACCAGCCAATTTTAGACACTTATATGCATGACCAAGCACTGAAATTCTCTAGTCAAACACAGGCTAAGCAGCTGGAAAGGTTTATGGATGTTTTCAGATTAATTATATTTTCAGTTAGCACCTTTAAACTGGCTGTTCAGTTACCTTTGTTGTGAAAGTTGGACTGGATGTGTACTTTTTTCGTTTAGGCTACAGAAACCCCATTCAGCATGATGTGTACACGGTATTCTGCACATGGTGCTGAAGTATAAGGTCTGTTTATGTCATATCACATGGGGTTGTTTGTTTGTTTGGGGTTTGGCTTTGGTTGCAGATACAAAGTTAGCAAAATTGATTTGTGTTCAGGGAGAGGTCACCAAGCAGAGGTGGGTTGCCCCTGAGCTGACAGAGGTCAGCTCCATGCTTGGTTTTGAGGTCAATGTGACTTCTTTTTTAGTCAGCTGTTCCAGCTGCACCAAGTAAAAGCCTATTGAGGTTCTGGTGCAGCTGCCAGAACTTTGTTACTCAGCCAGGCAAAGTGGCCAGCTCTGTGGAGATGAACCAAAGTGGTGAATGGGCATGAGTACAGGGATCAGCTTTGAAAACTGATATCCAGTCACACCATGCAGAAGTTCCACCAAGTCTTTGCATTCTGGGAAAAAAATTGAGTATTCTTTTTCCCCAGTAGTGACTACAGGTTTCATTTTATGTTTGTTTTCTAGAATGACTGATAAACTGTTTTCTACTCCTTAGTTTAACTTGATTTTTAAGGATGTCTTCATCTCCCTGTCTGTATTTGGGAGACATTTTTCATTTTCACAGGTGAAGGAGTCTAGTACAGCTAGGCTGTGACATTTTTATTAGGAATACTTTGAAAATCTGGGAGTTGCATGAAGAATCAAAGTTTGCATAAATGCAAATGAATCATTTACTTCAGTTGCATTTTTCTTTTATTTTGGATGAAGAATTCATGGTCTTTATTTAAAGTTAAGGCATATCAATGTAAAATACACAATCTTAATTATAGTAATTATTTACATTAAAGATGTCTCTCAGATTATCTCTGACAGTGTAATGCTGAGGTCTGCCTTCTGTAATCTGAGTATTGCAATGTGCATCAACTAACATGCAGGTTCACATAATATTAATCTACTTTTTAAAGCCTAGGTTCTTCCCCACGTTACCATTACTCCATATTACATCTCTGAACCTTCCCTGAATCTGTCACTGAATTAGCTCTCACTTTGAACACAGGATTGAATGGGACCTTTTCAGTCATCAAATACAACTTTCAGGTGTTGTGGGTGTTCATAGAAATCCTTTTGGAATCACCTTGCCCCAGCTGAAGAAGCGTTGATACATTGGAAGGTGGCTTAGTGAGGTTTTGGATGCTGCATGAAGTGTTCAAGGCCAGGTTCAGTGGTGCTTTGAGCAACCTGGTATAGTGGAAAGTGTCCCTGCCCATACCAGGGGATAGGAACTAAATGATCTTTAAGGTCCCTTTCAACCCAGCCCATTCTATGATTCCCATTGCCATTGGGTGTTTTCTGTCAGTTTATATGCTTTTGCCTTTGTAGCAATATTACATAGCATTGCTATTCCTGTAATGAGAATAAAAGTATCACCTCTTGGCTGTTGCTTTGCTAGTCAAAGGAAGGTTGATAGACTAACAGAGTGTGGTTTCTACAAAATCACCTTTCCCCTTTGCAAGGAAGCACCATCTCCAGAAGTATGCCTGATCTCTGGAAATAACTTCCCTAAAAGTGAAATCCTGGTTTTACTGAAATCAATAGCAAATCTCCTGCCAAGGTCCTGTCTTGCTTCACTTTTTGTCTCTGCAATACTTGCCCAGTGAGTAAGAAGACTGATGTACTGCTCATAGCCCTAAACCCTAAGTCTGGTAAGCAGAGAAGTCTTCCATAACTCTCGAGTTGGAATAGGATTTTTGTTGAATCACTGATAGTGTTGTAATAAAGTTGAATACAGGTAAGGGTCATGAGTGCCCGACCTATATGTCCTGAGGTGGGTGTATTGTAGGAAGCCACTTAAAATTTCATGTATAGTAGGTATGCAAGCTATTAAGTCTGGAAATTGATGCTTCAAGAACACACTTAGGAATAAAAACACAAGAGACCACCACTGATTGCTACTTTGCAGGGTTACAAATGGGAATTATTAGTTAGGACAAAGACAATTTTACTTGTACTAGAGTTGTCTGGTCAGATCACACAAGTATATTCTTGATATATTTGTCCTTTTCTACTTTCTAGGAACTCATTGTTCTTTATTACATTCATTAATCCGAGTAAATTGGGGGTTTGCTGCTGTAGATGTATAGAGGGGTGTTTCTGTTGTGAATCATATCATATGTGTATGATGTTCCTTTGGAAATTTCTCAGTCTGGCTGTCTGTGACCACTAATTTTTCAGTTGTTTTTTTTTTTTTTTTCCCTTGTCTGAAGAACTGTACTGTTGAGAATCTCTTCAGTGCTTGTAAACCCATCTTATTCTCCGTTCCTGATGAGGTAACACATTCCAACATCTGTCACTAAGGATTGTCATGGCATTGGCTGTGTCTTGTCTTGGGTATGTATAGAACCACATTTGTATTAAAGCACATGTAAATCCTACTGATTTTTACCATGTTGCAGAAGTTATTCAAACCAAAGGTTACTTAATTTTGTGTAGTTTAGGTTTATGAATTTACAGATACTCATACATCCAGAAACATTTCCTCTAATTGGGTGTTTTTTGTAGAAAGACCTTTTCATTTAACCTTTTTTTTTCCTACTGCAGCATCTGCTGGCACATTGTAACTCATAATTTTGTGTATTACTTGTGGATATACACACTCCAGAAATTAGTCTCTCATACACAGGAGAACAATATTCAGCATTTCTGAGGGGAGGGAGGACAGTAATCTTTACCTTTGCAGCACCTAGACACAGGTGGTGGCTTTAATTCTTACGATAAATTAGAAGAATTTTGTTTTTTTTTTTTAATTCATGGTTGTTGAGACAGCTTCCCATGGGAATTTTTGTATTCATGAGTGTCATGTACACATAATCTTCATTGGACCAGGCTCATTCTAACTGTTCTGGATGCAAACTTTCAGGACTACAGACTTAACAAAGTAATCCTCATCAAGTTCAGTAAAAGAGCTTTTCATCTCCTCTGTATCCTGGTAAGTATGGAGAAAACAGCAGTTTATGTCTTAGCATATATTAAATATCTAATGTAGAGCTCAAAATGCAGTCTGATTTTCTTGCTCTTGCAGCAAAAGTTTTTGAACAATTTTTTGGCAGATGATTGGGCATTTTGTTTTCACTTACAAATTTGTGTACATACTGTTGTTTTTTGCAGGTGTTCTTATTTCTCTTGCCCCTTTAGTGCATCCCACTACTGCAGTGCTTGATAATGACTATGAACATTTTGTTGATTGGTGGGAAACTGCCTTGATTTTCTTAATTTTTGTGGCACAATAATTGTCTCCTTTGTAGGCAATTTCCAAAAATATTTTGTATTTACCTAATATATCCACTTTTGTTGCTGTGAATTTGACATGCTTTGCTCATCATGCATTTGCATTTTTTCTTTGGATGATCCGTACCTGTTGTGCTGAGGATGGCATGAAGATGACCACTCCTGTATTGAAGAACAATTTTTCACTAGCTTGCTAAATTGTTTTCTGCTGGGTTTTTTGTTTTCCTTTGTTTTTTTTTTTTCCCCCCTACATTTTTCCACTGAGTGTGGATGTCAGGTTTTTTTCTGAAAGGCTCTTATTTTAGAGTTGTTGTCTGGTCTCTCCCTCATGGTCCCCTTTACACGTTCTGTCAAAACTGATATTTATACACTCTGTAAAAATAGAATTTTGAGATGCTGCAGAATTGTTGGGGGCATTAGGAATACTATACTTTTAAATGAAGTGCTGCTTTTTTAATTATTCCTGCTAAGAATTTCTAATGCATAATTTGTGACAATCTACAGGCAATTATACACTTGTGCAAAGCTTGCACTTGTACCTTGTTAATACCACTTGCAGATGTTCTTATCTGCAACATGACCTAAAGCTGTGGCTGAATCTTACAAATGTGGACATGCAGAAGTATGAATGGAAAAAAATGAGGCATACAAGATAAGTTCAAGCAACCTAGTGGGCGTAGAATTTGCAGTCAGCTTGTTATTGGTGCTTGTTTTCTACTGGGATGTCCCATCTGTCACAAGAGTGATGCATCCTTTCATTGCAAGCTTTTTTCATTGCTGGTGGGTGTTTTGTTTTCCTTTTCTCAAGCTATTGCAGTGGCAGGCCTTTGCTGCCAGAGTGTTCCTGGGGTAAAGCTGCCTGAGCATGTCTTTCTAGCCCAGACACAGCTATCACCAAAGCAGTGAATGGATTTCTAAGATCTTCTGCTTATATATGTATTCATATACCTCATATTTATCAGAAAAATTTCTTAATCAAATTCAAATTTCACAGAAATTTCACCTGTTTCTCTCTTTTGAATTGCTGATCATTCATTGTGATGACTGGATAGAATATTTGCTTACTTTACTCAAAAACAAGAAACTTGCTTGTCTTGCAAATAAATCTCCATATCATAGATTTGCTTGTGTTGTTTTTGGTCTACTCTCTTATACAGGTATTCCAATGAAGTAGAAATTTTCAATAGTAGCATTGCAAGGCAGCTCCAGTATGTTTCATTTAAGCTAATAACCTATTCTGAAGACATATTTACAGTATTATTTTAAGGATTTATTTTGTTGGAACATTTTTACATATTCTTTTGAGAAGTACACATGCAGTATGTGATCGAATACTTTTTTATAAAAACACAAAATATTGACTTTTAGTGCACTGGAAATAAATGACTGTCTAATGATCATGTGTAAAGTAAAATTATTTTGTGACTTCTATATTCAGAAACTCTGAGCCTATACTGAGGAAAGAAGAGTCATATGAGCTAACAAATTAGGAATGCAGTGTAACTGCAAAAATTGGATTACTATGTCAGCTATAGTAGGGCACTCATTAGTCTGTAATCCTAAACCCAGCCTTCCTCTCACAGGTCTAATTATTGAGTTGGTTATTAAAAGTAAGGTTCTGCTCTCTGCATGGGTACCTGGATGATTGCTTGGGGCTGGAGTCTCTCTGAGCAGAGACTGCTCTCAGGATTAAAGGCCCCAGCCCACACCCAGTGATTAGAGCTGCAGTAATTTTGGTGCTCCTGGTGGACAGAAAGGGCCCCGCTGCAAACTCTCATTCTTGCAAGGTCATTCCAGTCCACAGGGTGCCATTCAGGTGGCAGCCTCAAAATGGTGCTGTTCTTTAGTGCTTTAATTTCTCTTGCTTCTGGAAAAGAAATGGGACTCTTCAGAGTCCAGAATATTTCAGGATGAGTTTTTTTGCTGTTAGTGTCATTTGAGAAGTATAGTCGGTAAGTATTGATATGGTTGATAAGTACCCTGACTCATTTGCCCTGAACTTAATTATTCACCTTAGTTTTTAACTCCAACCTGGAATTCTTCTTGGCCACCATGCAGAACAGTACATCTACTCAAGGATACTCTGCACCATCTGCAAAATGGATGTGCATGGAGCTAGATGCCAACACAAAAAAACCTTGTTACAAAGAGGCTTTCCAGAAGGGTCTTCACTTTTGTTCACAACATCTGGCTTCCACCAGGTTTCTGATCATCTTAGATTGCACTGTTAGAGGAATGCATTTGATTCAGTTCTTGTACTTGATCATTATCTGACAGGGATAATGAAACATTTTGTTGCTCATAAGTAAAACAAAACAGCATGTTATCCAGCATGCCCTAAAGGTTTATATAATGCATACAAGTAGGCATACTTAATTTTGTCTTTTCTTCTTGCTGTTTTTTTTTCTCTGGGGTGTTAAGCAGCTTTAGGTTGTTTTTCCAGCTCTTCAACAACAAATGGCAGCAGTCTCTCCAATGCTGTTATTTTTGCTCCTTTGGAGGAGCAGACTTCAAAAAATCTTCTAGTGAAATCCTAATGAAAGGGCATTAGTTGTCCTTTTCCTTACTGTCTTCCAGAACCATCTTTGCAATCCTCTGTAGACTTCATTAACTCCATATCCAAACTCAAAGTTCAGATGTGACCTTTTTCTTCCAATCTCTGTCCATATTGTTGAATACTAAATTTCTGAGCACTTGCATGCATGTCACCTCTGTCTTGTTCTCCCTGAGATTTTTGCTTTTAGGACTGTCCTTTTTGTTCTTCTATCTGTCATGAACAATTTTCCATATTTGTTCCCAGCTAAAGCTTATAATTCATTACATTTCATTTGATTATCTCATTGATCTTGCTTTATGCCATGATTTTCCGGCTATCAGTGTAGAAAATATAAATCCATTGGCTTCTATTGCTTTTTGCAGTCCCTAGAGAATTTTTTCCTACATGTGTTTTCTATATCAAACCCTATTTTGTTTTGTTTTAAACTGTAACTATGTTTAGGAAACAATGACTTTAAAAATTACACTTTATCACTTCATATATTCTGCATCTACATCAAATGCCTTCAGTTTACAAATCGTTGTGAAACATGAGGAATGTTCAGCTATGAAATCTCTTCTACGTGTACAGATAGGCTTGATAGCATTCCATACTAGTAGTATCTGGAAGAAAGTACAGCTACAATGCAACTTCAGTCAAAACAATTTCCAAAGATAGAAATGTTTTAGTAAGTTAGAGAAAAAGACTTGAACAATCTGAAATACAGCATTTAGGATTTACTGGTAAGTATTTGTTGATTCTTGCTGTTCAGCTTTTTTTTTTGGATTATGGACACTGGACAATAGAGTTTGCTGGGAGTTAAGCTGTTTAAATCAGTACCTATTGCTTTGTTTATTGTCCAGACAGATGGCTTGTTTTAGTGGACTGGCATTGCCTTCAAAATTTCATGTACTGGCACTGTTCAGAAAGGAGGGGCTATGGAGAAGAGAATTAATAGGAATTTTGAAATTAATCTCAATGAAGTGAAGCAAATAGTAGAATAATTTTGAATGTGACATTCCCATTTTCTAGTTTTGGGAATTCAGACAAAAAAATCACTGCGTGTTTTTCTGTCACTAGTGACTTTTACTGATACAGTTAACTATTGCTTGGATCTATTGATTTCCCTGATAACACTGTAAAGCCCTTCAAGCAGCAGTAGTGTATGCATTGTGCAGACCATTGACACCAAAAAAAGATAACAGAAGTATGTAATAAAACAATAAGAGTAAGGCCTTTCTAAGTATGGAACAAAATTTTCCAACCACATGATTTTTTTTCAGAATTCTATTATTAGCTTGGGAAGCATTTTCCAAGAGAGTAAAATACTATCTGGAACTGACATCAGTCTGTTTTATTTGAACCCATACTGTTTATATGTTTGTTGACCTTTTTTTGAGGCATGTGCAATTCTAAGTAATGTCTTATCAGCTGAGAATGAATTTCCTTCTTATTTTACAACTGTCTGTCTCTGGTTACATCCACTGTTGTAATATTGTAAAAGCCCAGGTTTTAAGCCATTTTTGGTCTTCACTGTTTGGGTGATAGTGTATGTATGTATGTAGCATTCCAGTTGTGCTACTAAATCTACTTGTTCCAATACTTTATGTTCTCATGAACATTTCTCAGCTTCATTCTTTTGTCTTGAACAGTCTTTTGTTCCAGTATGACAGCCATAGTTCTTTATCCTAAATAACTGCAGAAGATATCATCTTTCACAGCCATAAAGAAGCCTTGTACCAAACTATAACTGCAGCTTTTCTTCCAACTTGGTTTTTCATAGAATGAACATATAGATAATGCATTTAATTTCTTTTACTACGTCCCCAATTTTATCTGATCCATCTTTCTGCTTTCTGTCACTTACTTTCTTCAGTGTCTCCTCATATTCTCTTTGAATTTGTATCTTTTAGCTAGTGCATGGATGCCTGTAGTGTCCATCCTGTTTCTTTTGTCAGTGTTGCACTAATCCACCATTGATTTTATCCTCAAAAAGAAAAAAAATATTTATATTGTGTGTCTAGCATGCACATTTTAGCTGAGTATTTTTTAAATATCCTTTTTCTTTCTTTCAGAACACCTAATTTTTCGCATCACTTATTTGGTCATCTGATTCTAAATGTTGCTTGTTATGTGTATAGACTCTTCTTATTTCTTAATAGTTGTTTTAGGATCTTCAAGATCAATACAATGCCCACAGCCTCACAAGGAATTTCAGGTGCTGCATAGTGAGATTTATTTGAGTGATGGATGCATGTTCTGACCATGCCTAGCATGGTTTGTTTAGCATATTTAGGTATAGCAAAAAAGAAGCTTTTCAACTTCAATGGTGCTGTAATACTTTTTGAGAGAAACTATTAAGATCTATCCTTATTCTGGACTGTTGCTTCACTAAGGTCATTTCACCTTGGGCTTTTTGGATCCTTTCACACATTATGTGTGTCAGGTAAGGCAGTGTCAGACTGTCTTACCTGAGTGAGACCTACTATCTCTGTAAAGTGAGTGTCCATAATAATGCAGTATGTTGACTTCAGTCACGTTAAAAAGCTTGAGAGAACCTCTAAATACTGTGAAGAATACCAAGTTTCTCTGAATCTCAAGCCTTATATGGTATTTATTCTGTAGCACTTTAGAGATGAGGCAGAGATTTGTGAATTTGTGTTTGGGGTAAGTCACCTGTTCTGAATATGGGAAATTGTGATTTTATTGTGCCCCATTAATTCAAGATTTGTGGCTTTATATAGAGTGCAGACTGTTATCCTGTGTGGGGCCAGGAGTTGGACTCAATGGTCCTTGTGGGTCCCTTTCAACTCAGTATATTCTGTGGTATGTCATTGAACATATTAATTTCTGAACTTCACGTTTTGTACTGTCTCTGCTCTTTTGTTAGTGTTCTGTGAGTCTGTCAGTATGCAAATCAGTCTTGATCTTCCCATACATTTTGAAAAATTTTTATGGAGCTTGTGAAATTCTGTAAATGTACCTTATATGATGCATAAACAACTTTGGAACACTTGAATTTTTCTCCAAACATCCTTTATTATAAATTCCTTTTCCTTACAAAAGTCAATGAATATGAATAATCAATGAATATGTCCAACACACCTTCAAATAATGAAATTGTTCATGTAATTAGATGATTTTTTTATAATCATGTACTGACACAACTGAAGTTGCACAGCTGGTTTTGGGTGAAGTGATAAAATGAAGATAAACATTAGGGAATGTTTACTTTATTTTTTTTTTCTTTGATTATTCCAAAATGTGTCATTTTGAGAGCATCGTTTGGAAGGCAAGGCTAGAGGATTTCATGAGACTGTGATTCAGCTGATCTTTGGCTCAGTTACATCATGGTCTTTCCAGTACAGCTGTAACTAAACATTTGTTACTGGATTGCAGGTACTGGATACTGTGGCCTCCCTCTAAAACATCTTAATTTCCAGCATTTTCATATAATACTATTTAAAACTCCTGTGTCCATTTTGTCTTTTTGATCTGGTATGTCATGAAGATCATTCACCAGTGATACAAGTCCCGTAGGTCATGGGAATTCTTTTAGCTTCATGTCTGCCCTTTTAGCCACACTGTTTAATTGGCTTTTCTGCCTCATATTGCCTATATTCAATGAAAATAGAGCTTTTAGAATTTTTACCTCAAATGACAGTTCAAGTAACGTCTAATATGTCCCAGAATATATTTTCTGTCACTTTTTGCATCAGTACCTAAAGCTTGTGCTATTCTTCACTGAGCTGGCCCTAAAATCTTCATTTTACCAGGTGGAGTGTCATCTCTTCCACTACACTTCCAGGGCTTCTCATACTGTTGAAAACAGAAACTTCACAGAAGATACTGTACTCTGCCATAAGCAGTAGATGGGCTTCAGTTGCATACCCTTCCTTGCTAGATTGCTCCCATCAAAGAAGTTGCCATTGTTTTAAAGTGTTTATCCAAAAAACCTACAGTGCTGCTTATCTACAGGCAGTTCTGTCTGTTTTCTCTTAAGACCAGCATGTCTGATGATCACATTCAGAAGACTGCAGGATATCTGTGAATAGATTTACTGTAAAATTTTACAGGTCTCCTTTAGCTTGTGAATTTTTAAACTTCTAATAAAATTGTTTATGTCCTTGTAAACAAGGTGAAATACCAGTCAATGGTGACTATGCATGTGTGAAAATTCTACTGACAGCCATAAAGTAGTCATGACATATAGGCTTGGAATAGCTTAAAAATCACTACAAGAAAAGCTAATACTGTTTGCCACTCTATCTATGGTCTTTGCTTCTTAAATTGCAGGCTTCAGAACTTTCTGGAAAGTTTCTGTTGTGCTGATGGTGATGTTTATATGTTGAGGGTAATTCTAAGGGCTAATGACTTAGAAGTATTATCATCAGAGAGAATTAACAAGCTTTTTTTACATTGAAACATTAGTCTGGCTCTAGCAGCCAAATGTTCTCTCTCATAAAAGCTAAGTTAATCTGAGAAGACTCCTGAAAAATCTTGTCCCTGAAGAAGATAAGTAGCAGAGCTGAGGTCACAGAGTACACCACAAATTAAGCCCCTTGCATGGCTCAAAGATTTGTTAGCGCAGCTGTAAACAGAAATTTTCTAAGAAGCATTTCAGTGGTCCCTCTGTTTATAGTGCAGTGATTAAAAAATGGAAACTCCCATGACCAGTTTAAAGGGAAAGACAAATATGGAAAGAGTCTTGTTTTCATTTCCACATGCCTTACCTACCAATTTGAAAAAGTATCTTTTAAACCAGAAGAAAAAGATGTTTTGTTTATGGCAGGAGAAATTAAAGTACATAGTAGTAGGAATAATATTACCCATTTCATGCTTTTATCTATACTGCTCATCATGGACTGAGCTTCTATGTAATAAATACTGCAAAAGCACCAAAAGCAGACTTCCCTCTTAAAAGGGTTACAATTAAGCCATTATGAACTCAGTTTGTGCAATTTATCAGTTTATTATTTGAAGTCTGATTAAAGCAGTATTCCAGAATTCTCTGCTAATCATTCATTCCAGATGTGTGTCAGAGCTATAACTTGTATTACAATTGGACAAGACGTGGCGGACTGAAAGACTGTTTGGTGTTTATGTACTGTGTATATCATCTACTAAGGGAAATATATCCCTATTATGTCGTATCTTTTGTATTGCTCAGAGCAGCACCCCTTACAATAATAATTTCATTTATAATTAACATCTGTATAGCTCTGGCTGCACATTTTCTGCCCTCTCTGTATATGAGAATACACCTAGTGATTTATTTATCTTCAAACTTAATTTCGGATGGACTGAGTATCTCAAACTGTTCTGATCAATTCAGTGTCATATTTCATCTATTGTATGAAAATCCAGAGCCATCTGCTTCCTTGAATTTGGCTGTGTGGATTTTTTACCTTGAACTGAGATTCTCAGTGGATCTTAATAGCTGTGGTATTGCCCACATTTTGTTGTGTGAAAGTAGGGTGTCTGTGCCACTACAGAGTTTAGCTGTTTTCTCCTTAATCTGCTTTAAATCAAAAAACCACATCCTTGACTCCTGTTAGTTCCCTCAGCTTTAGGTACTGGAACCCTGTTCTAAGGTCTCATCAGACTCTTCTCCAGGCTGAGCAGCTCCAACTCTGTCAGTCTGCCTGCTAGGAGAGGTGCTCCAGCCCTCTGATCAGCTTTGTGGCCCTCCTTTGGACCTGCTCCAGCAGCTCCACATTGTTCCTACACTGGGGACCCCAGAGCTGGATGGAGTATTCCAGATGGGGTCTCACCAGAGCAGAGCAGAGGGACAGAATGCCCTCCCTGTCCCTGCTGGCCACGCTGCTGTGGATGCACAAGCCCAGGACACGTTTGGCTTTCTGGGCTGGGAGCACTCATCGCTGGGTCGTGTTGAGCTTTGTGTCAACAACAGCCCCAAGTAATGCTGCCCAAGTCAAAGGTATTGACACAGCAAGACTGCAGCTCAAAAACACTGAGAGGTGGAAAGCAAGTACCAGCTTCTCTGCCCTGACTTTGGAGCAGAGAAAATGGCAGGGAAGTTGGACTCACAGGAGCATTGTTGAGGTAAAACTTTCCAGCTGAAGAGTGTGCAGTGTACATCGCTCCTGTACTGTTATGGGCAAGCATAGAGTTTGTGAACATCTGTAAGTAGTGGAGGTTTTCTGTTTCTCTCCTTGAGATAAAAGATTTTTTTGTGTTTTGGGAGCTACTGACTGGGAAGTAGTTCATTCTGTCCTCTTCAGAAAAACCTGCATAGGTAGGCAAGGCTTTACAGTTTGCTGTCAGGATTTTTTAGAAATTCAGTTCCCGCTGTCTTTCAAATATAGTCACCTCACAGAGAACTCACATTGTTTCTTTTTTCACATGACCGTTTTTGTACAAGTGAAGAGGACAGAAGGTGGTCACTGATGGGTTGTTGTGGTTTGGTTATTTTCCAGACAGCATTCTTTTTCAGGGCAGTTCCGTTTAAACATGTAAACATGTTAAGGATATTGAATGCCCCAGTCAAACAATGCTTATCCCTGAAGCTAACATATGTTGAAATGCTTTTGCAGTGCTTAGCTATGCATGCCACTACTGAAGTGTCTGGAACTGAAAGCCATTATGAAGATTGTTTTGTTTTGTTTTTCTTTTTTTTTCTTTCTTGTCTAAACTGAATTTAAGATTAAAATGTAAACAAACAGAATGCTGACACTAAATTTGCAACAAGTCCCAGGAATACTTCAGTTATTTCAGATAGTTCTGTCTTCATCTTATTGCAACACCTCCACAAAAGCAGATCATGATTGATGTATTAAACATCTAGGGGGAAAAATAGCTTCAGTGCCAGTTATACTTGAGAAGAAGAGGCAAAAGTATTTTGTTTTCTATCCAGATACTCAAGGCACTTTCTGCTCAAATGACTCAACTCTTCTTGTGGTAAATGAAGTATTCAAGATGAAGTTCCTAAGACATGTTTTCTAGCAATAGTGACTGAAAGATTTCTTATGTCACTGTATCTACATGCCTCCTATGCCCATGCTCCAGTCACTCAGATACATGGATTTTATCTAAAATCAAAATCTATTCCAACACACTGCATTCCCCTTTGGCTTATCCTTAGCTGCTTGAATTGTCACAAAAATCATAATAATAAAGACAGCTGCTTTCCATCAAAATAAAGCTTGTGATGCTGTTTTATGAGTACTGATAATCCAAAGCTGTGCACATCGATTGCAGTCCAAAATTCAGAAGGAAATTTCAGCTAAATTTTTTAGGCCATATATGTTTTTGGTTTTTTTAAGTTAATTCCCAGGTGGTTCTACATTTTACCCCATCTTTCAATATTTTTCAAATAAAAGATGTTATGAATGCTATGAAACAACCAGGGTGTTTTCTGGTTTCTAAAGGCAAATGGATGGTTTGAAAGTGGCAAATTTGACCATTTCCAGCAAGAAAATGTTGACTATTTTGTGTCAGTGATTCCTTCCCCTAATCACATCTTTTAAGCTAAATGGCACTTTTTGCAAGTTTTCTTTTTTTCTCCCAAAATTTCAAAGAGCGTAACTGTCATAAGGGAACATCATTTCTCTTTAGAAACGAGATGAGGTTGCTACCTCAGAGACTGTCAAGCCAAATCTGCCTGATGTATATGCTTTGTGAATAATATCATTAGCAACTGCATGAAGCAGAAAGTCTCTTTAGACTCCATCTGCATTGTAGTTATCCAGCATGGAAAAACATCTCACAGCAGTATTTTCAACATTTTAGAAATTATATAGCCACAGTGATTGCTGTCTGATTTTTGCCTGGCATATAGTAGTGACTAAAAAATGATCTCTCACATTACAATGGCTTTTGAATACTGAATGTGATGTATAAACATGACCTGAAAAAGAAAATATAAAACATTTGGGTACTTACAATATATATCTATATATATATATATTTACACTTTTGTTTGTAATTGGAAATTTTGCTTTGTTCCACTATGTGTCTCTTCAGCCCTTTAGTCTTTGGGGAATTTAGAAAGCAGCATTAATAACTCCCAAAATACTGGATGTGTCAAATTCTATAGTGATGAGAGAAAACAGCTGTAGGAAAATGTCAAGGAATCAATCTGCCTCTTGTCCTGCCTAACACAGGATCAGCTGTACAAATATGACCCTAAAAAAGGATCTCCTCAGCCAATTCATTACTGGATTTCAGAATCTTTCTGCTTAATTCTGTGCTGTAAGGTTATGGAGTAAAAACTGAGTTTACATCTATGCATGCAGAAACTCCTTTCTCATTCTCTTCAGAGTTGTTTCTCTTCCTGCTTCCAATGACATGTGAAATTGATGAAGAGAACTCAAAAGTATCCCCATCAATTTGTGGAGAGCCTATCTTTGTCACATGTCTGTGAGGCATACAAAGACTAAAAATACATAATCATTTTCCAATAACATAATAGGAGAAATATTCAATTGCCCTTTGTCCTTCACCCAGGACTTTATGAAGAAAATTCTCAAAATATTTTGACCAGATAGACATCTCCTTTGGGTCCTATCTTATTGAGATGTATGGCAAAAATGTCTACATATGTTGAAATGTTTAAAGTTTTTGAAGTCAAAATCTTTAATTTTAAATTATATTAGGTTTTAGTTTTGCTTCAAGATAGATTATAACTTTTTGAGAAAGAAAAAAACAACTTTTAATATTTTTTAAATTAAAAAATAAGAGTTTTTTTCTGTAGCTTGACAGTAGCAAGGTATGGTTTAACAATGAAGTTTCCATACTTGTGTATTGAAAACAGTATTTATCTTCTTGCAGAAGTTTAGTTTGTTTTTTTTTTCCCCGGAAAGTTTGTTTCCAGCACCCTACTGATGTTAATGATCCATTACTCTTTCAGAATTCTCAGAGCCTCATTATGAAAGCTTGGTAAGTTTGATATGTTGCCAAATTCACTTTCAGCTTCTGTTTCCTTTTTCCTTTTTTGGTCTGGTAGAATTTATTTGTTTTTTGTAAACATGTACAAAAAACTCAGTCTGATGATATTTGAGTAATGGTAAGAGCACCCCACCTTGGATGATACACAAGTCACTGTCTAGAGCAGTTCAGTGTGCTTTTTGCAGGCAACATCTAAACAAATTACGTTAAAAAGGGGAAAAAATATCTTTTTGATTGCTTTCCATTCTGCTGAGGATGGGAAGGGTAAATGGTGCAATTCTGTTGCAATTTCTGAGAGATTTAGTCCATTTTGTGCATAAAATAAACAAATTAATATCTCTAGAAGCAAAACTTTCTCTTCTGCCTACCAAGTACTAAATATATTTTTACTGATTAGAGGCTTGAAAAAAGTCTTCCAACCTTTTCACGTGTCTTTCCACCTTTCTTACATAAAGTCCTCATTTTATCAGCCACGATTTTAATGACAATTCTTCTGGAAGAAAAACTAGGTATCAATTCCTCGGTAGATATCTCTAATATTATTTAATCTTTTTTCATCTTCTGAAATCTAATTTCAGGTATTCTCTTTTGAAGAAGTTTTCCATCAAATTATGAAATAATAACTCTATATGTAATTGAATCTGAATTCATTTCAAGGGCAGTATTAAGATGATGAAGTAAATGTTGGTTGACCCTTCATATTTGGAAAAGAAGAATGAATGGCAATATTAGAACAATCATGAATTATGCACCAAGTCATGATAGTGCTGCAAAACTTCAGATGCTTGAATTTCACTAACACACCAATCATTATTAGAGAAACTGGACCTCTGCAGTTCAACCCCCAAGTCAAATTCTTCCTTTCGATCCATTTTTGGGGGGTATTTTCCTGAAGCCTTAACCTTAATCATCTTCTGCTTTACAGTCAGTGGACAGCTCTGCCCATTATCATTGCACCATTCAGCCTGTCAGAATTCATTAGCATGCCATCTACAGAGAACTCCCTCTGCAACCAACTGTTTGTTAATTCATCTACAGAAAACTCGGAGGAATTTTGTTAAAGAGCCATTTTAGGCAAAATATTTGACTTATCCTTCCTTTGGCACTATTTAGCCAAAGGTTCAACAAACGTCAGATTTTTACAGCTCACCCACACTTGGTAAGATTTTTTCTTCTTGAGATTTTGAAAGTAAAGTGCTTTGTTAGCAATGATTCTGGCAGTGGGCAGATACTAAAAAAAAAAAATCATGCAATATTACTGCATCAAGCTGTTTAGAACTCTTTTCTTCCCTGTAGGGAATTTATCTTCAGTTAAGTACACTAAAAATAATAAGTTGCAGTATCTTTCAATCTGGAAGTTCCATTATTACTTGATGTACCTAAAGCATATCTTTCTGAGATTGCTACAGGGCGTTGAAACTCTTCTTTTGGAATGAAATTTATTAATTTTTGTTAAGCTCAACATACTTTTATAAGAATGTTTCCATGACGATGACCAGTGTCTTCTTTAACTGAAATGAGCTACTTGATTTCATTCTTATATTGCAGTGCCAAATAATTTAAATAATAATGGACTTCAGTATTGTATTTAAGTTTATAAATAAAATTCCTATAAAATTTTTTCATCTTTTCTTTTTGCCTTCATAGGAGTGTGAAAATAAAATAGTCTGTCATATGCAGGAGTTTTCTCCTTAGAAAATGAATATTCTTCTAAGCCAAAAATGCCTAGGCAATTTCCTGAACAGGAGGTACACTGTATTGTGTCAAAGAACTAGACACCAAAATTTCTACAGGTTAAAGTACCAACCAAATTTGCTGTAAAGCAGCAATCAAAATACCTCAGTTAGGAGTAGAGTATCAGAGGCATCTATAAAATCAATGGAAATGCCTCAAGGAAGCTGGTCAGCTGAGGCAGAATTCCCCATCAAGTTTTTTCACAAAGTGCCAATAGAGAAGGTTGATAATAATGAGCACTATTATTAATTTTCTGAGACATGTCATTTTTCTCATTAATCAAACATCTGGTTGCTATTTGCTCCATTCCCCTAGTAACTCTTTCTGGGTTTCAGTTTGGTTACTGGGATAACTAGGATAACTACTCATTCTTAAAACCATCCAGTGTGTCGGAATCACTGAGGGGAAGAGAGAGGCCTATTAATTATCACAGAGAAGGAACAACGTGAGCGGTTTCATTGAAAGGTATGAAGTTTAATTTTCCCCAATAAATACACAGCAGTGTGGAACATCATGATGGAGACAGCAGAAGCCAAAACAATGAATGTATGTCTTTGCAAGTTGGAACAGAGATACAGAGGATTAAGAAAAGCAAGACACAATTTCTTGCTTCTCTTCTTTTTTAAAAAAAAACCTTGATTAGAAAATAAAATAATCGAAGCTGTCATGCTTATTTTTTGCCTGTGGAATCTGGGTGTGCAGGAGTTAGCTTTCTCTCCATTACACTTAGCAGATCTTTTGGAAAAAACCCAATAAACCAACACAGAAATAAACAAAGGAAAAAAAATCCCCATACCCAACTCCAAAAAACCAAAATCCAAGGGAAACCATGTTCAAAATCTGCCATTTCTAACCAATTTGGAAAAAGTTACAGAAATTTATTTGAGTTAAATTTTGTCCAAAGGGATAACTTTCACTAAAATAATGCCCGGAGAAAACAGACAGAATTCCAAATGTAGACTCGTCTAATGAGAGCTGAGATAAACCAGCAAAATCCAGACAAGGCCCATGCACACACAAAGACTTTTATTTTAATATAATTGTACAATAGATTGTAGACTCTGTAGGAACGTACATTCAGTGCAGAAAATTAGAAACATTCCATTGTTTAGTCTGATTTAATAATATTTACCACTTGCTGGGTGCATTCAGAGAATGGACTCTCAGGCCTGTGAGAAAATCTGGTCACTGCAGTGACGCTGGAAATAGCACTGAAGGGCCCTGTCTGTTCCCCAGAGCAGCCCCACACAGGAAAAGGCCACGTGTGAAACATCTCAGCCCCCTGAGCACGTGCCTGCTGTTCTCTGCTGGCTCTGCAGGACTCACCTGGGATGGGCACAGATAGCAGTCACCTTCAATTGCTCTTTTCCATTCATTGAATTTAGAATTTTTGGCGGCTCTAGGAAGTGCCAGGATCAATTTGTGGCTTCACTGTATTAATTATATAAAGCTTAGAGGCAAGCTTGGAAGGGGCAGATCAGGCTCTGACTGCAAGGTAACAGATCCTGGCTATTCCCAGAATCTCTTACTCTGTAGTGAAGATTGTATTGATACATCTGAAGTTTTAGAGCTTATCCAAAAGTTAAAGGTTCACATTATCAATACAAGTTCCAATCTACATCTGCTCTGATTGTTTTTAACTCAGTACTATGATGTGAGTTTAAATAATCTGGAATTTCTGAAGATTCATCTTTTCCCCACTCTCTTATTTTAAAAAGGAATTAAAAGCCCATTGACATCAACAATAAAACTTTAGTAAAAATTTCAGTATGAGTTGGATCTGATATTAATTATTCATAAGAAAATAATTTCAAAATAATGGATTAGGTTAGACTTTAACATGTTCATATTAAAAAAAAAGCTAGAGTAAAAAAAATACAGTTTTTAAAATAAAAAAATGCATTCAACTCGTTGTCATTTCCACTACCAGACACTAGAGGGGAAAAATGTTCCATGTTTTTAGACCATTAAGATGCAAACTAAGCTGTAATGTATTCCATTTTATGCATCACTTCTCAGAATAAGAATGCAGAGTATAATACATTTGTTATAGATTTTCTATTTATAGCAGGAAATTATTAATTATACTGTATTCATATTGTTATTGATTCACTGAATTAGCACTCAGACATGGGGTTCATAACAGCATTTGTTACTAAATAGTAAGCTGGCATCAAGATGTGATACAGTCTGATTATTTAATCCTTACAGAGTATGAAAATCCATTAAAATACAATGTATTTTAATTAAAATGTAAGAACTTTGTCCAGTTGATGGTAGCTTGTTCCTTTACTTTCTATGTATGGATAAGTTCTTGTGAACATGTTCATTCATGGAAACTGCATGTTTTCTTTTCTATGAAATATATCCACATTTTCATGAGCACAAAGAATTCTTCCATACTTGTAATTGTGTTTTTTAAAACACGTCTGACAGTTTTTGTTTTCTTGAACTCTACACTCTCTACCTTCTGCTTTACCACAAAAATAAACTTAAAAATTTGAATACTTAGAGCTTTGCAAAATCCAAATACTTTGAATATTCATATCAAAATATATTTCACTGTCCATTTTACCAGAAATAAACAGATATTTAGAAAATTCAGTGGTGTTTTCTCCTAGACTGGCACAGAAAGCAGAAATGTTAAATTGTGATGGATAGCAGGTAGAACAACAGATGTGTGCAATGTGCTCCACAAACTGAGCCAAAAAAAGTTCTAACCCAGGTGTTGGAATATCTTTAGTACTATAGGGCACATAGCATTATAGGGCAGGATTAGAACCAGGGGGTTGTTACCTCCTTCTTTTCTCTCTGTGTTTCTGGTACAACTCCTTAATAAAACCTGCTGTTTGTACTGCTGACAAATGTGATTGAATTTCTCAAAGAAGCCCAAAGAAACTAGATTTCTGCTTGCCCCTGGACCTGAGCTCTGGGCATCCAAATCCCTGTGGTCCATTTTAGAAGCTCAGACCAGGTTATCCTGTGAAGACAGGATCTCTTACCTTATTTCCTTTGCTGACTCTCAACAGGCCAGTTTTGGCAGAAGGTGTAGCGGTACTCCAGGTAGGGCAGAGATCTGTGGTGTTCTGTTTTCATCTTGATAGATGAAAGAAACAGAGTAAGAGGGAGGAAAGATAAATAGGAGTGTCAGCCAGGAGAATTACTCAATATAATTGGTTACCCCTTGTCTGAGTGCTACAGTACAGTGAGAAATGATGCTGTGCTAGTTCTACTAGGTGACAAAAGATGAATTGACAAGTAAAGAATAATATGAACTCCTATTTGATACTCATTTGGTAGGTGAGAAGACAAGGCTACAAGTACACTTTGGGGGCCACGAAGGTAGAAAAAGGTGATCATAACAAGCAAAAGAGTGACACCTTTCTCCAAAATTATTTGACTGGTTTGTTGTTTATCAGGAGTCCCCAAATTTTTCATGAGATTATATTCTAAAGTGTAAGTATATCTGAACATGAAGGAAAAGACCTCTAAAACCACATTGGTTTGTTTAGTCATCTGGAACTAGTCAATTTTATAGAGAGAGCCAAATGCAGAGTTTGGATGGGATTCCATACAGCTAAACTGAAAAGATTTAATACTTTTATTTATTCTTCTACAAATATAAATTTTTAGAGATTTTTCTGGAAATTATCTTAGCATTGCTTCAAAATTCCTATGCCTCTCTCAAATTAAGGGCTTTATTTTTAATCAAAATGTGCAATTAATTAGATAAACCAAAGCAACACATATATAAAAGTAATACATCTATAATGGAATGATAGATTTGATATGTGATATGTGAGAGATGAATGATAAAGGGAGCACTGTCCATATGTTTTGGACAGTTTTCATTCACAATTTATAGCTTATGTGGCTACTTAGCTAAGCTGAAGCAATTTCCAGTCAATGATTTTTAAAAATGAGTAGTTGGATTATCTGAAAACATATCCATTGCTGATGCAGTTATTAAATGTCATCTTCAGTTTTAAAGAAGATTAAATCACTCCTGCTAATATCAATGAGGCTGATGTATGTTCAACAAGGGGAAAATATATCCCTAATGAATGAGAGTTGTCACTGAGATTTCTGATTATGTTAACTAGTAGTTATGTCTGCTATTCTGTCACATTGCATTCCAACATTATTAGTCAACAACTTTGTCTATACTATGAGTTATCAAGAAAATGCACCTAAAAAATCAATTTTGTACCAGAGTCAGACTTCTGCCATAAAACTGACTTAGTACAAACGTAAACTCCTCTGATACTCTTATAGGCCTTTATCACAGCTACCTCCATTCAATTTTGCTTTCTTCATGTAGATGGAAAAATATTTTTTCCTCTATTCTGTCTTGTACTGTCGTTTTAGTTCTAGGCCAACAACCCCGAGTAGTGCCTAGTGTAACAATTGGGACATTTTAGTACTAGCTGCTGATAGAGTAAAATAGTAATTGGCTGGTAATATTTGTAAAGCCAACTCAAGCTGCTAGATGGCCAATTCCAGTTTCAATTGGTACCAAATGTGAATTTAAACATTAAATGCAGCTTCGAAAACCTGAATTAAAGTTATTAAAAAAAGGCTATGATTGAATCTGCTGCAGCTTCTTATTCATGTTGTCTCTATTGTCAAATCATTACTAAACCCACTCTTCAAATGGTTGTGTTGTACACATTGTGTACGTACACCACCAGTTCTGTATGAACAAAATTAAAGCCTACATTATGCATATTCCTAGCACAGCTGGATGGTCCTTGCTGGGGTCCCTGTTGCACGTTTGGGCCATTTCAGATGCAGCTAAATTGACTGCAGACTCTTTTCTAGCCAGTTCCCCACAGAGTAGTAAGAATCAAAGTCACCTCTGTGTCTTGACTAGCAAGTAGATTGGAAAGTACTTCTTTTATATATGTACAGCCATCTTTCCACTGCAACTCACAGTGCAGGAAACATGTTGGCTTGCTCCTTAGAATAGACCACTGTCAAATATTACAGACAGCTTTCATAATATCCTAGTTTAAAAAATGACAGTAAAGATTTACTACTGCCATGCACTGGGTTGCTAGCTTGTGCACTTCTTTGGTCAGTTTTGGAATATTACAAAAGAGTTCTCTCTAGTAATTTTTTTTAAGCAGTTTTTACTTAAGTTAAATTTTTGTTTTGAAAGGGAAGACTGGTGACTATGTGATCAGCTGATTACTTATCCAGAAATCATTTCTATTATAAAAATCAAAAATGTCCAGTTACTTACTTCTGCATATTCCCAAGTTATCTCTCCTAACTGAGATATTTTCAGGGAATCATGGGACACAAGGTTGGAAGGGACCTCAAGGGGGATTAATCTTTATTGGCAAGAGCATAGTAAAACCACAGTCTAGGCAAGATGTCTCAGCACCATGTGCAGCTGAATCTTAAAAATGTCCAGCGCTGGGGAATCCCACATTTACCTGGGGAGATTATTCCTGTCCAGATTGTTCTCATTGTGAAAATTCTTGTGTCCAGTTGGAATCTTCCCAGGAGTAACTTGTAGCCATCACCCTCATATTTTCCATGTGACTGCTTGTAAAAAGGGAGTTATCTTAGCCTTTAAATACAGGAACATGGTGATAAGGTCTTTCCACGCCTTCTTCTTTGAAGGCTGAACAAAACCAGTCCTCTCAGGCTTTCCTCACAGCCTCTCAGTCATTTGATCACCTTAGTGGCCCTTCTCTGAACTCTCTCCAGCCTGTACACTTCTTTTTTGTATAGTGGGGACCAAAACTGAGCAGAGCATTCCAGGGGTGGCCCGACAAGCACTGAGCACAATGATTTCTCTCTGCCTGCTGGTGATGCCCCCTTGGTGGTGCCCAGCATCTTTTCTCTGCTGCAGCACCAAACTGTTCACTCACATTGAGCTTGTTGTCCACCAGACTTCAAAGGAACAAAAGCAAATCAACCATTGCAATCATCAATCCAATGCTGATTAACTTTTGAAGATGGGCTGCATGTAGACTACAGATGCAAGCATTAGGAGAGAGCTGCGCTGCATTCAAGTCCTTAACTTAATATTTAACTAAGATATTTTTTGTGGACTAATTCATGGTCACACATATGAAATCTAAATATACAGATTATTGGCTCAGATTCTTGGATACCCATCTGTTTTTCCAAAAAAAAAAAAAATTTAAAGATGTCATCAGAACTTTATACTTGACTTTTATTTGAGTATTGAATTTTGAGAGCAGATTGGTTTTTAATATCATTTGAAATGAGTGGAGCTTGACAGGCGTGTAAACACTATGTGTAGTTTATTGCATGAAAAAAGTACCTAGTATAGGGTTCTCTCAATATGTTTTAATCCACACTTGAAATCTATCTAAAATATTTTAAAAACATATTTCAAATGTAAATGTTAACTTTGTGAAGCAACAGGAATCGTCTCTATGCCCACATTATTCACTGGATTAATGGCATCCTTTAATTAAACAAGCATATTCCTAGTGATGGCTCTGGCTGGCTCTTTGCAGAGTTTTTCACAAGTAGTATGATCATAGCTCTCAAAAACTCAGTGGGCAGAATTATGGTGTCCAATATGAAAATTCAGATTGATTTGATAATTTTGCCTCAGAAAAACTTAGAAATGACTGAGGATCTTGAGAAGTTATTCTCCTTAGATGTGACAGATTCCAGAGCCATATTTTGCATACAGATATGATCTGGACCTGGGCCAAAGCTTTTATCTGTACATTTTCTAGCTTAATGGAAGCTTAAGAAAGTTTCCTCCAAGTCTGATCCCTGTCTATATCAAATATTTGGGCATATTGGCTCATAGACTCAGGACTCTGAAAAACTTACCATTTCATTCTATGCAGATCTTACACTCAGTGATTCTGATTTATCTGCCTACAAGAGCTGCCTGTTATTTTCAGTGTTTAGCTCTGTTAAAGTTTGCAGTTATCTATCCAGAAAAATATTTATGATTAGCAATAATAGCTGAGAAAATAAAAGTTTTTGTCTAAATTATATTTATTTTAATTCAAATGTACAGAGTAAGATCTGAACCAAAATAGAATGTTGCTAACAAACAGAATTCTGGCTGGTGACAATTACAATATCCCCTAAAATACTATAGTATTTTGAATAGGCATGGGGGATAACTAAAATTTTTTTTTCACAGACCTGTAGTTCAAAAACTGGCCAGAAATTAAATATATATGCTGAACTGCTGTGTACCCAAATAGAATGAGATTTGTCAATAGGAGAAATAAACAGACCTCTAAAAGCTCAATGTCTCATAAAATTTGTATCTGTTCAGATTATGGAACAGAAATCTGTTCCTGTGGTAAACATTGCAACTTCTGATTACAGTAGATAGTATACATCATTATGAATTGAGAATTACACATGCTTCATTTTTTAGTCCTTTTTTTATTTGTGCATATTGTTCAAATGATCTGAAAGCCAGAAATGTGGATATCTTGCATAATGATGGATGAGATGATTTAAAGAACATCCTCAGTCTTCACATACAAAGAGCAGTACAGATGAGAAACAGGCCAGTAGATTATTTATATTCTGTCAGCTTTCTGAAAATGTTCCTACTAAGTGATGTTAAAACTGATTTTTTTTATTAAATAAAAGTTAAAAACTAACCTTGTTAAGGATATGATCATAATTTTTAGTAAGAGTTTCTATTTTTACCGAGATATTACGCTGAAATTATTGAATAGATTTCAATATAATAAAATTGGGGTTATTTAAAAGCCCATCGAATAGTAATGATTGATTTTAGGCCTTGATAAGGACACATTGTCAAATGGATAAGACTTTGAAATTGAGAAACCACTAAATGGATTTATTCTCAGTGCCTGCAACTGTGTATGGTTTCCTCAAAGCTGCTGTGATTATGTTGATTAACTTAAGCAAACATATTTGGACCTGGAAGTTTTCCTCCAATACAATCAGAAGAAAATGCAGAGAAATTACACATAGGAGTCATCACCCTTTGTCTTCCATCTACCAGAAGGTGAACACAAGTCCAGTAGCAGTACTTTTCCTACAGTGATCATTGCAGTTACAATTTCTCTCAAACCCAGAACCCTTTTTAGAGGTGGTAAGATGAATCCATATTAGCACAAACACTGGCCCTTTCCCTTTTTATGTTCTTTTATAGCTGGCCTTTGCCAAAGGAATACAGGGCTATAACTGGAAGATTCATTCAGGCTACTAAATCTAATGTGTATCTTGCATTCATTCTTAAACCCAACACAACAAAGAGCAAAGAAGACAATTCTATTCCCAGAACAGTTAACTTTGCAGGAGAAAATGTCAGATTTGATAGATTTGTTAACTTCAGTGGCTGCAGCAACATTTAATGACACAAAAAGTATTCACCAGTTAGAATAAAAAATTACCTGAAAGATTGAAAGTAGGTTTAATGATAAAGTTTTGATAAAGAACATAAGCATTTTTCTTCATTTTTTCAAATATGTAATGGTTCTGATAGTTTTTTATAGAAATTCTAGTACAACCTCCATGTGACATTGCTATGTGTTTATAATGTCAAGATCACCAGGATAGGGTATTTTTATTATAATTTCTGAAGACTTCCAGTAGCTAGATAAGAAACACATTCAAATCCATTTTAGTTTACACTTGCCACTGGCAAAGGCGCCAATTTTTTATTAACATCATGGCATAAAAACTTCAGGACAAAAAGCTGTCCATCATTTAGTGATGGGGACTGTGATATCCTTTCATGTATCTACAAGACTAAGGAATATGAAATATTTTTCTTCAGAGGCTGTCTTTTCCCATATGCCATCCAACATCAATATAACTTTATGAGAAAAAAAAGCAAAAGTATTGGTCCTCAAGTGATTAAATTATCTTCAAAGGCCTCATTCTTTTTTTTTTTTGCAGCATCCATGCACTGAAAGCAGAGCTTGTCATATTGAGCTATCATGTCCTCCACTATTTGTTCCTCAAACTGCGGGTAGAAGAAGGGGAGAAGAAAATCAAAGAACAGAGAAGGAAGCAGAATAATAAAAATAATAATAGCCAGTATAATTTTGGAAGTGATCCATCAATTTGCTGTCTAAAGAAGTGACATATCTTCAATATCTTCTGCTGGCTCAGGTCAGGCTGGACATGACCACACTGCAGCCATTTTAAGATTACTGGAATTAGCTACAGCCCTGTCCGAATGAAGGCAGCCATTCTTTTGAAAATAGAAATTTTGCTTTTCTGAGCTTTTAGCAAAATCTATAACATAGAAAGTGGTCTCTACTAGGTGCTAGGCTTTTTAAAATTAAACTCTTGATCCAGCCTCATAACCATGAGATTTTTAAAAAATAATTCCTTTGCTCAGAAAATGAAGGTAAGACTCTACAGCAAACACTGATATTATAGTATAGAAAAGCAAAGCATCACTTATCAGCCTAAAAGACACTTAAGAACTTTATTAATGATTTTTTTCTCTGAAACATCTTGCAGACTGAGGGACGTCTCCATAATTAATTTCTCTGGTATGTTGTATGAGAGTTTTCTACACAGAATTTCAGTTTATTTCTATACACAGTATTTAGTCCAGATAGTGAAATATTTCTGCTTTCTGTGAAAAGCATTATTTTCTTTTCTTTAATCTTTGTCAAAAAAACCAAAGCATTGAGATATCTGGTTTCTTACCCTTGAATTTACTTCAAAGGATTATTCATACCCTTATATGAATGAATCTATTGAGGTATTTTATTCATTCTTAAAAACACTTGAGTGCAAAGAAATTAATTCAGTCTTCAGAATTGTTAACTTTACAAGGAAATAGGTTATACCTGATTTTTGAATTTTGGAAACTGAATCATAATGAATTCGTAAATAGAAATCTAAAGAGATACTATGTGAAAATAAAAATCCAATCTACTAAGCCCACATTACACTTTTTTATAATTATGCTGCTTTTTCTGGATACGATTTCTTTAAAAAAATATTTTTATTGCTCCTTGGAATTTTATTCTAGAAAATCATTGCTCTGATATGACTACACTCCAGGGTTTTTTGAGGGAGAGAGTGAAATTACTAAAATAATAAAAAGCAGTATGAGCTGCAACTGGAAGTTTCCATGTGTGTCCCTTGAAGGGCTTGATTGTGTCCAATAATAAGTGTGAATAATATAAAATACAGGATGTATTTATGTTTGGTTTGATAAAATTCTGCTAGATTTCTGTCATTGGCTCATATGGGGGTTTGGATTTCTCATTTCTGTGAAGTTCAATAATCTCAGTGAGCAAGGTTCTGTAGGGAGCACCAAAAGGTCACTATATAATAATGTGTTCTCAGTGAATCATTTTATGTATGAACAATGTGCTTATAAATGATAAAACACTAATGCAATCATTTAATACTATAAACCCTAGTCCCAATACTCTGTATGTGGGCAATTAACTGAAATAGATGTGAGGTTGATTTGTAATTTGAAGCCATGTATACCATGATTTTTGAAACTTATGTCTTGAATGGACTGTAATCAAATTTACATCAACATCTAATTTTTATTATGAGCTAGGGGCAACAGTGATTTCAAGTAATCTTCCCTATTTATAGAAACACAAATCCATGGCAGTCACTACTTTTTTCCACCATATAGCTAAGATTTTTCTAGCCTTGTATAGCCTATATTTGTTCTTTTGGGGCACTTCAGCTTGCTAGATGTCTGCTGGAAATACAGCACAGCAGAGAAGAGGCAATCTAGAAGGTTCCTGGAGAGTGGTAAGTGACCCAGCCAGTGGAGGTGCCCCACCGATGGGCGCTGGGTATGAGCCAGGGAACAGGAGCTGCCCATGTGCCCAGGTGGCCCTGGCCATGGTGTCCTGGCCTGTGTCAGCAGCAGGGTGGCCAGTAGGACCAGGACAGGGATTGTGCCCCTGTACTCAGCACTGGCGAGGCTGCTCCCTGAATCCTGCGTCTGGTTTTAGGCCACACACTGCAAAGAACACATGGAGGGGCTGGAGCCAGTCCAGAGAAGGGCAACAGAGCTGGAGAAGGGCTGAGTTACAAGTCCTACAGGAGAGGCTGAAGGAACTGGGATTGTTCAGTCTGGACAAAAGGAGGCTCAGAGACAACTTCACTGCTCCCTACAAGCACCCAAAAGGAGGTTGTGGTAAAGTGGGGATTGATTTCTTCTGCCAAGTCTCAAGTGAAAGGATGAGAGAAACTGGCCTTAAGCTGTGCAGGGGAGGTTCACATTACATATTAGGAAAAAAAAAAAAACCAAAACAACAAGCCACTGATGGAGGGGTTGGGTGTTGGAAAAAGTTGCCCAGGGAGGTAGTGGGTTCACCATCTCTGGAAATATTCAAGAGACATCAGGATGTGGCGCTTGGGGATACAGTCTAGGGGTTATCATGGTGGTGTTGGGTTGATGATTGGACTAGTTGAATTTGAAGGTTTCTTCCAGCCTTGATGATTCTGTGGTCTGGGTGAGCAAAAATAGGCTAAGATGCACAGGATATTAATTAAAGGACATCGAAGGTATACTTCTGCAGTTTATGGTAAAAATCACAATTGCAATACTAACTAATTGCATGAACATTTGTTCAACAACCATTTTGCTGTTGAGATTTGGTAGAATCCAAGCATGAGAAGATGCATTTCACAGTGCACCTGTTCTGCTCTCATGCTTCACCTGTGGAGAGACTTTCCAAAATGCAGTTCCCTGGGGCAGAAGGGAAGTGGAACAAGTCTCTCCCCATCATGCTACCAAAAGTGCATCCATTACTCTGCCCATCTCCCAAGGCTGTCAAGGTCCTTCTGAAGGGCTGCACGGCACTCTGTGTTGTCAGCCACTCCTCCCAGCTTTGTGTTCACTGAGCTTGTGAGGAGGCATCTGCCTCTTCATCCAAATCACTGATGGATATGCTAAACAATACCTTGGTTTGTTCTTTTGATACTGGTCCTGCTTTTTACATCTCACTTTTATACCACTACTGAAAAACTCACATAATTACTTGCTTATGTGAATAAAGTTGGATGTATTTGTTCCTTTGTTTGACTTAGTGGTTTGGCATAGATTTTTAATTCCTTGCAGACTTGCAAGAGATATTTTCAGGGACTGTCTTTAGAATGAAAAGTTTAACTACTGTTCTTCTCTCCCTTAAGTCTGAGTAAGGGTATTTGTTACCTTTCCCCTCACTCTGCTTGCCACATGTTGTTAGTTAAGGCATATGTGAGTGAGGTTTATCTCCCAGAATAAAGGGGGAATTACTGTCCTCAGAAGCAGCTGAGCAGGGTCAATAAAAGCAAGCACCAGCCAACAGGAAGGCATTGAGAACAAAGCTTGCAGCTACAGCAAGAACTGGGATGGCTGAGAAGAACAGAAAACTCATCAGGCCTAAGAAATTAGAAGAGGTTCACAGGAGACATCAAAGTATGGAACTGACAGAAAACAATTCTGGAAGAAAGGAGATGCCTTAGAAATACAGGGAGAAACTGGTTTGGTTTTATTGTTCTCTTTCTTATGCGGTTTTCTTCACTCGCTATAAGAAGGTTGATTGATCTGTTTTAAAGCTTTGACCAGATCAACATTCTTCCAGAACAAACTTACAGAAAGTAAGCTTGTTAATAAAATATATCTAAAAGTAGTGTTAAGAACTGACAGAGTCCTATTCCAGATGCTGGAATTTATAAACAAAAAAATCCACTTGGACTTTCCTAAAATGTGAAATCAAGTCTATCAGGAAGTGACTATAATGCCAAAAAATTCTACTATTGCCTATCAATGGTTTCAGCTGACACACACAGTTTCAATAAAAGGTTTAGAAGGAGATTTTTTTACCTGTTACCGAAATTATTAACTTCTGATTCATGAGCTGACCAGTTTTACACAACACAAATGAAAGCTGTTATTCAGATCTTTAGGGAAAGCTTTTTGGCTATTAGTTTAAAAAATACATTCATGTGCAAGAGCAGACATTTTTGTGTTCATTTATGGAAATGGCTGAAGTGGTTCTCTGAGGAGCTCAACCTGTCTTTTAAAAATATTGAAGAAATATTTTCTCCTACAAAGCTGAATGCCAATCTTTCTGAAACTAAAGTAAGAAAATCTAGGCAGTTTTAGATGAGGTGTGAAAGGCACTTTCCCCAGCCCCACCTTTTTTTAGCATTGTCACCTGTAGAGCATTTTACAAAGACACTGTTTTAAAAATGAGATGGTTATTCCCTAATAGAACAAAGTAAAGAAATGTGAAGCTACTGTTCAGTGCTGTTTGAAGCTAAAGCTTCCTTACCACCCATTCTTCTTGACAATAAACTTTGAGTCAGGTTTTGTAACACAATATAAGTACATGGCATCTTTGACATACACTAATTGTACAGAACTTCTACTCTTTTGGCATCCTTTCAGCATAGAAATAATTTTTATTAATATTCATTGAGATAGTTATCCCACATTTCCTTGGGTTTCTTATTTTTAGTTTCATAAGTACTAGTGTTGACTTCTGGTTTGCTAAATTTTGTTAAATAATGAATTATGTTGGCACACAGAAAGCTTGCGCCTAAAAAAAGATGAAGAACTGAGCAGTAAGGTTCAGAGGGAGAACTGGAAATGTTTTTACTGAATATTTAAAAGGATACTATCTTTAGCTGTCTATATATAGCTTTTCAGCTTGCTTAAAAGCTTTTTTTTTCTGTAAGATTCTTGCTAACATTTAAACAAAGATAGAAAGGCGTATAAGAGAAAAAAATAGGCATCATAAAAGGAAAGGAGCTCCACAGCTAAGATATTATATACATAACATTATGAGATTAAGTTTATAATGGTGGTATAATTTTCCAGATTTGTTTTGTTTTCACACAGTGAAAGGGTTCACATTTTTACACTGGTGATATTGAACTTAATTTTACAAATTGTGTTTGGTTTCTCAAAGTGCTCAGTTAGGGTATTTCTGAGTCATAACAAAAATCAATGGGTACAAATAATTCGGATGAGATATCATAGCACAGCTTTTAAATGCACCCACACTGAAATTACTGTAATACAAAATCCAATACTTTTGACAGCAAGTGTAGGTTTCAGCAGTTTTGTGTTATTGTGCTGGACAGTCTTGTGCAACATGTTAAGTAACAGCACTGAGTGTTAAGTTCTGAAGACATATGTAGGTACTGCAAGTCAACACCATTTATATATTTCTTTCATATTAGCTAGCGCCATAGGCTCTTAGGTTTTTGACTGCATTCACTGATAAACAAGCAGTTTGGTCTTAAGCAATTAAAGAAAAGTTTCCTTAGAAATTCTACACCACTCTTCATGAAAGTAAAACCCAGAGAAAAGGCAAATTACTAAAACAAGATGGAGTGGAATAACAATGCAATAATGCAATGACCCATTTATTTGCTCACTTACACTGCTTCAACTTGTCAGGAGAGTTAGCTGAATCATTATTTTAGCCTTTTTTTTTTCTTTTCTGAAGCCTACTTCTAAGGATTCAATGGTTTGGCAAATTTATCTGTATGCTGAATTAGATGTCTCTCTGTAAGGGAGAGAACTTCATTTAATACTATTAAGATAAAAGGCACAAATCCAAACCCCATTTTATTTCTAATAAGCATTAAATGTAAATGTCTTGTATTTTTTAATTAAATAATCAAGAGGATATTGAAAAAATTTTGACTTCTATATCAGTAGTTGCTAAAGAGAAGAAAAATCCTTCAAGTTGACCTCACTTATGTAAGGCACAGTGTGGAAATACCTGAAATCTTCTATGATGTCAAAGGGTAATCATACCTCACTCTTTGTCTAACAAGTTTTCTCTAAAATTATTACTACTTGAAAATTATATTCTGTTCTTTATGAAAACTCCCATTATAAGGGAAAAAAACCAAAACCAACCACAAAGAAACAGGCAATAAATGAGGTCTCCTTATTATGATTTCCAGAGATCTGGTCAACCCCGAGCCATATTCTGTAAAAATAGATAATTCAGTTACAATTTAAGTGGAGATATGTTGATTATCTACAAGTATAATAGTGCATCCATTTGCAGAATAACTGGGTGATGTACATGAGCATCAGTACTTCTCAAATAATTGTATACTGTAAAGATATTGACATGAATTTAGGATAGCTTAGTCTTTTTGCCTGCAGTGAAGTCACCATGTCTAATTTAGACCATCTAGAAGAAATACTGAAAAAATTTCATATCTTTGTCTGAAGAATTACAAGAAAGAATACTTAAGACTATTTTTAAAGTTCTGTAAAATCTATAGTCAGGTTGTTCCTGTTGTTTTGTCTATTCTGACAGTTGCTTTTGTAATGAAGAAACTAAATACTGCAAAGATAAGAATGCCAGGGAGCCTTAGAAGAAATGAAAATAATTTATGGTCCTTCAAATGTCACAAGTGTTAAGTATTATCTTAAATTCTTTATAGACTGTTGCTACTAGCAATGAGGATGACATTAGAAAGCTTAGAATTCTTTTCCTTCATAACTATTTTAGTTCTATGACAGATTAAAAGTGAGATATTAAGATAAAAGAAAAAAAAACACAAGGGGATTTAGGTGCACATAAAGTGTATGTTTTCTGCAACTTTTTTGATACAAATTAAAATACAGATTTTACTTAAGATAGTGCAAAATCTTCATTCTTTCTCCTCTAATACAAGATTGCAATTGTACATTTCGTCAGCAATGTATTTTAAAGTACACATCTAGTATAAGCAAACAAACATTGCTTTCCAGTCAATTACACTGTGCAGGAGCTAAAAATTATGATTAATGAATCAGGGCAATAATAAATAAACTACCTTCTTCCTTAATTTCTTATAGATTTCTTATTTTAATATCTAATATTTATTCTTCCTAATTCTTCCTTAATAAATTAATTTCTTATAAATCTACCATATATCTAAATCCATTTTTTTGGATAATACAAGGGGCAGAAATATACCCCTCTAAGCTTTTGATTGATTTAAATTGCCAGGGCTATCATTTCATTGCTGGCTGCAACAATCCGGAGTATCTGCTCTAAGAAAGTTGTCTGCTTTGTTTTGTCAGATTTTGAATTTGCCTGAAACTCAGTGTAGCCAGTTCAAGATGGAATTTGTATTTCTTCCCTCATTTTTACCCCATTGTGGATGGTGCAGAACCCTGCAGCTGGTGTGGGTTCCCATCAAATTACAAAAGGATGTCTTAAATAAAGGTTTCTCCTGGCAGTTTGTGGACATATACAAACAACTGAAAAATTAGTATAGTATAGGTGTCTAGTGGGGCTGGAAGAGTGTCTTTGGTCCAATAGCTGGAGCAAATTTCACAAGGTTTTAAAATCTTTTTACAGAAGAAAAGAACTGCACATCTTGGGGTCTTTACTCTCTTTTAATCCAGAGTTGTTTTCCCATACCCTGTTCCCTTGATTTGTTTGTCTATCATAAAGAGGAAAAGACAAACAGTAGAGATGATGGAAATTAAGATCCTTCACCTTGCTGCCATGTATATGGAAGTTACAGTTATTTGCCTTTTTTCAGTTTCCAGTGGTAATACATTATAGAACAGCAAGAATTCTTGCTACCATCAGTTACTTTCATAAAAAGCCCCACTAATATTGCAATTAAAATATCACTTATTCTGGTGAATTCCCCATAATACTTGATACCATTTCACTTGCTCCACTCTGCTGTGGAACCATTCAACCTGACTTTTGCTGCAGCAAGTGGAGAAAATGAAGAACTGAAAGGAAGGGAGGAAGAATTGAAGTCACCTGGGTCTGTGATACACTCTAAAAATCATCAAACTGATAATCATCTATGTTTTCTTTTCTAAGAAACTTGGGACAACAAAGAGAAAAGGAAAAGAGGGGAAATTGTGGATGAAAAAGGCTTCTGTCAGAAACAAAAATTTTGGGTTGTAAGTCAGTGAGGAGAGAAAAAACATGGTGATGGAAAAAATATGAAAAGGAGGAAAAGGAAGAATTCTGAAATAGAGAAGGGATAGAGGAGGGGAGAGTAACCACACGTGTGTAACTCTATAGAAGTGACTTCTTCTATAATGCTATTTTTGACTTTCTTGGCAGGTGTCTTATCACTGCTGATTTTAAGAGAAAGAACTGGGAAGACTATTTTATAAACTCGTTTTACTAGCTTTGCTGTCTACTGTCTACATTAGCTGAACAATCAGCTATACAGTTATTAGTAATAACTAAAAAGAAAATGGATTATTTTATCCTCTTGAGAATTTTTAAACTTCTTTTTCATCCCATGAAAAATTTTGGACAAATTCAACCACAAAATCCTGCCACATAAAAGTGTGACTTTCAAAGAGATCCAGGAAAGTGATTTTGTGTTTGCAATGTTTTATGCAGTATAGAAGACTTTCCTGTCAGGCTCTCCTGTCAGTTATGTGGTTGCAACTTCACTCCTCTGTTTTCACCAGCTTGTTTTCTCAAAATACATATTAGAATTTGGAAGGGAATAGATTGCATCTTCACATTATCTAGTCCTGACAGATCTGTGAGATTTTGTAAAGACACAAAACATAATTATATTTCATAAGCATCCATCTCTGCCTGTTCCTACGTTCAAACTATATATTAGTTTTATTTATCTGAGCTCTGATATTACTGTGAACAGTATAATTTTTGTCTTTCCGTATATTTCCAGACTCTAGTGCAAATAGAGTTGAGGAGGGGAGAAGTACTCCCACATTGACTCCACTGGGATGCGGTTCAGTTGCGTGATCCTCTGACATCAGCAGCATCGTTATTCTAATCGGTTTCATACAGCTTGCTGAGCCTCAGTGTTCTGTGACATCTGGGCAATACCTTGTTGGAGAACAGGCTGTCCACAGGATTTTTTTTCCTCCCAAATGAATCATAGAAATTAGAGATAGAAAAGATCAAGTCAGAAGTGGTGATATAATTCCCTTCTGTAAAAGTGGATAAGTTATTCAGGCAAATCTATTTGATCTCTGAAATATGGCCATCATGATAGAAGAAGCTGATGTTCAACGGGGATAGATGTTCTGACACACCCACCCAGTGAACTGTAGAAGGAACAGGCCAGGCAGATATCAGAGCCAAAACCAGGGTCACAGAACTTGAGACATTCACCTGTATGTCTGCCTGCCTTGGTTCTAACTTTCATCTGTAAGACAGCAGGACTTGTTGATTCACATCAGTGTCATTACAAGCCTTCGTGATATTTTATGTTAGGTCTTGGCTGGGTGAAAAGGGTCACTTTTATCTTTTACTTCTATGTTTTAAAAGTATAAAACTCTATGACAGTGCCAGTTTAATACAATCTTGTTACCAAAGTAAATAGCTGTGATAAAATTTTAGAAATTTCTGTAAAAGGACAGAAGTCTTGTTCAATTTGCTGCTCCTTCTAAAGCAAAATATCTTGGACATGAACCCATTGTGGAGAATCTCAAAGCAAATTATTTCATACCACTGCATAATATAACAGAAAAATGAGCATATCCTGAGGTGCGCTGTAGCTCTGAGAGCTATCTAAAGTGCTTTTTAAAATGGAAATTCCTAAAAGCTGTTAAAAAAGACCCAGACCCTGACCACTTTTAGATTTAAGTTCAGTTTCACAAGAGATCTTCAGTCAATGCCAACTCCATTTTATTCCTGTGTTAGGTACCTAAATAGGCAATGGTTGTCTCGGTCTTTTCTTTAGTGCTGCTTTCCTCAGGTGCTTTATATTTCATGTCAGGTAAATTCATCCAGTAGATAGTGCTGCCCTTCTTGGCACACCCAGAAATACCTCAGTCCTATCAGTACTGAGGTATTCAATATCCCATGCACCTCCTAAACCTTCCACATTGTCCAAACTAAGGATGCCTCTCATGTGAGAGGTCCAATATAAGAGATATTTTCAAAGCAGCCCTGGCCTGTCATACAAAACTGCCAGAGGCAAGGAACTTCCCCAAGTCTGTAGCACTCATCCAGCATATGGATTCAATTCCCTTCTGTGCCTGAGAGTAAACTCACATCACTTTCCTCTCATGACTGAACCACCAAAAATAGCAACAACAAATATTTTTAGACTGTGAGAAGGAGCGCAGGAGCTTTCTCACTCACATGTGTACCATGGGACTGCAGACAAAGATGGTAGATAATAAAACTACAGAAAACTCTATGTTGTTTGGCATATCTGTAAAAACAGTCATCTCATCTGCATACTCTTTGGCTACAGTCAACTTGGACCTGATACACAGCCATTCCTTTGGTCTGAATACTACATAATTTGTCACTGCCATTTTCTGCCAATTACACTTTCATGCATCTGATTTTCTTGGCCAGAAGATGGCATAGGCATTTCAAATTTAATTGTTGCTGCAGCCTTGCTGGAAGGTTCTGTGTGATAATTAATCTAAATACAGTATAGCATTTTCTTTTCTGAATGCATCAGTAATCTTTCATTTATGCTATGCTGATTATGTAAATTTTTCTTCAACTTTCAGCACAGTAATAAAAACATTACAATATGGATTATTCTGATAGCTCTTTAACAAATCTATTCTTCAATATTTCTCCAATATACTGTTATGTAGTTCTCCAGCTGTCGAGACCTGTAAGACTCAGAATCCTGGATTTCTATAAACTGGAATTAAATGTTGAGGTTACTTAGGTCACTTCAGTATCTGAACTTACCTGACACTAAGTATGTCTACTTTAGTAAGAATATAAATTAGTTTAAACCTCAAATATTTAATACTCTCCCCAGTGCTACCAGGTTACCTGCCCATCATCATTACTTCTGTAGGCAGTGGCAATGTCTTTAATTGTCCTTTTGGTTTCATTAGCATCCCAATGAGATGATAGGTCTGAAATTCCCTTCTCTGAGGTGACAGAAGTGCACATGGAATGAGGTTTGGTGAAAATGACAAAGTAATACAAGGTCTTTTCTCAACTTAAAAGGAAAGAGAGAGGTTTTCTTACATATGCTTAAGGCTACAGGGTTGACTATGGGCTTTAAATCTTTCACATTTCCCTGCATCACCACCTGCAGCATCAGGGTTAACTTGTGAATGAGAAGAAAAACCCACAGGCCCATCACGCTATTCAAATTTAATGTGCACGTGGACTTCTTGATTCAGGACAGGTTTATAAATAGTGCTTTCAGTTTAAAAATAGGCTTTTCAGATCTAGGGGAGTTGATATTATGATCTGTAAAGTGAATGAAGCTCCCAGGAGTAACTAGAGCTTATGTAATATTTATTCCTACATTTTTGCTCAGCTGTTTTGTGCCATTTTGATGCTGAGCTGCAAGGACTGTTGGTTTCTTAGACATTTCAAATCTTTCTTCACTGAAGCTAGGACTGCACACTTGCTTGTCAAGGTAACCTTACTTGACTTTGGGATTTTTCCTAAGAAACCATGGTCATTGTCCCCACTCAAAACTATTTTAATTTACCAATTTATGTTGTGCATGATATCTGTGAAAAACCAAACTGTGCTGCTAGGTGCAACAAATTTCCAGTATTAATTTAATGCTAGAAAGATTATGAACTGATCTTTTTCTTGAAACATTCTGACTGGTTGTTCTCACAGGTAGAGGAAACACTGAGTAGACCTAAGATCTGTTTCTGAATACATGTAAAAGAAAAAATTGTTGTATTTGTATTAGGTACTCACAAAAGCAGCCTTCACCTCTTGATTTTGTAACAGTTTATGATGTTTTGTAAGTGAAATATTGGTGCTAATGGAATAACATTCAGGGCAAAAATGTTCATGGAATATGAAACAAATCTAGCTTTAATACTTGTCATTGGAACACAATTTGTGCATGGAAAATAAGCACAGGCCTGACAAAATACCTCTCTAAGGAAGAAGTTCATCTCTCTGATGCTGTACCCAGTTATGAGATATCACATTTAAGTTTCTGATGCTGCAGGCATTCACTGGTGAGCATCTATCATAGTCTTGTTTTCAGCTAGGAGCACGAGCTCTCAAATTAACATCCTGAGCAAAGGCTAGAATAATCAGAAAAATTTCATAATGCCAAAAAAATCTGTAAGTTATCCTAGAGGAAAATTGGTAGAAGTATTAGAATTATCAGAAACCAGTGCTTAAAAATGTAAATAAATTTTTTGTGCCATTAGATGTGTAAAAAATATGTACATAACAAACTTGTATGATATTTGTATGATATGATACTTTCATGATATTTAAATGCTATTTAATGCCTACAAAACATGATCCAAATTTATAGGAAAGCATCCATTGAATTAAAGCTAGTTATGAAACAATTGGAAATGACTGGCAATAGCTTACAAGTGGTGAAAAGACAGTAAATAAGAATGACATTAATCTGGTCATTAGAAACTAAGTTTGATCTTCTAAAAATTAACAGTGTTCAACCAATTACACTGTCTTCTTTCCTTGAAGATATACTTAGCAAGTAAACATCAGAGGTCTGAGACAATGGCCACTGAAAAAAATCCTTTTATGTGACTTCAATGACTGCTGCACGTACTGTTTAGTCTTACCTAAAATATAAAGCAACTCCAGTTGCCATAAAGATTAAAACCCTCACCTAAAATTGGTCCAACTTGATGAAGCAATAATGGAAATGTGATGGTATGTGTTTCAAAATGCAACTACAGGATGAAAATATGAGGGCTTGTGGAAAGCATTTCTTGTAAGAAGCCAAAGCATTATTTATCCAGGAAAAGCTTTGAAAAAGGTGAATAGAATAGTGACTTGGCAACCAGTATTAAAAGGTATAGAAATAACTTGTGAAAAAAGAAAATGTAGCCATACTGATGTTGCCAGCAATATGAGATCTTTTCTAAAATTCAGTCAGATTTTCTGAGTACCAAATATTCTAGCTGGAATCCCCCTAATGCTTTAAAATACTGTTGCTTTTTTCCATACATAAGAAATTTCCCTTTTTTACAGTAGGTTATTTTCCCCAGACTAAATATTTTAGAAGAGTACTTCACAGCCCTAACACTTGAGGAAAGAGCTCTGTAGACCACATCACCCTCAGTTCTCCTAAAACTGCCAGAAGTGATTTCTGACCTGCTGGCAAAGTGTTCATCCCTCCATTCTAATTCTAGGGCAGGCATTCAGAACTACCCAATCTATGTAACTTTAATCTTTTTCCATTAATATCCTGTTCATATTGAAGTTGCTAGAAATTTCTGGAAGCTTTCTAATTATCATTCAGGACATACTTAGCACTAAATCTAGGGATTAACAACCCACAGATTAATTTGTATATGTTCTGCAAATACAAGTTGCTACTGATACAATGACATCATGTAGTTCTTATTGAGGCTCTTATATTCATTTTGGTATCTTGGCAATCCATAAGCATTTTTTCTTATAATCTGTGAGGGTCAAAATTTTTACACTCAGTTAATGTTGTATTGTGCTCTTGGAAAAATCAAATTTCTTAGGAAAACCCTTGTTTGTTTTGTGTTGCATTAATGCAGCTTTATATTCAGCAGGTAGATCTGATGTTGCTATGTGTTTGCTGAGCAGAAAGGCTTCTTTTTCAGTAAGAGTGGTGAAAATATTTAGTGGAACATTGCTTTAGACAGCATCGAAAAACATAACCTGCTCAAGCTGGTTACCAGTAGATTATCTTTCTTCCCACATACATCCACTGCACAACATTTGCTTAAATTTATTAAAGCTTATTTGGCTTATGTCAAAGTCAAGAAATTCAACCTCTGCCTTCTCAGTTCACCCTGCTGGTGTTAATGCATAATAATATATTCTTTAGGTACACAAATCACATTTTTTCACAGTTACGTGATCTTACTCTCTAAAGAGAATGAATATTTTTTCTTCAAGGAAGAGTTATTCGAGATTTCGATTTTGTGACCTTTTTGAAGGGTTCATTATAGAGCTTCAGGCTTCATTTATAGCATTCTATTCAAACCTAACTCTGAAGATAAAAATTAGCCCTTTCCTATATACATTTTTAGGATGCTCACCTCTAAAATTCCAATTGTGCTACAAACATAAGAGTTTAATTTCACAATATGGTATTATAATATGGGAATTTTATGAATTAGCAATATTTTCCAGTGATTGTGGTACCTAAAGCTAGGATCATGTTTTTTAAATTGTTTATTATTATGAAAGCTCATTATGAAAGCTTATTATTATGAAAGCTCAACTTCATTTCAGATCCACCTTCAGGGTCTGAAACAATGAACCCCAAAATACTCAACAATCATACTAATGCCAATTTTTTTTTACTTAAATTCTCTGTCTTAGCAAAAAAATTTCCATGCTCATAGCAAAAATTTATCTGAACTCAAGCTTTAAAATAACCCTTCCTGAAAGGCAAATTAAAAGTCCTGTCTGCAAACAGGTACCTGGTTTCCAAGCAGTTTCCACCCCCAACACTTTACTCATTCAGCTGATTTGCTAACCATGAGCTGGCAGCTTGCAGCCTGATTTCCAAACTCATGATTTCTTTTTTTTTTCTTCAAGATAGACTACTAGGATATCCTCCTATCCTCATGCTGGCCTCCAATTTTCACATGAAACAGCTTGTGTTTCCAAGATTTTCAGTTTGTCATTCTACAGCAGCCCGCTGAAAAAACCTGGAACAACCATGGTGCATGAGTTCATGGAAGACTGAAATTTGGCTGATTCAGAGACAGAGTGCCTACTCTTCCTAAACTCGTTTTTTTCCAAAGCTAAAACCATTCAGAGAAATGTATACCATCTGTCACCTTTCAATACAGCACTTTTTAAAGGGAAAAAAAACCCTTTAAACTTGTCCTTATCATTTGGCTAAAGTGAGTAAATAATGGCAATGTTAGCAATAGTAATGGTGAGCAGTAGCAGAAGTTTTAGTGGGTGGCAGGGAAAAACGTTTAGGATGGGCAGTCTCCAGCTAAGCAGGAAATTAATAAGAAAATATAAATAAAATTCTTTCAAATGTTACATTTTAATAAGTATCTAGGGTTTATATGTTACCATTTCATCAATCCTGCAATATTCTGGACAGGGGGAAAGAAACCTAGCGGCAGCAGCTTTTCATTTACTTTCCACTTTTTGATTCATCAGATAAACAAAGAGCTCTCAGTTCCATACAGTCTCTTGTTCTTGTATCAGTTGTCACTACGTCAAAGATAAATTCTGAAAGCAGTGCTTTTTTTCCTGTGTCATCTTCTGCTTAAAGAATCTCTGATGTTTGTGCTGAAATGATCTGGAATTCTGCCAAAGGCTTCAGGATAAGCATATTTCAGTCTGGCAGTGAATTCCCAAAGACAAAACAGCTACAGACACCATCACAAGAAAGTTATTTATAAATACAGATACTAAATCAAGAAAAACTAGTGCAGCAGTCTTTTAATGAAGGCCATTTGTTCCAGGTGCCATTAGTATAAATATCAAATGTGGTACTTCGTGCATGTATCAAAATTTAAACACAACAGCGTAGGTAGCATCCAGAGAAAGAGAATTTCTGTTTTTCTCTGACAGCATTATTTGCAGATTGAACATTTCTAACTGGTCATTTAAAGCCTGAGATTAGTAAGAGACTATGCATTTGAAGATATTTGAAATAATATATTTAAAAAGTAGCTTTGAGAATTTTAGCAGCTAAAACACCCTATTGGTCCATAGATACTTTTGCCTTTCCTACTAACCTGCTATTATCTGTTTATATTTTATATGCTGAGAATAAATGCATAGAACAATTCACCAAGCCCATCTTGGATTAGCACTGAAGTTGTACATCATCTGAAACTAATAATATATTTTATTACAGGTTGCAATAGAAGCTTGTATTTCATCTTCCGTGAATAATCTCAGAACTGCAAAGTAGAATATCAAATGTCTATGTACATATGTATTTATTTACCTACAAACACCCATGTAAAGATAAAATTGAAAGCTTTCTGTACTTATGGACATGAATAACTAGGCCTTTACATGTAATAGTTATTTTAAAGAAATGAATAAAAGTGACATCAGTATTTCTTGTGAGCCTCTTCTTAGAAATTAGAATGGTTGGGAGATATTCAGATGGGTTATCATTTAAGCAGCTAAAAAAAGAAAACATAGTTTCTTCTCAAAACATGAATTCAAAATCTGATGGATTCTATTGTCTTTGAAGAATATCATCTCCCTTTGTTTAAAAGTTATTCAGCAGAATGTTCCATTTCTTAATTTTCCAGCTTGGAAGTAGAGAAAAATGGGGCATCAGCACTGTCTGGGAACTGTCTAGGCCACTCCACAACATCTCTTTTTTTACTGAAGAGCATGTCTTTAGGAAAGACAACTGAGTCTGTGTTCAACAAGACTCTTAGAAGTTAGGGTTATTTAAGTACTTGCCAGCAGATTCAAAGAGAATAATGTAAAAGTCATACTAAAGTCATGGAAGCTTGAAATATAAATGGGAGAAAAGAGATTTTAATTTCAAGACTGGACAAGTTAAGGGCTAGTTAACGTAATGAAAGGAAATTAAATAAAGAAGGTAAATTTGAGTTTGGAAATTTATTAGAAATATTATTTTTGCTGATTTTTCAAGCGAGACTATTTAAAACCAAAGTAAGCCTTAAAGTTATGAATATTTCGATTTGATATGAATTCTAAGTCTGTGTGATTGAAAGAATCCAAACAAGTGACATGATAAAAATAATAGGCCATGGTAGATAACCTTAAAGCAGTTTACTTTCAAATTGTTCATCTTTAAGTTAAGCTACATTTTTAAACTAAAAATGAGTCTCTTATTTCTGATATATGACAATGAATTTTGAGCCAGAAAGTAGAAACTAATTACATTTAAAGTGTTCCACTGAGGCTGCTCATTAATGTAACGAGAGCAGAAATGACAGAAGGGAGCAAAAGAAAAACTAATACTTGCCTTTTTATATTTATTTTACAGGAAATGTGTTTGTTGTAAGCCTGGCAGTTGCAGACTTGATAGTAGCTATCTACCCTTATCCACTGGTCCTCACATCTGTGTTTCACAACGGATGGAAACTGGGATACCTACACTGCCAGATTAGTGGCTTCTTGATGGGCCTAAGTGTCATTGGATCAATCTTCAATATTACAGGCATCGCTATCAATCGGTACTGCTATATCTGCCACAGCCTCAAATATGACAAGCTGTACAGCGACAGGAATTCACTGTGCTATATTGTCCTCATTTGGGTCCTAACATTTGTCGCTATCGTGCCCAACCTGTTTGTGGGATCGCTGCAGTACGACCCCAGGATTTACTCCTGTACATTTGCACAGTCTGTGAGCTCAGCATATACTATAGCAGTTGTGTTTTTCCATTTCCTGCTACCCATAGCCGTGGTGACTTTCTGTTACTTGCGAATATGGATCCTCGTTATCCAGGTAAGGCGAAGGGTTAAACCGGATAACAACCCGAGGCTGAAACCACATGACTTCAGAAACTTTGTAACCATGTTTGTGGTATTTGTACTGTTTGCAGTCTGCTGGGCTCCCTTGAACTTTATAGGCATTGCAGTGGCTGTCAACCCAAAAACTGTAATCCCTAGGATTCCAGAGTGGTTGTTTGTGTCTAGTTATTACATGGCATATTTCAACAGCTGCCTTAATGCTATAGTATATGGACTCCTGAACCAGAACTTCAGAAGAGAATACAAGAGAATTATTGTCAGTTTTTGTACAGCAAAAGTTTTTTTCCAGGATAGTTCTAATGATGCAGGAGACAGAATGAGAAGCAAACCTTCTCCACTGATTACAAACAACAATCAAGTGAAGGTGGACTCTGTCTGAAAATGGGAATCTTACTATTATCACTTGACAGCATCCAAAAAAAAGTGTCCCTTTTATTAGACCTCCTGTTAAATGTCATAGTGAAATATACCTTCTACACAGAAAGCACTTTGATCAAATCCCTCGCATGATGTTTGGAAGCTTGTTACAGAGCCTTGACAAATAGACCCTATTATACAATGGTATATCCATTGTATAATGACATAGTGATATCCTTGAAGGAATAAAAAGGTATGAATGACTATTTTTTTTCTTAGATGGAGATAAGCACCTAGAAAGAAATTGAATCAGAAGTATCCATATTGCCTGGTTCAGTAAAACAAATCATAAAACTATTCCTGTCACTTTCCACATGCTCTTTCTGTCCATGTTACAGTCCTGATTCTAAAATCTCTGAAAACTTCTTAAAAAAAAAAAAAGAAATCAGACCTTTATGAAATATATTACAAGATGTGAAGTCAAAAATCAAGGTAACTGAAAATTCATTAGGCTTTTTAAAAAGTACCTCTATCTATATTTCTTTGCCACTAACATGGACACGAATATAATTTTTTGGATATTAAACCTCACCAGCCCTCCTAGAGATGGCATTCTCAATTGACTTTTCAATTTTAAAATAGCTTTTAGCAGGAGAAACAAGCCTGAATGATTATCTGCAAAGCTCCAAGGGCAGGAGGATAAACAGCAAGGAAGGAAAAGAGCCATGATTCATCAGCGCAAGCCATTTCAGCATGAAAAAGAGGTGTAGGAGGGTTGGGAAGAGAAATTTAAATTGCCATTATTTCTGAAGAGACGGTAACTCATGAAATCAGGAAGATACCCAGAGGAGTTTCTGGGGAAACACCTTCTAGAAACATAAGTGAGGAAGAACTGTTTTATCTCACTTGTATACAAGGCAGAAGTTCTAAATCTCTGTGAGAAAAAGATTAATGCGTTTAATAGGAGTGATAGTTGAGTTTGACAGTTTTGTCTGGTTAGTGGTATCTTAAGCCCATGAAACACTGGAAAATAAGACATGTATACAGAATGAGTATTTAACATCTTTCTGAAACTGATCCCCTGAGAATAACTTGAGGCTAGCAGTTATTTTTTAATCTGTCACAGATAAAATTTTCAAATTAATAATTAGGTGTTTACCACAATTATGAACATAGTGTAATAGCCTAGAAATTAGACACCTTTAAATAAATTAGACACCTTTAAATAACAGAAAAGAGAAGATACTACTTATAAAAGTGGTACAAAGAGGAACATGTGATTCTCAGGACTTGCCACAGACAGCAGGGACCTCTTCAGTAAGGGGAAGTACAGTGTGAAGTGAGGAAAAATAGCAAGACAGGCTGTCTCCTGCAACAATGAATCTCTCTTTATAATGAAGTCCTCTGGCAGAGAAAAGTAATTCACAACAATAGGATTCACCTTCAAATTGACCTTAAAAAGAAAGAGTATTTAGTTCCAGAAAGAAACTCCAACTGTCATACCTTTTAATGCTCAATTGTTTATACCTACAGTGATGTCCAAGTACACTTCAGCTTTTCCAAGCCAATTCCAACAATGTCAGTGGGACAAAGAGCTTCTGAATAGTTATCAGACTTTTGTTAATCTATGTTAACATTTTACTTACACTGCTATTTTAAAATATTATTTACTTAACTGGAGATTTTCGTTCAGAAAACAACTGTCATTCTGTCATAGAGCTCCTTAAGCTGCATTTAAACCTAACAGCATTCCATCTTTCTTGGATCATAGATTAGTATACCCTTGGTTTACAAATGAACTAAAGGGAATCAATTCATATTTGCTTCAAAGCCCCACTGACACTTCATCATCTGACCAGTTTCTTACCTTAAAAACAGGTGCCTCATGTCAAGTTATCAATAGAACTAAATAAACAACATTGTAAAACCTTGGATATGAACTGGCAAGTCAATGCATTGCTGAGGTGCTTGACTCATCTTTGTTTACATTTTCCAGTCAGAACCACTGTGTAAATAACCAGCTCTCTTCTATTCTGGTATCATCATATGATATGATACAACATGATTTACAGCATAAAGTATATCACAGCTTTCTTCACTGTGATTTCATCCTTGGAGGATGCTTAGGTCTGTAATTTTATTGCTTTGCGTGTAATGATTTTAGAATAGCAAGGGAGGCATGACCACCTTACAAGTAAATGAGTTTTTAATGCAAGAAAAATACTATTTAAATTCTTACAAAAATTGCCTTATTAAAGCATATTTTCAATGAAAATAATGTCTTATTATATATCTATGAAAGTAGCATAAAAACAGTTAAAGTAGCTTAATTATTACTAAGTTTAGAATTCTCAAAGACCTTTCACTTTTCATTTCCTACAGAAAATATACATCTGTACCATGTCTACATATTTATGAGCTGGTTCAAGATACTATATCCAATATGTGGGTTATCTGAGGAATTAAAGTCCCCTGTAATTCGCAAGTGCTAAAATATATTTTTGATGACAATGAAAATGGTTTCCTATATACAACAGAACATATTATACCAAAGGTATATATTTTATTGAATAGGCCTGTAATAAAAATGGAGAGCTTTTTTCAGATCTGTATTTTGAAATATTTGTATTAAATCTAAATCACAGAAATGTGCATGTTGGTGATGTTATGAGCTGCTAAATATAGCAATAATTTTAAGAAATTTATCTCTTGTTCTTCTTTTTGGGGAGAGTTGATAATTTTGTTTAAATTACTATGGATGAAAACTTTGGATGATATCTATTGCTCTCTGAAGTATGTTTTAGGTAAGGATTGCAAAAGTAGAAGAATAAGGAGATGCAGTTTGAAATATCTGAGATTGCTTGCTTCTGTGAAAGTGGATGAGCTATGGTATGCTTTTTTATATTCCAAGTCATTAAATTTTCTTCTGTATGAAAAGTTAGCATAGCACAACTGCATTGTTAAGAGTTCAGTCTGAGTGGTTTAGGTAGTGTACTCATCCTGTAGCAGTCATCAGTCTTGGATAGACTTAATCCTAAAATGTGAGTCTTACTCTGTGGCATCTGAAAATGCCCATCCCTTTCCAACTTCCCATCCATTTCTGATCTGAGCCCCAGTGAAGCCAAAGGACCTCTGTGAAGGAGCAGTGAAGCACCTCTGTCCCCCTCCCTGTATGCAACACACTTACAGCCTTATTGAATGCTACCTAATCCTGCAAGAATTCCTTTCCTATATCACAATCTTGATTATGTTGACAATCTGAATATGATCTTATCGACACACCTTGAACCCTTACAGATAGATAGTTTTATTGGTGGTCATCTACATTGCAAACTTCACGTTTACAAAGAAGCTTGGCATTATGAAATATTTACCAGCAAAGAAAATCTTAAGGAATATATTAATATCAAACAGGGTAATCATTGTATTTAAACTGTAACTGTATGCAACAATGTAGTTTCATTTGGAGTAGCTTTGCACATTTTCTCTTTGCACATTTTATTCTACCACTAGGCTAGTGCAAGTGCATAAATATGAAACAAGCATATGTTATTTCAATAGACACAATATGTAGCAATGATTTTACTTCTCTTTCTTCTAATTTGTTTTAGAAGGCAGGTATATGAATCATCCATAATAAAGAGACTATAATGAACAATCTGTATCAGTGTTTAGTGCATCCTTATATAATCATCACATCTTTTTCTTCTTTTTGACCACTTTTAAAATTTTATTATGTTAGATCTGATTAATTATGATATACTGAAGGGAACTGTAATTTCCCTTACATGGCACTGAAAAAATAATTGTTAAAAAATCCGTAAAATGTAATACACAATTACATAAATATATGTGGTTATCCAATTTGAAATATAATTTCAAAAACTCCTTTTATTTGAACAATTTGTTCATAAACTGTAGTAATGTTATTCTTTAATTATTTTCTAATAAATGCACTTTCTAAGTATAATTAAAGTGGTTTATGAATAATTAAGAGCTACAAATGTCTGTCATTTTGTCACTGAGGCTTGGGAAATCACACATGCTAAAGCCGACTTTCTTAGCAGAAAAAATATTCAAGTAGTGGCCTGGCTTATAGCCCATGTACTGTTTCTCAAATTTTTGCCTGTAATAAGAATTCCATTATGTGGTTTTATGAATTTACTTATTAAAAATATTATTCCTACCTCAAATGCGTGTCTGAGAGATTGCAATGTGTACACGGTGGAAAAGACTCACAGTATAAGTCAGTAGCCTTTACAGTTTTTAATAGAAACAAAAGTAAATCCAGCAAAGAAGTACATATATTAATAATGGTTATAGAAAATATTTTCCAAATTGAATGAAATACTCATCACTCAAAATATCCCAGCTACCAAATACTGACCAAAGTATATACATTTTGAGAACCATGTTATTAATAAAAGTATATACATTATTCCAAAAGTTATATCCAAATACCCTTTGAGACACACTGTTTCATCTCACATAAAACAATACAAGTTCACGTCAGCTGAGGATTTTGGTACATTAGAGTTCATAAATCTAAAAATTAGCTATTTTACACTATTGCACAAGCAATATGTACTTTATTTCTGTGAAATTCCCCAACTGTCAGATGTTCAGGTTGTAGAAGAATGTGAATCTGCCTGCTAATGATCTGCAAAATTAACCTCATCCAACCGACCTCTTTCTGTGACTTGTCATCTTTATAAACAAATATAAAAAAAATTAAAAGTCTTTTATGCGGCTTCAGTCTTAATTGTATAAGTAGCAATTATTTACAGAAAATTATACCAAAGTTAAGAGATTTGGAGACATGAAGTCTACTAGCCATTATTCTTACTGCTTGTGTTGCATGGGTGCATGTGGATTTCATTTCATTGCACCAAGAATTTTACTTTGCATGTTTGTTTCCAGATTCTAAAAGTTTTTATACTAAAGTACATACTCTTCTTCAATATACACAAATATCCAGCTAGTTTATAAAAGTCAGAGAAATACAATGATATTATCAGGTGTTTGTCTCAGACCAAAGTATTTTTCCATACAACTTAGGGTGTAAATTGTTCTGCCACAGAGCACTGCCTACATCAAAGATTCTGTTTACTTTTTAATCATACAGATGCTTAAAAATTGACATGGAAAAACCTCATAAAGCCCTTTGTGATAGTTTTTAAAGTAACATAAAAATATTGTGTAGATGTATGGACTACATATACATGCTTTACAAGTCTCAACTCATGTAAAAATACATGTCTCCCATATATTATATTATATTATATTATATTATATTATATTATATTACATTACATTACATTACATTACATTACATTACATTACATTACATTACATTACATTATATTATATTATATTATATTATATTATATTATCAATTATATTATATTATATTATATAATATTACATTACATTACATTGCATTACATTACATTACATTACATTATATTCAAGTTTCAAGATGTTTACATCCCGAATAAATAAACACAGCTACTACAAGCACATTAAACCAACTAAAGATCACTTAGACCCCCAAACTTCTGTTTCAGACTATCTGAATAGCTAATATGCAAATAATTTGCTTACTCTGTTCTAGCCTTTCCTGATAGTTTATTAACATGCAATATCTCTCTTACCATAAATTTCACCTAGCTTGAAAGCAGAAATATTAACTGTTTCAATAATATTTATGTTCATACCAGTCATCCCTCCCAACAAATATTGCTGCTGATTCAATTTTTTCAGAACAACTATTAGAAATACGTCTCCTTCAAAAAATAATCCCTTCTCTTCTGGATCCCAGGTAACATGTTTTTCTTCCTCGGCTCTGACCATGCTATCAGCTTGGCTGTCCCTTCTCCAGCTGTTCATACCAGAGAACATGTGCCATAGTGCTCTTGACTCTGCAATCTCCCTGTCCTATTGTGATCTATTATGACCACCTGTGTGTTTTAACAGTAGTTTGATATCAATTAAATACCATTTTACAGACACTCTGAAAAATCTCTGACTTAATACAGGCATACAATTTTACAGCATGAATCCCCAAGGGGTTCTATTCTTTAAATATAAACTTTGATTTATAACCTTTATAGTAATTATTTTTTCTTTTAAGTGCTCATTAATCCCATTTATCCCTTATCTTTTTCCACACATGTCAAGAACCCAGCTTCTGTGCTGAGGGAGGAATTAAATAGCTGCTAGAATAAGGGTTGCACTTGAAGTCTCCTATGGACTGTGTCAGGAATGGAAATCAAATTCAGAATAGGCAACACAAAGTATTGAACATTTGACAATAACTGTCTGTCCCCAAATATTTTAAAGAAAGAAAATAGACCTTGTTTCAAGAGGAGCTCAGCAATAAAGAATAGTAAGTAAGAAATCACCCCTGAAATCATCATCAAAAGACTGTTAGGGGAAAAAAGGACCCTGTGTTATAAATAAATAAATGAAGATTTTATTTTCAGTCTAACTCATGTTTTATTGGCCTATTTAAAAAGTGGAAGTTTTTCCTAGTTCAGTTACAAATAAATGAACACTTGAAGTACAAACCTTTTAAGTATTGTAGAAAATATTTATTTATTTATTTATTTATTACAAGATTCAAGTCATTTATGTGACTACATGTGAAGTATAGTTTTATACATAGAATCTATTAACATCTAGCCCTTCTTCCTTTTTTAACACTCACCCTTTATCAGTACTTTTGAATTATTTTTATGCTCCTATTTGTTAAGATGATAAAGAAACTGCAAAGCTGTAAAGCAATAAAGCCACCAAAAACCTCCAAGCTTGAAGGAAAGGACCAGCATGGATGGAGTTTTTGTTGGTGTAAATTTGTTTATAACATTCTTCTCTTTTGATTCTTAACAGCATATCTGACAGGAGTAGTGGAACAGTGGCTCCCTCATCCTATGGGAAGCAACATGTAAAACACAAGAGCCCATAGTGGAAAATCTTATGTTTATTGGGATATATTTTTGTCATGGAAAGCCCATGAAACCTGGACACAGAGGATAGGTGTTTTTTCATCCCAAACAGACTTGAAGGTCTGCTAGACAGATGTCTGCAGTTAGCTGGGCCAGGCAGTCAGACTGATCCTAAACAGGACTCCCCTACTTCCTTCTAAAATTGTTTCTGGGTTATTCTTTCTAGGCAGAACTTGCATTTGAATCACATACTCCTAGAATGCTGATGCCCAGGAAAGCAGTAATCAAAAGACACAATCAATCTTATATAACATTCTATTGAAATTTGAAATAAAAAAAAAGTTGAAACCTTCAGTGTAGCTTTCAAAAAATAATTTTTCATGCTCTTCTTAGGATATTGCTGGCAGTTAAAAACCAATACCCTAATTAATAAAAAAGAACCACCAACAAAAAACCCCCCCAAAAAATAAAACAAACTCGCTGTATTTTGTAGATAAGTATGTCTATTCAGGAAGACAGGCCAAAAGACTGTTGAATGTTCTCCTGAATAACTGCAGTGCAGGGTCACATCGAAAGATGAATATTAGGTAGTGCCAACTCACCATCTAATCATCGTTAAGGGCAGGATAATGCCAGTATGGCATCATGCATTGAATAACATTCCATTCCTTGCAAAAATACACAAATAAGGAAATTAGGAGTAGTGACTGTAGCCACATGAAAGCATTCTTAAAAATGGGGTTCAGTTTCAGCCTCATCAGTTTATTTTTTAGTTTCATTCTTCAGCACCATAACCTTTGGACAGTGTCCCATGATGCTGAGAACAGCTGTTTATCATCTCTCCATGACTTTCTTGGTTTCAGTTCTTCTTCTATTTTGGGAAAAAAAAAAAAAAAAAAGCATTAAAGGAGAACCCTGATAATACATTCCAAATATGTTTGGATACAGCTGCACATACATAACTGTAGGCAGGTATGAAAATTAAGTTTGCCTTCAATAAGGAATGCAACAGTTGTAGGGAATGACTAAGGCTTTTGAAAATCATATGTATTAAATTTGTTTTGCCAACACCAAATGTCAACAAAGTGAGCTATACTGAACCATTGGATTTGCATTTCCCTTGTTATCCTACTTTTCATTTAATTTCATTTAACCATCATGTTTTCTAGGTGGTGGAGATGCCAACAGAAAATTTGGGACTTCACTCTACACATGTCTGTGTGTGAGGGAATGAATGGCTACTCTCTTCTAAATCACTCTGCAGAGGGGTCTTTTCTCTTAGCCTGATTTTCTGTATGTTTGCCTCTGCCAGCTCTAGACCACCCCAGAGGCTCCTCTGCAGGCAGAGCAGACTTCCCACTCCAGGGCACACCTCCTGATGTGATGCTCAGCTCTGCTGGCCTTGCGGCTGGCAGCAGCACCACTCACAAGTCCTGCAAGAGGGAAACATCTCTGAAAGGTTTTGCTGGTGCTTATGAAGATCTGGTGGGAATGGACCACAGTAGTAAAAGCCATTACTGCTTCATTTTACTGCCCACTAGTCCTTAATTCTTCCTCCCTAGGCAACAGAGAGCACAGTTGCTAATACCAGGGATCAAGGTATTAATGGATTTCAACTGAGTTGTGACGGTAGGTTCTGTGAAGTTTTTTCTTATTTTCAAAGCTTGCAGCAACAGAAAGGGAATTGATTTGGCAGTATTTTTTTAACTTTCAGGCATTGAAATCTAGAATTTTCTGAGTTTGCTGCTTCTAAAAAAGCAAGTATTTTAACTCGTGATAAAATGAAACAGCATGTAAGTAATTTATATTAAAACAACGCACTCCTTTTGTTAAAAATTTTTCTCTCACATTTATGTCAGCATATCTTGCAGGTAAAGACAGTGTGAATTGGTTGGTGTTTGAACTGTTCATCTGAACTTTTCAAGTGTTACCAGTGAATTTTATGCACTTGTGATAGTCAATACTAGTTCAATTTTATTACGGAAAATTAGAGAACATTGTGATCTCATTTAGATTAAATGTATCATCAGGACACCACTCTTTGTCTTTTTTTAAAGGACAATGAAAGAAAGGTAAGTTTTGTGCAAATTCAAGACAGAGTAATTATGTTCTTTCTGGTTAAGTGCCCCTTCTATGTTTTAAAGCTAGCCCAGTATATTTTTCCTTTCATATCCTAAAATTTGTCTAACATTGATATGCATTGCTACTCCATGGCAACAGGAATTATACTCCCAGTGTGGTTATACTTCTTAATAAAGGCCAGAGGCAGCACAAACCATTCCTTTAAACAACCATCAAACACATGTATGCTTTACTTGCAAATAATATAGGATAAATTCTCCCCACTCAAGTCCACACCATGAATTTGATTTTCTTTCTGGAATAAGAGTGAGACTTGTTTAGAATTAAAAGAAAAAGACTGAAGTTGTTTCCCTGGATCACTTTGAAAGTTGTCATTTCCAGCCTTAATCCTTCACAAACCATGAATCAAGCACACAAAAACCTGAGAATGGAATTAAATAAAAATGTGATTTCAAATAATAATAATAAAGTACTTTAATTTGCCTTACATTTTTATGTCTTAAAAATGTAATTATATTCATATATTTGATTCTTCTTTAAAATAAGGATTTTTTCCAAATAAGAGAGAGATATTCTCCTGTAACTCTAAATGAAAATCACCAAATATCATAATCAAGAGGAAATTAGAAGGTGAATAGTAAGATACGTATTTGAAAACCAGCAAAAGCAGTCTCCATGTACTTCTCCCATGCTCAACAGCACAAGGAGCTTCAATATGCTTTGGTATTCCTCTATCACTTGAATGCAAAAATAGCTTGTGAATAGTTGGGAGGATAAATCACCCAACTATTATTTAACACCTCCACTCTGTCAGTCTTTTCCTCTATTATTTGCAAGTAATCCTAGGAAGGATCAGGCAGTGTGAAGAAAGCACAGTAAAAGAACTGCATGTGTGATATCTTTACTGAGATTTTTATTGCTATGCAGTACTGAGGAAAATTTGTATATTAAAATATACTTTAAAAAAATAATTCATATTACTGCTGAAATGGTGACCTAAGAATCAGGTCACATATTCCAAAAACATATTTTCATAAAAAATAAACACAGAAGCTAATTCTTTCAAGCTAATTCTTCCAATTCTTCAGGGCTTTTTTCCCCGTTAGATGATTTTCTAATCCTTTTTTTTTCCCGCTCTAAATGTTTTTAATGCTTAAAAATGAGACAATTGTACAACAAAATTCACTCATTTTGATTGTTGATCCTATAGATCCTATAAGGCTTTCAGGGCATCATAAGTGCATGCCAGCTGGAAGACCTGGGGAAAGGCTTCAGTTCAGCTGCCTTATACGTCACTTCCAACATGTGCATATCTGGATGAGCAAATACTGATGTATGCATGCACTCCTTTTGTGCATATCTGTACAACCTTTTGTACAAATCTAGAGCAGCAGCTAGGGACAGCTGGCTAAATGCCCTTTCAGGAAGGATTTATTGCAAGTCAAACCCAGAGGTCTGACTGCAGAAGCATGAGGGTACCTCAGGACTCCACACGGCAAGTCTTTAGTGGCAACCAGCAGAGAAGATGCATGTGCCAGTAGAATAAGCTAATCTTGTGGATTTGGTTTAAGAACATCATTCAGGATTTTACAGCAGCATACAACTCTTGACAATTCCATCTGTACTTACATAACCATTTCAGGATTGGGAATTGTTTCAAAAAGTTTCAGTACTTTGATTGCCATTAAATTGTCTCCAAATAATTGTTTTGAAGATTAAAACTGAATTAACCTAATAATGCACAGCCATTTCAAATATGCATAAAAATCACTGGTTAAACATTTGCAATCCTAAAAGAAACCCACATTTAAAAGAAATAACTTTACAAATGGAGGAACTGAAGCAAGAATTCAAAGCAAAATAAACCAAAGTCAGGATGCCTTAATGAATAAAATAAATACCATTTTGCTCAGTCTGGTTTTGACAAAGATTAATTCTGTTATGGGGGCAGTGTAACCTGCTTAAGATATAGAATTTTAGGTTAATTCTTGAGAACTCAAGTGCAGCTACCTGTATTCATGAGGCAGCACAGCATAATTTTTTCCTAGCTTTAAGCAAACTCTGAAATCATTTTCTTAGCCCTTTTGTTTTCCTTTATGGGAAGCATTCCACACTACTTTTACCCAATTGAATTCCAATGGATAATTGTATCCTGTGCCTCTTGCACATGAGAAGCCTCCAAGCTCTTTTGTAGGACCTTTCCAGAAATAACAGGGAAGTAAGCCATGGTGCTGAGTCAGTCGTTCTGGCAAATGGCCCTCAAGTGCAGCCTCTCCAGTATGGAACTGCACATGAAATTATTATGTGACTCATGGGCAGTCATTCTTTTACCTGACAAATGTGTATCTACTCACACAATGCAGTAAACATTAAACTCAGATTCTTGCACTGTAAATGTACCTAATCAAGGCTGGAGGCACCCAAGGTACAAGGAATTTGGAAGTCTAACTTTTCTAAGCCAACCACACAAATAGAATGTATCTTAGACCTATTGGTATTAAACTAAAACCTTTTTTTTTGTTTGTTTTTTCTTTTTGTTAACATACCAATGAATTCTGCAACATACTTAAACAAAGGTGCATATCATTGTCCCACTTTTTTTTACTAAAGCATCAATCTGAAAATATCCATTTAACTTTAGGTATCCAATAGATGCTAATAGGTCATAAAAAATGTTAATATATCATAAAAGATGTCATATAAGCTATCCAACACTCATTCAAAACTTTCTAAAATAAATGACAATTTAAAACTTTAGCATGATTAGCCTAAAATTATAATTTTTGAAATCTTAGTTTTCCTTGCACATACTTAACCATCTGCCTTCCTGTCACACAGTAACAGGTCACAAGATCAGCTATGATTTTTTATTTATTTTCTGAATCCTTAGAAGAACATGCAGGACTCTAAGCTGGTTTATGTGAAAACTGAGGTATAGGTTTGTCAGGTTCTTGAGAGGTGAAAAATTTTGGCTTACTGGAACACCACTGTGATTACATGAAAGCACAGGATTTTTTAAAAGCTTCTTGGATTTTATAGTGCCTGCATAAATTGAGTATTCCTAATCTAAAAAAGGTAGAGAAATGTCTCAGAGAGAAATTTTACATAGTAGACTTGAGAAAATGTCTGTTAATTTATATTTGAAACTTAATTCTTATAAACTTGTCATGTAAGTTGCATTTTGTTCCCTATTTTAAGTATTTTTTTGTTATTTTAATGTATTAGGCCAGTGTGCAATTATAAAACTTGTAGCCCATATTTCCAGCACAGTATGATGTACAGACTAGAACACAGAGGGCAATGCGTATGAAATTTTGATTGTTATTTAATTCTATTTTTTTAATGTAACACAAGAAATGTTATCACATGAGATTATTTGAGTTATAGTAAAAATGTTTTGTGATAAATTTAAATACAAGGTTTAAAATTTTCTGGTCTTAATTTCCTAAGAAAACTAGCTAAATTCAAATAATAAACATAGGAATGACTTTTTTTTCCTTAAAGATATATGGAACAAAAATAAAATTCTTTAAAAAGTTTAGATAGTTCAGTTTATGTTTTCTACAAGTTACTTTAAAAGTGACATTTCCTCCTCAGAATGAATAATGCAATTCTTTCTGTTTCAGTCCAGGCATGAGTTATTTTGATTTCAGAATGCACTTTTATCTAATGGATAGCAATTATATTGTATAATAGTTTTTAATTCCAGGGAGCTAATTTCAAAGGAGAGCTGGAAAGATCCCAGCCAGCTAAATTGCTAGAGCTCTTTTCAGAGGCCACAGAAAATGTTGCCACCATCAGTCTGCCTGTAACTGCATATATTTGCTTCCGGATTTCTGATACTTATGACAATAGTAAGGTTTGATGAGCTTGCCCCTCTCAAGGAACAAAACGTGGATAAGATCTCACAGAAACTTATTTATAGCTAACTTATTTTCAGTCATAAGGTGAAACACACATAGAAACTGCAGGAAACAATGTAATAAAACACAGTAGGAAGGAATGATCTGCAATTGTGTTATTTTGAAATATCCCTTGCTTTAATATCAAAGCAATGCTAAGGTAGCAGAAGAGGCCAAATTCAGTCACAGGGTAGGTAATTAATGGCACTTTTGACCCCAGCAGAATATAAATTTTTACCATTATCTAAGTTTTCCCATCACTTTGTGTCACCACCTCTACAGATAGCAGTTGGTGCCTTGGCTGTGTGGATTCAATCCCCTCCACCCCCCGAGGCAGAAGCACATGGTCACCATCAGGCGAGATGTCCCACCTGCCAGGCTCTCCTGCCACTGTGGCAAGTAGAGGAACAGCAAAATGTCTTCCCTCAGAGGCCTTGGGGCCAGCCCTTCCATGGCATCCAGCTTCCAGGCAGATGTCCCTAAACAGCACCTCCCCACCCCTGTCCCAGGGGCCTGGTTCCCCTGTCCAGCCAAACACCTGGGCTTCAGCTAGCAATGCCATGACTGCACCAGGCCTTGGCCTTTTTCAAGGCAGCTGCAAAAGGCTCATGTGTGGTGCCTGGTACATCCACCACCTGCATGCAGTGGGAGACTATGAGGAAGTTAAAATCACTGGCCAAGGTTCTTTTGCAGAGGGCTGTAGCAGGTGTATACTACCCAAAAGACAAAGTACAGTGCACATCCATGAGCACTTGCTGAAGAGAAGCAGCAAGTGAGGAACGTGGTGCAAGGAGAAGTGGGTTTCAGACTGATCAAAGTCACAGTCAAGGCCTAATGTTAATTATAGATATTTTCTGTGGAGTGCAGGGTGTGTGTGTGCGTGCTTAAGAGAATGAGGATCACAGAAAAATGGGCAAGTTCTGTCTGTTACAGGAAGGTAATTTTCAATTAAAGTTCAGCATATTCTTTCAGATAAAACATGGCAGCCCAAGCGGAGCACCTGCTGCTGCAGCCCAGAGGCACTCTGATGAGCCAGCTGTGACCGACGTCACCTTGGCTACAGCAGGATCTGAGGCTAGATTAGAAACAGAAATGTCACTGCTGGGAGCCAGGCACAGCTCTCTCAGTGCTGGGAAGCGATGCCACTGAGTGTCCCCGGTGTGTGTGCGCTGACGTCAGCACCAAGGTGAGGGTGTCAGTATTTGTGTGCTTAAGCAGAGCTTCTCACCTGATCAGAGGCTTGGCTAAATTTCAGACTAACTGCTGAAATTGAGCCAGAGAGTGATGGCACGCATGGATGACTGGATATGGACTGGAGAAAAGTATTGGTAAGGTCCTAGACCTGTGTGAGATGGACAGTTTGGAGGCTAGGGACCTTTAAGCCTTAAAATTTGTTCACTTCAATTTAGCTATTTGCTAGTGTGGAGTAAACATGGGTGAGTTTATAGGAGCTGCAGTGTGGGAAATAGTTTCTCAAACATAAGGCAGATGGTTAGTTTACCTGTGGCTAACTTGTTTTATTTCTGAAAAAAAAAAAAAGAAGCATGCACTCAGCATACTTTTATTATTAGCCTGCTTGTATTATCAATCCTATACCAACATTTAAAAATCTGTGATGAAAAAAATTCACATGAAAACAACCCCCAAATTTATAAACACGAATTTTTAAATAGCATAAACATATTTTATAAAGTGGGAAGAGAGACTGAGATCCTATCTAACACCTTGGAGAGCCTACCATGTCACAGAATTTGTACAAATATTTTGTGGTGGGAATGGCTCTGATGGAATATCAGTGATTGCTTCCATGAGTTATAGCCCTTTCTTCCTTGTGTAGATTATCACCATTACTACTAGCAAAAAGCTGTCGTATTTTTTGCAACCTCAAAACCATCATTATAATAAAATGGACCATCTGTAGAAGACACATAAGGATACATCTCTGGACTTTACATGATAATTTGGAAGTTTGTGCTTGCAGGCATTTGTGAAAATGCATGCATTCTATTTTCCTTTAAAAAAAGCAATTCCTGTTATATCAGGAAAGACTATTGCTGTTCAAAATGTATAGCTGTGCACTGGTCTAAAAAAGGAATTTTTAATATACTCTGTAATGCAATATACCTGGGAGGAAAACCATTCAAAACAAATATCACAATTAATTCAAAGCAAACAAGCTTATTCTTCAACAGGTACCTGCAGATCTGTGCCGCATGCCAACTAAATCTAAAATGTATTTTTAGATTTTTCGGTCTTTCTATCTGGCAAACTTATCAAGGGGACATCTGGAAACAAGTGTCACATGGAAATAAGTGTCACACTGCAATTACTGTTATTGTAACCTACAAAAATACTTTCTGGAGGCCATAGAGCCCCTACTGCATTTGATAAAATAACATGGTCATGCATTCTGATTTTGAATGAGTTGAATGAGAGGATGACTTCAATGCCTCACAGATACGTCTGTAATTTCTGTAATGCTTTCCATATCAGGTTGCTCTTGATATTTATTTTATTTGGGTTTCTGACACAGCATGAGGATTACTACAATGAAATGACAGCTACATTTAATTAAGGCATGACTGATGTATCTGCAATTAATCTTAACTGAGAATTTAATTTTTCATTTGCAACTGTTGCAGACAGAACATGATTTCCTTTGGCTTGTTTTTTCTTTTGTTGTTTAATATTCTACTGAGTTTTCTCCAGCTTAAGGAAAAATAGTGCTGCATCTCAAATCAAATAGTTAAGATATCAAGTGTTATCAAATAGCTACTTTTGGTTGACACATGAAATTGATCTGATTAGTCACATCTTGGTGTTGCTCATCCTGGACTCTGCATGCAGGCAATCCTAACAAAAATATTCCTTGTGTACATTAAAAAAAAAAAGTTATTTTCAGGAGCTTTAGCTGTGTATTTCTGTATGAGCTTCTTGTAAACATTCCCACTAATAGACTCCGGTCAGAGGGCACTTGAGGAAATAAACAGAAATAGAATATGGCCACAGCTGAACAAAATTCACTTAAATATTCAGGAAACTATTGATAGAAAATGCTGGTGAAATCTGTTCAGCTCTAACATCTGGATGGCTTGAGTAAAAAAAATAAAATTAAATGCCACTTTGAAATAAATTTATTAAAGTTACCACAGTATTCTGGGAGCTTGTGTCAGTTATTCCAGAAATCCAATTTGTTGCAGATGTATTGGAGGTTTGAAAGAGGTAAACAGTTGTTGTGCTGAAAAATTCTATGGGAGTAAGTAGGTAGAGGATAGGAAAGTTATTTGTTCATATTATTTGCTCTAGGATATTAATTTCATGTCCAAATTAAAACTGGGCAGTGATATTTTCATTAGCTATGCTTTAGTGCAAAAACAAATCTCTTTGTTGTTATGAGTTAGCAGTTTTTCTTCCTAGAGGAAAAAATGAAAAGCCCTATTTCTTGGACATATAAGCAGATGAGCCATCGCCATAGCAACGAAAGGACGTATCCATCGCGTCATTCTGTCAAACAGCCCCTGCATGTGACTCCAAGCTCACATTCCTTACTTCCATCTGAAAGTAGGTTTTAGTCCTGCCATCCAATAAAATCAATACCCAGTAGGATGTTTTCTGTCTGTCATAGTTTCGAAATGAAAAGCTACTTACAGTAGCCTTTCTTGTCTTAAAGGAAAAGTAAAGGCTGTTTATCTATCATATACTAGAGTTAATGAGAAATAGAATTAGTAGAAAACAGATAATTAGTTTCCAGGAATGATAAGTTTGCTCTTGCTCCTTATTATGTTTAGTGATTCAGCTATGTCTTTGTTACAGAGTATTTTGACAGGTTCTTTAGACAGCTTCCAGCAGTGAGTCTCCTTTAAGAGAAACACTATGTTCTCTCCCAGAGTTATGCAAGAGGCTTTGATTTCTCCACCAAAAGGAAGAGAATCACATTGCAAACAGGATTTACAAATCAAGCAACAGAAACCAAACACAAATACAAAATGTTAATTGATCATCCATTTCCCTTGCAAAAAACGGATTTTATCCAAAGCAGGATTTAATTTTCATGTTCTTGCCCTCTTCAAAAGTGTTTTCCGGCTTCTCAGGCTCTAGAAGGTTGTTTTCACCTTGCCTCATCTTTCCTCTTCATCAGATTAGATTTTAACCTTCTCTACACCTGCAGTGTGATAAGAACCAACACCTTTGGCCTTTGCTTTCCTGATCTAATTCCCAGAAGCCTTCCCAAATATTGCAAAAGCAATGGTGACTTGCACTTGTGTGGGTTCTGCATTTTACCTCAACAAAGTCAACTCAGGTTCAGTTTCCATGTGTGAAATGGAAGAGACAACAATGGACTGCAACAACAGTCTCTGGGAGAAAAGAAATAACAGTTGCCTCATTAGGTAGATCTTGAGGCAGCCTTGCTTCTTATGCTTTGTGCTCTTTGTTTGCTGAATGGTTTGCGATGAATACCAGTTGTATCTATGTGCAACACAAACTTTCACTGGAATTAAAGCTACAGAGTGATCATACCTTAGAATCCATGCACCAGCATGATAGTTATGGAAGATACGGAATGTAAGAGATGGAAAAAATTATGATGATGAGAAAGAACCTTATCTCTGTATCACTACATTAAAGTAATGAACGATATAACCTACACAAGAAGGTATGGCTCCAGAACCTGAACTTTTTTTCCCTCAATAATGCTTTTTTCAGTTTTATCCAAGTAAGACTGAAGGGAGTATATAAAAACTGCTCTCTTTATCTCTCTCTCTCTTTGAAACACACATTTTAGATGTATGAAAATGTAAAATGCATGAAAATATATATGAGGAGAGCCTATACTCAAGAGTCTATACTCAAGTGAATTAACAGATATATGGGAAAGTGATTTGCAAAATGTCAATTTTCCATATCAAATTAATGGTCTTGAAATGCTATCTATGCAACTTCTGTCAGTTTCAGTTAAGTCAGACCAGCTGATAGTTTCCAAAACAGATTGCCAGAATCATGGCAGTGAAACTGTTTCCTGTAGAAGTGGGAAGTGAGTTTGGCAGTCTCCTCCTGGTGGTTTTGTCTGGTATTAAGCTAATTTTCTTCGCAGTCGGTAGTATGGGCTATGTTTTGGATTTATAGATAACACAGGGACGGTTTTATTCTCGCTGGGCAGTGCTTACCCAAAGCCAAGGCCTTTTCTGTTCCTCCCCTCTCCCCTCCAGGGAGGAGGCTGGAGGTGCAATGTGGGTCTCAAGGGAACACAGCCAGGACAGCTGAGCACAACTGACCGCAGGGCATCAGGCTCAACATACAGAGCTGGGGGAAGAAGGAGGAAAGGGGGGGCATTCACAGCTATGGGGCTTGACTCCACAAGTTACCATTGCATATGATGGGGCCCTGTTCTCCCAGGCAAGGGCGAGCACCTGCCTGCCTATGGGAACCAGTGAATAGTTTTGCTTTGCTTGCGTTTGTGGCATTTGCGTCACCTTTACCTGTGTTTATCTCAATCCATGAGTATTCACACTTTTAGCCTTTGAGTTCTCTCCTCAAATTCACTGTGGGGGAGTGAGTGAATGACTGTGTGGGGCTTGCAGATTTGGGTTAAATTATGACACTCACATCAGAAGAAATCAAGCAAACCCCTTTTTTATTAGGTGTCATAAGAAGCAGTCCAAGTATTATGTCTAGCAGTTTCTTTTTTTTTTTTTTTCCAAATGAAACAAAATATTTGAGTTTTAATCCTAAAACAGAAACTCTCCAGTGCTTGGAACTTCAACTCTTAATCCAAAGTTTGAATGTTTTGTTCTTACTTTCAAAATAGTTAGTATTTCCTGGAAAGATGAACACCACACTGAGAAGTAGGGTATAAATACTGTTCTCAGAAATCAGTAAGATTTAAAACAATGGGTGACAAGTCTGTACAGTTTGTGCTGGCTCTATTACTTCATGTATAGTGTTCACTCACACAGGACTCCTTTATGAATTTAATTAGACTGCTTCTGCCACCAAATTTCATTCTCCTTAGCTGCCATCAGACAGGTTGACACAAATCAATGTTTGTGTCAACAGATACACTGTATTTCTTTCTAGTCTTGAAAAGTTTTCACCTGACACTAGAGGGACATAGTCCTTCATCAGAGATACCAGCCTTATTAGTTCTACAGTTTTACAAATGCTGTCATTACCTGCTGACCTAAAGTTTGTTCCACCTGATTTCTCACTGACGAGTACGGTTCAACAGATCTATTTTGCCTCATTTGATGAGCTCCTGTTTATTCTTCATTAGACCTTTCAATGTCCAGTTCCAAGTGGGAACCTGGGCTATTACTAGGTCCTAAATGTGCCAGATCAAGGACTTGGCTCTTCACAGTTTAAGTCCATGCACATGAACAGATTGCCTGTTTTCCAAGGCTCCTATTAATCAGCTTCCCTATAATTTCAAAACTGTTACCTTAGCTAAAACAGAAAAAAAATTATCTATAACCACCATGCCTTGAGGGACTGCTAAGTCATCTTTTTAATCCAAATCTTTAGGCTTAGGAAAAAAACCCCACAAAGATAATTAGAAAAAATTATTGTCATTTTGAATGCCACACAGTATCTTTATTTTGAATTTTTTTTCCGTAAGATATATTCTATTAACTTTAAATGCAAGTGTAGAATCTGTAGCTGATGTAATACTAAGAAAATAGATCTGTGTTTGTTTTAAAACAAAAATCAATATTACAATTTGATTCAGATATGCCATCATTTCCCTTTATTTCATCAATCTGTGGATATTAAATCATGTCAGTTTCCATTTGTGAGAATCTTGCAGATATGTATACTTGGATTTGGTCTATAATTTATTATAGTTTTATATTTAGAATTTGGTATCTTCCAATGCCCCTGGTTAAAGCTGTGGCTTCGCAGGAGCAAGTGCAAAATCTCCAGAGGTAAATGCAGCCTGAGTGCCAGTGATTCCCAAAGGGTACACTGTGGTGTATAGGGTGCCATAAGGACAGCAGCACCTTGGCAGCACCCTGCTTGCTCTGCCATTTGTTTTTAGCACCTGATCTAAAGAGCCTGCTTTATTCCTGTGACCCAGGAATGAAGAACCAGATAGATTGAGTTAAGATTTTTATCCATCACAATTAATTCAAAGGCCTGTCTTTGGTGGCTGAGGATCTCAGAGCTATCAATTCCCCTGTTGTGCAAGCCTTGGGTCTGCTGGCACTGATGGTGGGATTGGGTGTGTGTATCCAACTTCTGAGGGAGAATTCCCAGCTACACTATCCGTGTGACTTAAATAAGTCGGATTCTCGTCAAAGATGGTATAAAATGTTCTGAAACCTTACAGATGCTGTACTGGAATCGTGATACTTAAAGTCACAGCCATCAAGTATTTCCCCACCACATCATCTCAAGACTTAGTCCCAGCCATAAGAGTCCAGTGGCCTCCACTACCAGTGAAAGCAGCAGCCTGATGATTGTCATGATTTTATTTTGTTTGTCATCTTTCATCACTGCCTGTCATTATTCATACTGGGGGATGGAAATGCTGGCAGTGTAGTGCAGAGGGAAACAATTTATACACCCTATAAAATACTTTATATTAATGTAGACTTTTCTATTTTACTTTAAAAATGTATAATACAACTTAAATGAATGAACAATGGTTAGTCATACTGGTACTCCTTAAGGTGTAACTAATAGCAAGAAATTACATAGCCTGGATATTACAAATCATTTCATCAAGAACTGTTCATCATAACAAATATTTAGACACATAACCAAACATGGGATGTAGGTAAACTAAAGCCAAGAAGATCTGGAACATTTAGCATCGCATCTTTAATCACAATTTAAAAACATTTTTTTCCAGCATTTTTGTAAAAAAAAAAAAAAAAAAAAAAAAAGAGAACTTACACACAAGAACCGCAAGAACTGAGGAACAAAAGGAACAAAAACTAGGCATATTGCTAGTACTACATAAAGAGCACCTGGTCTCATTAGGTTGGTATTTAATTTTTATTTCATTTTCTTCAGAGTATACCACTTTAATGGGTCCAGCAGGGAAATAGCAACAAAAACTAAGCAACTAGACTGACAGTGTCATCTCTGTGGAAACACCAGCACTTATTCATCATCATCTTCAGTGCTATAAGACATCACCAAGAGAATTCCTTCTGAGATTTTTCTTTTTCTAACAAGGGTTTAGCTTAATTTATATTCCCTATGTCTAAAATGCAGCTTTATTGTTTTAAATTACATGACTTCCGTATCTCTGCACAAAAACCCTTTTTAAGAGAAACAAAATATTCTGTTGCCTTGATCACAGGTCTTTGTCCTGAAAGAAAAAAAAACCCCATTCTTTATAGTTTTTCCAACTTGTCTTGAATGTCAGAAAATAATGACATTATTAGTGCTTTTCTCTCCTCCCTTGGGTTCCTGTAGTTCTTATATGAAAAACCTCAATATTTCATTTAAGCAGATTTAGTATTAAATCCTCTATAAAGTCATAGAGCACATTAGCATTTCCAGTGCCTTTATGTGATATATAGCATGCAATTTTTACCTATCTTTAAGTTTTGGTTTTTAATTGAACTGATAATCTTTTCCAGTTTATTATGCAGTCTGGTTAAGGCAAGAAATCATTGACTAATAAAAGTGGACCATGGACTGGTAGTAGTGCCTAGAGGACAATGGCTCACAGACCACCAGCTAGAGTGGTGGGGAATTTCAGGAATTTTGGCAGTGACTACTAAATTGCTCTTATACTGGATCATAAAAAAGCAAGAATTTGTCATGGTTCAAGGACAGTTTAAACCATATATTTCTTTATAAGTAGCCATAACATGATATTAATGAAGAAAAAACCATGTCATCCTTGTGCCTAGACAGGGCCTAATAGGGTATCAGTCATCCTTTTAGTTTCTCCCTTACCTAAAAGATCATAAGTTGTGAAATGCTATCAACAGCAATATAAGCAGACTCAAAAAGAAAGTGATAAATATTCTAGGCTGGGACAATGAATAGAAAAGTACCCTGTTTTGAACTGTGTATGTGTATTTACCACTGCTATACAGTGCTAAATATTAGGTATATAAGCAACAAAAATTTATCCAATAGAGTATCACAAATAGTTTTAGAAAAGCTTATCTCCTTACAGCCATATTCTGTGGTGTGGTGTTTCTCTTGGGCTTCTGCAACTATAGAAGCAGGCTCCAGCAAAATGAACTTAACAGTAATGTGTGGGATACAAATTTCATATGCTCATTAAAAACGTGGTGTATTAGGTGGCAATGGAGAAATGAATGAAATAGTTTATTTTTATTTCAGATCTTATGTTGAATAGGGAGCATTTTTTAAAGTTAAGTTTTAATTATTCTTTCATTTAAATGTATTGTGTGATTGATTGAATGAATGATTGATTGATTGATTGATTAATTGATTGATTGATTGATTGATTGAAAGGAATGGGCATTTTACCAGACAGGGAAATCAATGGCTTTTCAGGTTCAATAGCTTTCTCTTTGGACTTTTGAGATCTTGGTACTCTTGATTGTCTTCACTCTGATATTATGTCACCTGCCCTCCACCCCCAGCTCCCAATCACCTCAAATTGCATCCCACGTACTTTAGGAATGTACAATATACTATAGCAAAAATAGTCAGAAACATAATGGAAGAGCCAATTAAAGCACAAGTTTAAAAATAATTCATTTGCTGTTGCACCCTGTATATTCTTTACAAGGTAAAGCACATGGGTTCAACAACTTTGCTGTGACTCAAGGTACTTTGTTTATTGAATAATTTTTGTATATGACATAAAGAGATGGGTGGCTATGACAACTTTTGAGAGGTGAGAAGTAGCAAGAGCACTGCAGGGAGTTTCCAGAGCCAGGGAAGCCCAAGCAAGAGCTGAGAGACTGAGCAGGAATCTGCCAGGAAATCACCAGGAACAGGCAGCCCTTGCAAGCAGGACTGACCTGGCAATGGATGTTGCAGTGGCAGATTTCAATGAGCTGAAACTGAAATGCCCAGTTTGGTGAGGCTGAAAGCTTCAGTCAGCTGGTGACAGCAGCAGTGCCTATGGTAAACTCTGTGGGGATGAGCAGTAGAATGAGTGTTGCAATTTGTGCAGCAGTTTGCAAGGAAGGATGCACAGAGAGGCTGCAGGAAAGGCTCTCCTCCTTTGGAAGGCCAACAGAGTAGGAGTCAGGAAGCAGCAGACAGGAGCAGCAGTTAATGCTGAGGGAGGCAAAAAAGCAGGGTTCTTCTCTCCAGCCTTTGTATGAACTTCCAAAGTTATGATTATTATGCACCATGGAGTCAATTAGCCACAGTGTTGAAGTTGCTGCAGCGGCAATGTCTGCTCAGCCAAACACACCTGACTGTAGGTGTAGCTCTGCAGGATTCTGGCTGTAAGGAGTGCCTGGTGCCTGTACAGGGCTGATAGTTATCTCTTCTGCAGAAAGTGTGTCCCTGCCAAGGACCTATGTCACCAGGTCGAGTGTTACACAGGGAAGTAGGTTGAGCAGCATTCCTGAGTATGGGAAAGAAATATATTGGATATTCAAAGAGATATTATGGACACAGGCGTCCCAACCCCCATCTACCTCTGAGTTGTAGGTAGCCTCTGCATCTGATCTCACAAGGAGTGAATAAAAGAGGAAGACTAGAAACTGCTCACTCTCCATGCAAAGAGGAGGACCTGGCATTAGCAAGCAAGTTTAGTGCCCTCCAAACCATGATGAGGTGGTGGAGGCCTCAAGTAAGGCAATTGAGTAATCAGAGATTGAGATGGGTGACTCCCTGCCACAGCAGGTAGAGACATCCATCTGCTGACCTCACCAGCTGTCCAAAGAAGTTTTTGCCAGCGGGTGCTTGAATCAGAGATGTCCTGGAAAGACTGCCAAGGCTTGTCAACACATCTGGCTATTACTCCCTGCTAGTCTTTCTTGTGAGCACTAATGATACCAAAGGTAACTTGAAAGCAATGAAACAGTTTTCCGGTCTCTGGGAAGCTCAGTCTGAGTGCATAGGTAATTTTCTCCTTAATATTGCCAGTTAGAGTAAATGACAAGAGAATAATTAAATGGACTTATCAAGTAAACCACTAGGTATGTCTTTGGTACTGTCAATGGTGTTTGATTTTTTTAACTATGGGACCCTGGTTTCTGAGATTGACAACTGTTTGGAAGAGGTGGGATCCACCTCACTAAGTTGAGCACACATGTTTTTTGTCAGTAAAATGGAAAACCTGATAAAGTGAGCTTTACACTAGGAAAGGTGGGGGAAGGTGAAAGCTTAGTGGCAACCCAAATGGTTTAAGAGGAGAGACGTCCAGCACATGCAAGCAGCCGAAAATATAATTACAAGACAGGACTATGGTGCATCCCTTTGCACTCTTCCTGGGATATTCACACAAATACTTCTATGAAGTGCCTGTGTACCAATGCATGCACTGTGGGGAACAAACAGGAGGAGCTGTAGCTCTGTGTGCTATCACAGGGATTTGACCTCTTTGCAATTACAGAAACATGAAGAGATAGCTCACATGAATGGAACATTGTTGTGAAAGACCCCCACTGTTCAGGGAAAACAGACCAGGAGGACACTGGGGTGGAGTTGCCCTCTGCGTGAGACAACACTTGGAGCGTATGGAGCTGGGTCTTGAAGTGCATGATGAGCATGTTGAGGGCTTGTGTGTTAGGATAACAGACCAGACTGGTGAAGGTGACTCTGTTGTGGGGGTTTGCTACAGGTTGCCTACAGATTAAGATAAGGAAGTGGATAAGAACGTCTACAGGCAGCTTGAAGCCATCTCACAGCCAGAGACCCTGCTCTTTATGCTTCCCTGACACCTGCTGGAGAAGCAACACAGCAAACCACGCAGTCCAGGATGTTCCTGGAAAGTGTTGATGACAACTTCCTGACACAGGTGGAGGACAGTCCCACAAGGAATGGTGTGCTGCTTGACCTCATTATAACAAACAGGGAAGGTCTTGTTGGAGATGCAAAGGATGAGGGCAGCCTTGGCTGTAGTCACCATAAAATTATGTAGCTCAGTATCAGATGAGGAGAAAGCAAGGCAGGGCAGCAAGTAAAACTGCAACCATGGACTTCAGGAGACCTAAGTAAACCTCCTCAGGGCTCTCCTTGGATTCCATGGGAATGGGCCCTGCAGGTAAGAAGGATCAAAGAGAGCTGGTTGATATTCAAGGATCACTTTTCCCAAGCTCAAGAACAATGCATCCTAGTAAGCAAGTAATCAGACAAAGAAGGCAATAGATTTTCATGAATGAATAAGGAACTTGTGTCATTGCTCAAGTGTAAGCAGGAAATACACAGGAGGTGGAAGCAGGGTCCGGCCACTTGGAAAGAATATAGAGAGATTGTCAGAGTAAGTAGAAATAAGACAAGGAAGGCCAAGGCCCATCTGGAAATGTATCTGGCCAAAGATGTTAGGGAAAATGTAAAGGGCTTCTTTGAATTCATCAACAACAAAAGCAAAACTATGGATAATATGGGCCCACTACTAAATGGAGAGGGGACCCTGGTAACAGAGGATGTAGAGTTACTGAATGCCTTCTTTGCATAATCCACCTTGTCTCAGAAATTTTAATGTTTACTTGTCATTATTTAAGTTTCATGGGAATTTTCAGAGTCCCTCTTTTGTAAAAGACTCAAAGACTTTGGAATGCACCTACACATCTGCTAAACTTCAGGACTTTCTCTCATATGACTAAGTAGGCAACTTCACAAGTACTGTAATTGAAATCTATCTTTCCATTATGCATGTTTTATATTGCAGCTGTAAAGGTTTTTGTCATTTGCTTTGTACTGGAACCAAATTTTTGTTTGATTTTTATCAGTATTTTCAGCATCCATGCATATGGAATTTACTAATTATATTTTGAACCTTTTAGTGAACAGCATTTTAGACATGGTTTCTCCATGTTTATGGCATAATATAATGAAGTGCAATTCCTTCCTTACTCTGTTTTGGGTTTTTTTGTCACAACTTGAGAATGAATTTTGAGTTTCCTTTCCAGCTTCTAAGGAGATCTGGAGAGTTAAAATAGATGAAAATTTCAAATCACATTTGAATTACAAATTCAATTACAAAATATTTAAAATTTCTGTTGAAAGCGAAGGGAGATGACCCATCCTTGTTGATCAGCATCGAACTCCCGATTTATTGATCAAAAAGGCACATTTTTATAACCGTGTTAATTAAGATCATACATATTGCAAAACTCGAGCTCACGGTAGGCTACAGCGCAAACACTAAACCCTCCCTTTGTTTTCAATACCTGTGGTTTGTTTATTGAAACCAAGATTTGTGTTCTCACCCTGATATGAAAGTTCTCAAGGCCTCCATGTTACTGAAGACAGGCTTGAGAACTTAGCTGTTTACAGAAACAGGCTGTGAGAATTTGCTCCTCACAGCTGCCTTTTAAGGCCATTTCTGAGCAGAATTCTCCAACAAATTTCTTTCTTGTCAAGGACTTCGGAAGGAGGGCATCTACTGCAAATACCTCTGCCTTGGAGTTCAAAGCAGTAGGCACTTAAATGCATATATACCTCTAAACATGCCATCTAAAATGGGCTTGTCCTGCAGCAAGCATGATATCTGGATAGAATTATACAATGCCCCTAGTTTCTCACTGGGCTTCATCCATTTATCATGCAACCACATTTTCATAGCTCCACCTTTTCTGGGAAAAAATTAATTTTATTTACAACACAAAGCATCCCTTTTCTGCTAGCAATAGTACCAGCTTCCAGAGCTTTTCTGTTTCCAGGCATCATGCTCCATTGATATTTCAGAACACATCTACATTACAAGGCCAATTCTAGCACAGTCACACTGGCAGAGCTCCTGCTAGAGATGCAGCATAGGCTGACAGGAGAACCTTTTCAGCTGTCATAGCAACACTACCTACCCTGCATAACATAACCTAAAATGGCAAAGGCACTTCTGTATCAGCGCAGCTGTGACAGACACCAGGGGGATGTTGATACACTGTGTTTGCTGAATACTCTGATATGATGCACAATATCCGATTTTTCTGTGTGGTGGTACTTTAACATCATAATTCAGAATATTCTTAATCAGCACTGCAAAATATAGTCCTTATTAGAGAATCACAGAATGGGTGAGACTGAAGGAGACTTCTGGAGCTTATTTGGTCACTTATATTAGGAATCAGCCTCAGTCAGAAAGGAGCAGGTTTCTGTCTGGATCACAGGCCTGCAATTAGACCTTTGAAGCTAAGAGAATGTACAGTATTAAGATGGAAATATCAGCTAAAGGAATGAACTAAACAGATTCATTTCATATATAAGATTCCCTGTAGAGAAAGCAGATACAAAGAGATGTCCTTTTCACACAGAGCTGGCTTTCAGGAGGGCAGGTTTGGTGTCATGAGAAAAGTGTAGGCTGCAGTCTGCCCTGCATATTCCTGCTACCAGAAAGAAAATGGAAAAGGCTGAGATTTCTCACAGACTTGAGAGGTGGAAAAAATTCCACCCTACTTTTGCAATCACAAGGATATGGTTTGCTCTCTGAGGCTTTCAGAAGGTTGCAAACAACTAACAAACAAGCTGAAAGTAGCGTGTGGAGTCTCAGAGTGTGATGTCTAGAGAAATATGTGCAAACACCTTGTAAAAGAAACAAAGGTTTCAGCTGTCCTATCCACGACGTGTGACATGGTAGATGTGGAATTTTTCTTCATTTATAATATCAAGTCTGGAGAAGACTGAGGGAAGAGCTTATGACAGTCATTGCTTCAACGTCCTCACAAGGGGAAGCAGAGGGGCAGGCAGCAATCTCTGCGCCTTTGTGACCAGTGCCTCGAGGAAACGGCACAAAGCTGGGCTAGGGCAGGTTCAGGAAAAGGAAGGTTCAGGAAAAGGTTTTTCACCCAGAAGGTGGTTGGGCACTGGAACAGGCTCCCCAGGGAATTGATCACAGCACCAAGCTCACAGAGTTCAGGAAGTGTTTGGACAATGCTCTCAGGCATTTGGTGTGACTTTTGGGGGCTGTCCTGTGCAGGGCCAAGAGTTGGACTTGATGATCCTTGTGGGTCCCTTCCAGCTCTGCATAATCTATGATTCTATGATGTCCTTATAACTATGTAAACTGGGGCCAAATTTGCCTGAGCCTTATGTGTAAAAGTCTAAATAGGTGAGAGTATTGAGAGAAAAGTAATTCATACAATGCCAGACTCAGTTGGATAATTCTTTTGAACCTGTCACTAAGCCCCTTGTAAAATAATATTGTTTTCACAGTTCTGAAATTAACACTGAAACAGAAACTTTTCTGTAAAGCATTTAATTTCTAAAATGTAGAAATATTTTACAACCACAGTATCTGGTGTGTATCTGGCTTGCATTTACAAGACATATTTAATCACAACCTTCATGAATATGTCTTGCTACTAGACTTCAGATTGTATAATCCTGAAAATTTCTGAAAGTATAAGAACTTGCTCATGGAGACTATTTTAAAATTTCTCTCACAAAAAGAGGCTAATAAAGTTGTCTTTCTGGCAATGGAGGAAGCTATTAACCATACACAGAGAATCTCCAGCTGGGCTGAATGTGAAGAAAAGGAGTTCAGAGACTACTGCTCTGAAGAGTTAAAGAAGATCATAGCCAATCAGGATGGAGTTAATTAAATGGTGCAGCTATTAAAAAAAAAAAAAGAAAGAGGGTTACAGTACTAACAAAATGTTGTTTTGGTCTTTAAATTACACAGGTCAGGTAAATGTTTCTTGTATTTGTGATATGTAGACAAAGTGTTGTTGGACAAGTTAGAATGAATGATGTGTTCTTTTGGATATTTGAGGTGTTTGGTTTTTTTGATTGCTTTAAATACTATTCTGCTCAGTATTGCCTATGCTAGCATCTGGTATTTGAAGAGAACAAGAAGGTTCTCTTTCATAGAAATAAAAGAGGGATTTAAAATGTGGTTTTTGATCACTGTAGTTCTGAAGTGTATGTGAGGCCTAAACTAGGCAAACTAGAAGTAAAGAGAAGCCTGTCCATAAAGGTAATTATTTCTCAGTCATTGCACAAGTCAGTTCACTTAATTTTTTTTATTGATGGGAATTGCACACTTAATACAGATTTATACTGTGTGTGGATGTGCTTTGTTTTGGATTGTAAAAGAAGATTGAACTGGTCTTGCTAACAAGGGCACCAACAGTTCTAGGAAATTATCCAACCTCCTGAGGAATATTTTGGCAGCAGTCTTAATTGGATCTGTGGCCTCAGCACTGTCATTGTACTGCTCTGTTTTAGCAGTTATTTCTTATTTTCTTTTTTTTGCTCTGCCACTTTTGATGCTCTGTCAGTCAGAGTCTGTGCTGAGATCAGCCAGAAACTTGCTGTACCAAGAATCATTTGATGTAGCCCTTATTGCATATTACATGCTGAGCAAGAGAGGGCTCTGCCAGAGTGAGACGTGAGATGTTGCTTTGAAACTTCAGAAAATAGAGATTGTCTACTTTGTCTTCCAGTTGGATGCGTCATTCAAGGCAATTTGGTTCTACATTTTAATTTAAATATGCCTCTGTTTTTTGGAGAAGAGTTAGTGGCATATGGCACTTTTGCAATGTAGAAACATTCTTGTTGATTTATGTTGCACTAAATTTTAAGGTTTATTATTTTACAGAAAAAATACATAGCATTTTTCTCTGTTGTCCCTCTTCCTGTTGCATAGGATTCAGGGATTAAATCTGCACAACATGTATTTTTGGTGTCTCTGCTATGTAAGTAAGATATCAACACAGCACAGTAGTAAAATATAGTATCTATTGCCTACACCAAATCTCATGCTTTTATTTTTTACTACATAATTTATAAATTGATTTTCTAGATTTAGGATGTTAAATTCCTTCAGCTATCAAGACCATAATGCTTCACAAACCTGTCTTGTTCTCATAACTGGCAGGACACTGAACATATCTGTAAGTAATTTTAAAAGAAAAAGAAGGGAAGGACAAACCATAAGAGAAAGGCCACTTTTAAAATGTTATAACTTGTGAATAAATACAGTAGCATTCATCCACTCTCTTGCATCATGGAATCATTTTGATTCTTTTATGACTGTATTTCAGGAAAAAGTATTTTCTATTTAAAAAACAGTGAAGTAATCCTATGTCAAATTCACATACAAATGTAGAACCTTCAGTGAGCTCAGTGTAAGATTACTGTGTAAGGTGAAAATGCAAATGGCCTATTTTATACTTACATGATTTCCAGGACTTTTAATTGAACTAACCCAGTTTTCCAGGATATGTGCTGGATCATGTATATATGTTTATATAGATCTCACAGTGCTTACAGTCATATTCTTGACAACTTAATCAAGTTAACTTATATGTAATTGCAGGACCTCAGACCGAGGATGCCAGAGTCGTGTCTATTGCAACCTAATTAATATTTATTCTGCACTCTTGATCACTGTGTGACAAAGGTACATCCCAGCTTAGCATGGAGTTTGAGTTCCCAGCAGAGAAAAGTCTGGATAATCAGCTACAAGGCACTGATATATACACTGAGTCTGACTCAGGGACCATGGAACAAACCTGCATCTATACGCCCATAGGAGGCTGGTCTTGTCATCTCACATAATTACCTAATAAGGCAGTGTGATTTGGTATGAGTTAGACCATCACGGCCAGATTGTTGGACAGTGCCAATATGTCTGGAGAGAGCAGGGCTCCCATGCTAAGGCCACCTTCTGTGCCCGGAGCCCAGCCAGGTCCCTCCCTGTCGCATCTCCTCCCCAGGGGCTCCCCGGGAATATGATGGCACGCAGGCATGGAGGCCATCAGTGGGGGCTGCCTCTGAACCTTGTCTATCATCCATTGCAGGCAAACAATGCACAGATGGGCACTCATGGTCAGTCTTTCTTTGGGATGCAATTGTGGTCAAAGCAACTTCCTCCGACTTCCTTCGCTTATTTCTCACCACTGGTGCCTAGATATTTAGGCACGCATTTCTCTGCAGTTACTCTATTATTTATGGAAGTATGTCCAATACAGATACTGTTAAGGCTGGTGCCAAGTAGAAAACCTTACCTAACAAATCAAATACATTGGTACAAATACTCTAAAATTACTCTCCAGTACGGAAAGCAAATGCTCTTGCCACAAAAAAAAAAAAAAAAAAAAAAAAAAAAAAGAAAAAAAAAAAAAAAAAAGAAGAAAGTCAAGCTAATTTGAATTCATGAATTCATGAAAAACAGTGGATATTTATGACACATTTTTAACGAACAACTACTCACCCAAAGATTAATTAAGAAAAATTATTCTGAGTAAGAAACAAATGTGTGAAAATGGCAATCTGCTCCTAGACAAATCTAAGACAGAAAGGAGCAAGGAAGTTAGTTAATTAAATCTCTTGTTGTAAATAATTCATTGAGTCTTTTCCTTTTTTTTTAGTAGTATATATTAGTATGCTTAAGGGCATACTAATAGAGTAGTATGATTACTAATAATATTTCTTGCTTTGGTGAACCGCTCAATCCCATTTACAACAAGGGCCAACTAGCGTTAGGCGGGCAGAAATTTTTTTTCCCTGTCTTGGACAGATTCACATTTATATGTCTTTATAGGATAAAAAGATTCTAGGACAGTTTTCAGTTTGTCTGTGCTGACATGGGAATACATATTGTCCCTAGAACACATATCCTTTCCCTCATGTTCTGAGACTGGACTTCATTTTGTGCATTAAAAAGAGTCTTTATTATCTGGTGGGGAAAGACATGAGATTTAAGCTGTCAGATCTTTCAGACTGTGAAATTGGAGTTAAATGGAAAAAGGTTTTTTGCCTTTAATTGTATACCTGTACTAAAATACTGGAAAGAATTCAAAAACTTATAAAAAACATAATAAAAATAATAACTCCCTAAAACAATTATATTGTTTCTCTTCCTTCCCTTTTTTTTTTTTTTTTTTTTTTTTTTTTTTTTGAATGAAGAGAAAGGGAAGGAAGAAATCACAAGAGGAACTGTGAGGATTTGAATGATTTAAAGCTTATTAGGGTCATAAAATTAAGTTTTTGAAAACAGTAGGTTATTTAATTTCTTTATGAAAAACAAATGCAAGATATATTTTAGTTCAAAGCTCTGAAAATGCAAATAAATACACCAGTCATGGTTTAATGTGCAAAGCAAATGCATACACATTACATTCTAGTCTCTCATTGCAAGATTTATCTGAAGTTAATATGTCCAGTAAGCAGATAAAAATTTGGTGTGGAGGGTTGGGAAAGGTTTCAGAAGGAGAAGGGACTATGGACAGGAAGCAAGAAAAAATAATATTGACTAAAATATTGTTTACATTTATCTTTTTTAAATTCTCATATTTGAGGACCTGTTCTGAGTTACCTGGATCTTGAATAGAATGCATAAAACATGCAATCTCTATGAAAATCATTTTGAATGGATATTTTTCATCTCTTTTGATTGCTGCTGCAGGTCTTATGGAACACATATGGACTTGAGCCAGATGTGGCTGTTTATTATTATTCTCTGAATTAAAAATTAAATTGTTCTGATAAATATTTTTATTCTTGGATGGTCATAGCTATATTTTTACTGTGAAGTACTGATATCAAATATGCTAAAATTATTTCAGGAGCTGTGAAGTTTATTCTGTATAATGTGTGTTCTGTTACAATGTTTTTTTATGGAAATATGGAGTTGTTCTCATAGGATTGTTTTTTAGTGAGAAGAGGCAATTTAGATGTAACATGTGGTAGTAGAATATAAATTATCTGATTACCTAGCTCAAAACATAATTTGTGGCTGCAAGCAGGTCTGGTAAAAGTTTATCAATGGAATGTAATGGGACTATGCACAGCAAATGGAAAATAATAAAACATATAATTAAGGACCAGGGAATTCCAGCCACCCATCAGTTCTGGATAACTGCATTTTGGCTAGGATTACTGCATTTGCCTAACCAATATAAAAAATTCTACAGCTCATCTAATATTGGAAATTATGAAAATCTAGAGGTGTAAAGAATGGGGCAACTTAACTATTTTAGTAAAATACATTGATTGCTAGCAATGAAAGAGTAAGGTTTTGTAATTTTTTCTTTTTTACTCTTAATGAGTGGTAGCATTTTCTAGCAGGAAGATTGATATTATTAAAGATATATTTTTTCTGAACATTTCTTCTTATATCTTATTACTGAAGGTTAGTCAACCTCTCTGAGGTAGGTGCAGCTGAAAATCAAGGAACAGATCACTGCAATGCATGAACATGTGTTGCTATTTTGCATATTTGTTTCTTCCTTCCTTGTGGTTTGCATTTAAATTCAGGTACAGCCATTACTCAAATGTGTCATGAAGTGTTAGGATACAGTTTTTCCCTTAGCCTTTTCCAGAGGTTTTTGCTCACCTTTTGATTCATTTTTGTGCCAAAAATGAATCAAACCCTGTAGGTTTGGACTCAGTAAGATTACTGGAATACAGCACACCATCCTCAGAAAGGTTGTGTTGGCATTCAGCAGCCTTGGAGGGCAAATAATTGCATCAAACCTTCCCCAGGGATTTTGGTAGTGTTTCCTTGCTGGCCAGAGTCAGATGTGTGATTGCTCTTAAAGCTCTACATTTATTGTCCAAAAATAAGCTTATATGGCACATGGAGGCCACAACTTATGCGGGGGTTGAATGACTTTCAGAGATCATATCATAAGATATGCTATTTTGACAACTATAAAACCTTTATACTTATAAAATCTCTGGAAACAGAGTAACTAAGTTGTAATGTCTGAAATCATAGAGATGCAGTAATCATGTAAAAAATATCTTGCTAGGCTTTTTCAATTGCAGTGTGATTGTGGTATGCTTGAGTGCTGAAATCAGAGATGAATCAGCTCCTGAGATGAAGTGAGTGTCTTTGTGAGAAACATTTGGCCTTGCTGCTGCTCCTTTTTAGCTTTTATGACAACGTAAAGGAATGCAGATAATACAGGGACACTATAGAGGAGGAGAAAAAGAAACACCTTCATATTTTTCCTGGGTTTCCTTTGAGAGAAAACATAGACATTTTACAAGTGGTTTTATCAACTTGTGCAAACTGTTTTTGCCTTTCTCCTGATATGTGCATTTCTGCAGTGGCATTTTATTCTGATGGTAGAAGCTGATGTAGTTGAAAACAGTACTAGGAAGTGAAAAATCCTTTAGGAAAATAGTTCTTCCTTTTGCACTCTGCTTCATAATGGCGTACACAGAGAGAACTCACCAGTTTGAGAATTTCCTTACCAAAGAGGTGCAAAGCTCAAGTGTGCCAAGAACTTTTAAAAGCAGAATTGAAAGTCATACAGTGATGCTGATGATCAGTAAAAATAACGTGAACCTCCTTAAACTCTTGTACTTATTTTAGTTGACAAGTTTAGAAGATATTACTACAAAAAATGACTGAAGTGATATTTTTCATTTTATTCCCCCTAGAATTTAGTTCTCTCCTAAGTTTTCTTTTCTTTAAGATATTGAAAAGCAGCTGATAGCTAATTGATCCTTCAAAATAATTTTCTTTGACATAACTCTCACAGAATATTCATCAGAGGCATTGCAGATATTAAGAAGATATATGACACAAACTAAAGCTTAACTTCCTCAGCAGTTCATTACAGTTTCCTGTAATAAAATGTGCATTCAGAAGTGGTATATTGAATGTATAAAATTATCTACTGTTATATTTTAAAATTTGCCTAATGATCTGAGTCGTTTCCCTGAAAATTTACCAGGAAGATTTGTTGTTTGATTTATTAAAAACAGATCCATCAGATTCACAAAAATGAACATAATTTTCCTATACTTTTATAACAGTCCTTAATTATGAAATAACAATTTAAGTCATGCATTTTTCTGATCCGTGTAGATAGAATAATAACAAAAGGACCTATCAAAAATCTGAAGCTCTAAGTGTGGCACTCGTGTGTTGAAGTGACAGAACTGATGCTTTCCTTGTTTATCACAAAAGGGGTCATGAATATCTGTTTTAAATATTTTTCTACTTTGATCATAATCTGTGTATAATCTGTATTATTTCCTGTGAAGATCCATTCCTGTGCTACCTAGATGTCTGCCTTCTTTCCTGTGCTGCTTTTGTGAATTTAGTGTTCTGTCATGAACAGGTTATAATACAAATTTCCAGGGTATTTATTTACCTTTTTGTGGCAGTATGAACTTTCCTTAACACAAGATATTAAAGTTCCCATAGATTACTGCAGATTATCTTCAATATGAACCCCAAAGCTTTTAATTGGCTGAATATCTGGACAGATTTTATCTGCTGTTGTTTGGGAATGACCATAAATGAATTTAAACTTTTTTCCTCCTCTTTTTCCTTAAGTTCAAGTCTAAGTAAAGGACCTACATGTTTGTAACAAGCTCCATGTGACTATGCAACTGACTGTGCTCAAAAATACTCATTCAAATATATTCCTTGTATACATATTTGCTGTCGTATGGAACAAAATTCTCAGGAATCAGAAAATCAGAAAGCTTGTTAATAATAAGATAATTTGCATTACTATTATTTAAAAAGCAATTTTTCTTTGAGATGCAGAAAGGTTTTTGTCTGTATGCTTGCAAGTACTTAGAAGTTTACTGCCTAGAGTTAGAAATTAGACACAGTTAACAGCCTGAAAAACAAATCAAATTTATGTCTTAAATATAAATTCTTCAAAAAGTGGGGAAGGGCAGAAGGAATTGGTTAATGAAATATAAAGCCATTCAGATCAGTACATGAAATTATATTGATATTGTAAATATTTATAAATCCACTCTAAAAATGTATTAGAAGGTCCATTTAATACAAATATCATGTCCTCTTGTTTTCTTTTTTTCTTTTTTCTAAAAGACTTTTGCACAAATCTCAATTCAAAATTTACATAAAATTATACTGGACATTTTAAATGTATTTGAAGGAATTTTTCTCTGCAAAATCTATTTTTTGTTGTGTTTTTACTTAATTTTATGAGGTACCATTTTGTTATCTTACTTGTTAGTTTGTTTATTTCTTCTGATTTCTGTTACTCTTGATCACTGTTTTGGGGAAAAATATTTACCAAAAATATGTTGTCTTACTAGAAATTCTAGTTAAAAATCATGATTTCATACAGAAGGTGTTTATAACTGTATTTCAAATTTCTTAATGTATTACAGTTGCACTTAATACATCAAATCCCTATATTTTTCCAGAATTTAAAGTAATTTTTCTTGAAGTTCAAGTGTAAGTAAAGGACCTACTCTGAAAGAAGCACAGTTCTTAGACACAGTGTTGTCCTACTATCTACATCTATCTATCTGTCTATCTATCTATCTATGTAGATATAAATGATGTAGATGAAGACAGATAAACACGAATGTGGATAGTACAGGTAGAGGTGTAGGTGATACAGATAAAGATATTTCACAGTGAGCAACAGATCAGTCTGAGCATATTGCTCTCCTGAAGGGCTTACAATCTGAACAAAAGAGACAGGATGGAAGAATAAAAGAACAGTTATTATCTCATATTTGTAGTTACCAAAGTGATGCAGAAAAAAATTTGCTACAAGAAATTGCCAGTAGGAATCCTGGAGGAAAGCTTGATCTCCTGGATACCATTGTGCTTCTGCTTTCCTTTCAACTGGTACATTAATTCAGCCTGTGAGACAATGCAGCCATAGAACTGTTTCAAAATATGCAGCAATACCTGCTGATCTGCATGACTATGTAAATCCATCACTATCACCAGATTATTCTGCCTGAAAGGCAGTGCCCAATTAGGAATTATTTCTTACAGATGAAAGCATCAACCATGGATTTTTGTTGTTTTAAATGAACAAAAAACAGATCACTTTTATTGCTGCATGGTACCCACAAAATCTACATTTTTTGGCCAAGAATAGGGCTGCTCTGCAGCAGTTAAGAAGTCTTCTAAAATGAATGGGAGGGTGAAAAGCTTATGTACCACAAAGTTGATCATGTGTGTGTAGAAAATATTCATCAAATTCACAAATGAGTCTCCCATGATCTCTTCATGTTCATCATTATGCACTACAGTACTGTGCTTGTATTGATGGATTAGAAGTGAATGCTTTTCCCTAATAAACTTCATCAGATCTTTGATTTGATACAGCTTGTTTTCAAAGCCACTGCTTTTGGCATTGGGGAAAAAAATTAGGTCACAGCTCATTTAAATTCCAAAATGCCATTAACTACTATTTCAAAGCCTGTATCAACAACTTTGGAGATGAAACATTTAAAAAGACAGCAAGTTTAACATTATGTAAGTGTAAGACAGGCACAAACAATTCGATTGAGATGTATTTATAGCTGGTAATAGTTAAAAATTATTCCCTCAATTATGTTTTACTTTTCCTTTAAAATTTCCTGCAGACAAATGTGGGGGAAAAAAAAGTCTAAAGCACAATTGGAAGAGAGAAAAACAATTTTTGTCCAGTTTGAAATGGGAAACACTAATTTAAAATTTTTTCAGATCTGCTACTGCAGATTTAGCTGAAGATGTTTCCTTGCCCTTCTGCCAAAGATCACCACCACCTCAGTAGCTACAGTAGGACAGATTGCTTGTCAGCTGCTGCACTTTGACATATTAATAAATAGCTCCTTTTATTAGGAGCTGGAGTGTCACAGCCAGACTGTGAAGCAAAGCAACTGTAAGAACACACAGTTTGTTCTGTGCTTCCCTACAGGGCAACCTTTGGTAGAGAGATAAGTCCAGATAGGTTAGGGCAGTACTGTAACAAAGCACTTTCACAGGTGCTGAAAACCTATCACAGATTGTCAAGGTATCAATTTTATTTCCCTCCTCATGGATTCAGTTGAAGTTTTCTTGGATTCAAATTTATCTGAATTGCTATTCAATCATTGCCTATATCAAAAATATATATGCTATGTTGTACCAAAAAAATCACTTAAGCTTTCTAAATCTTATGATGTGATTCAGTAACTTGTCTTCATTTGATCACAGTATACGGTTTTTTCCTCCATTATACTTTGCTGAAAATATAACCAACACAACTCACTTGGAGTTGTAGACATGAGCCTTTGATTATGCTGCTACAACTTTTTGTCCCTTTGAATACTTGGCGTCTCAAATGTTCTTCATATGATGAGAAGTGTTCTTAGTGCTTAGCAATGCTTCATGACATTTAGAGTAAAGATTTGGGAGACACATCTGAAGCTTATCTAAATTCATTAAATATATAAGAAAATTTGCAGTTGCCTTTCATATACTTGCCATTGTCAAGTCCACTGCTGCCAATCCAGGTGATGTTTTTTCATTTCACATTGGTAGCCTGTCCCCTTTTCTACCTTTCATGTAGGATATTTTTATTTTTTAGTTCAGTCAGCAATTCCTTATTTAACCAGTTGGGCCACCTGCCATGCCTATTCAGCTTCTTGCACACTGGAATAGACCATTAAAGAGTTCTTTGTGAAGGTTGTCCTAGAAAATGAAGTGACTGTTACTGGACCCCCTTCTCTGGCCTGCCAGCATCCCATCGCTTCCTGCCTATCAGTGCACTGCCAATGCCAAAGCCTTCTGTCCTGATGTCTCTTGTCTCACATCCCCAGATGTTAAATCTCTACTGTCTCACAGTCCCTTCAGAAAAAGCTTTCATCAATTATTATGCATCTGGCAATTTCATCTTTGATTTTAAGGAGCAAAGAACCTTTCAGATTGTTGTGTCCAACCTGCATCAAAAATTGTCCCCAGCAATTTACTGGCTATGACATGCTCATTAGGTAACTTAAAAACCAGATATTAGAGCTCAAAAGCTCAGCAGGCAGTTAGGAGTTGTAAGTTGACATAAGTCAATACAACCGTTCTGTATAGGACAAATGGCACGAAACAGTGGATTGGTGAATTTTAATGAATGTTGTCATCAATGGTAGCGTAGAATAAAGGTTAATACAGCATTCAGTATTTACCACCTTTAAATTTGTGCTGCCTGGTTCCTGGCTGCAGTTGTCTCACACTGTTTACCCTCAACACTAGGTCTACAGCCCTTCATTTCATCCTGTCCTGTGATCACCACCTACTGTAGCTTTGTTGATGATTGTTCTAAAAACACGCAGATAATTCCTTGAAATTTATACGGTACCTATCTGCTTCATCTTTCATCCAATAATAGAGAAGGGTAAATCTGAGAGTTGAGACAAAGGAAACATTACTATCAATAATCCAAGGAGTTATTTTTTATGGCTAAACAATTTTAATTATCCCTTTTAAGTGATATTTTCACCTACAGGGTTGATAGCCTCAGCTTCTGTTACTCTGTTTGGATGTACAATTGACTGCCTTGATTATTTTTTTTCTTTTAAAATTACTTGAACCCATCAGACACTTTGAAGGGTGTCAAGGTCTATGAGAAGGAGAACTTCTTTAATTATTACTGCTTTATACTCTACTGAAAAACATATGGTTTTTATCCAGAGTTCCTTTCTCTGCAAATCTTTCTCTTCAAATATTTTTAAAACATTCAGGTTTTATGTTTTAAAAGCTGTCCACACAATTTTTACTAGAAATATCTAGGCTTTTTAAATATAGATTTTTAAAGTGATGTACAGACAAAATCATTATGATAAACACTGTTTATGTTACAGACAGGGAATATGAGACACAGAAAGGGTTTCCACTTTTCAGTACAGAAGATCTTGCTATATTAGCTTTTTGAAGCATAGTACTTATTATTATTTTGAATTTTTTCTAGACATGATTTAATTTTTATGGAAGCCAATTCTGAAACACTTTGTGTTTTTTTAGTTAGTTCAGAATACTCTACAGGGTTACGGAAGCTATAGTTGGTGTTCCAACCTAATCATTCTTTTCTGCTCACCAGGACAGTATATCTGTCACAGAATTTTCTATGCTACCTCAGTATTTTCTAAATCATCGTCAAGGCTGTTTCCATTTTCTGGCATTTTTATCACCTCTTTATTCCCATTATTTATTATAATTCAATGTGTGTTATAGATTTCTTTTCAATTCTAATCAAGTACTTCACAAATCCCTGAGGTTACATTTTGTTTATTACATGGGCACTGTTGATTAAACTTGTTTTGAAGATGCTTTTCAATTCATCTCTTCAACATAAAAACTAAGTGATTGAAGGCTATTCGAAGACTGTAGTGATCTTTGAGACAATTGTTCATTTTGTCTTAAGCATGTTCATTAATTAAATTTCCTTTTGTATTTTAAAAAAGTCACAAACTGGAGAACACAAGCAAAGTATTCTGCAGTCAGTCTCCTAACAGGTCTGTTTGAATCTTGTTATTTTGATGAGCCTAGATCTAGAATATTTTAAATATCTTTCACTGACTTTGCAGTATCTAAAGGCTAAAACTTTTGTGATCTTCAGTTTCTCATACTTCAATAGTGAACAGTGACAACTGAAGTCATTATTTACTATACTAAGTTCAGCAAAACCATAAGAACAAAAGCAAATTTTCACTTTTGAGGATGCAAGTGATCTCTGTACACCTGCACAATTGCAATTTGTTATAAAGTTTAATGGTGGCAAATACTGGATGCTATATTATCAATTATTCTATGCTACCATTACTTATAGTATTTAATAAAATTCACCAATCCTCTGTGTTATCTCATTTGTCCTATATAGTATAGTTGCATGTGGCTTAAGTCACCTGCCAATTAAATGTTAGTGATTTAAGGAAAGTAACTAGCAGACTTAGCATGTGCTTATCTCAGAGACAGTGTCTGCCAATAATTTCAGGTATTTAGTTTGTGGTAAAAAGATATAAAACATCTAAGATTATATATCTGGTTGTGATCATTAAAATCAGATGCTAAGGGATTGCTTGTAGGATAATTTCCAGAAGTAAGGACTTGCAAAGGTTCTGTAAATCAAAAAGAGCCTGGATGTATCATTGTCCTTCATGGAATAAAAACCTTTCTTGGTTTTCTTTTTATAAGCTTTGAAAGAGGCTAGGGGCTTTCTATATTGTACAAACTGAGAGCTGAAGAACAGTTTATATCACTCTGATTTAACTGACTAAATTGATTTTTATTTTCCCTTACTGCTTTTGCACTTGAAAAAATATTTATTTAAGGTATTCTACTGAAAAATCATGATATTTCTGAATTTTTGTTTCTAGATGTTATAATACGCATAAGAACCTGGAGGGAGGTTCGAGACTAAAACATACATTGTATTAAAAACCCCAGCAATCTCAAAAAAAAAAAAAAAAAAAAGCTAGGAATCCAGAGGGACTTGGCTATATCTGCCTTTTTTTAAAAGGGAAGGTCAGATTACAGATGTTCTGGAAGAACAAATAAAACCAGTGACTTGGATTGGTTCATACATCAATTAGTTGCCTTCACCTCAATCCATTAATGAAGAAGAGAGTACCAGGGTTTTTTGATGTCTGACTTTGATAATGTGATTATTTCATCAGCTTGAAGCACTGGTACATTATGAACTACTTGAATGAGGAGTGATACTTTATGCTTACTGTTTATTCCTGAAAAATTACTAGATAATGTGTAGTATGCCAAGGTTACATATGCCTCAGAGCTCCATGCATAATGCAATTATGTGGAGAATCAGAAAAACCTATAAATCTCTACTTGGTTGTTTTGTTTGAATGCGCAGAATAATTCTGCCCTAGTCTCTAAAGTCTGGTTCTGTTCTTCCACATCTCCAAGCAAATGGTTTTGAATAAAAGGTGCAAAAGCTGAACTAGAGCTAAATCAAAAATTGGTATTTTCCCTTTCAAGAAAGCAGCTGTGAACAGAGCTATGAAATGTATGAATTTGCTCTTCTATTCTTGTCATAGGATTTCCCATGGATCCCCTTAACTACTAACATATATAAACTTCTCCCTGTATAGTCCAGTAAACACCCCTACCAGGAGAACGTGCCAGGCTTTACACTGTGCAGTGCAGAATCTAAGCACTTGCCTTTGGCCCTAGTATTTACATTCCTGTCTATTTTCTATTCTCATTTGCTAATGATTTATCAAGTACTTATCTCTGAATTCTGAATATTTCTAAAAATGAAAATATAATATTTAAAATCTACAGATAAAAAACAAGGAGATTTAGTGGGTTTTAACAAATTAAAGTTGGTCTTATTTGGAAATGTCCTGCAGTTTCATAGCATTTAGATTAGGAAGATAATTATGTTCATTGACTATGTCTAGATTATTTTTGAATCTACAAGGAGCAATTTCTTAGATAGAATATAAGTTCAGACCTTTTCACATGAAGTTTTATGTGACTTTAGTCTCAAACCATATCAATCATACCTCTGCAGATGACAGTATTTTACATTATGATGTATGAGCATGTCTTACTTTATTACTGCACTGTAATGACATATGTTTGATGATATTAGTCCATCATCATGCTGTAGGAATGTGTGAGAATTTCAAATAGAAAAAGTGCTTCATCTTGTTACTATAACTATATCCCAGTACTGCATTATATATTGTCCTTTGTGACTGTGTGTTTCAATTGCTTGCCTAAAATTTTGGGTAGATACCTATCTTCTGAGAGAGAAATATTTTTAAGTTTAGTCTCACGTTATCAAAACTGTTGCTGCAATTTCTTGGACAAAATTACTGAACAATGAGACCTTTTGATGTATTTGTTTTTATTCAAAATAGTTGACTGGAAAGATTGAGGCAAATTTGTAATCTGAGAGTCAGTGGAAGAGAAAGACGCTTCTGCAAAACAATCCAAACTCTCCCACAGGATTTCAGTGCTGAATAATGGAGATTACAATGCTCTTTGGTCTCCTCAGTTGGGGTATATTCTGTTCAAATGTAAGCAGTCCCATTCTCAATGAAGAAAACATACATCCCTATACTTATCACCATGCAGTATAATTTTCAAATTAGATTTATACCTTGTAATTTCATAATGAGATAGTCTGACTTCCAATACTGGCCACCTATTAACAGAAGACCAGTTACTCAGCAATAGATGTTTTTTAGTTTTTACAATTGTTCTTACGAAGAAGTCTTTGTGCTGCTGTCCTGCAACACATCCTGTTCCTTGTGACTTTTGACACAAATAAAAATTACGATCAAATAGTACTTTGGAATATTTAGCAACTGGCTTTTCTTGACTGTCCTCAGTTTTTATATTTCCTATCTTGCTTGAACAATTGCTTGAAAAAGAATACATCTTTGTGGAAGATCACGGAGCTGCAGGAGCTGAGCTGGGCAGCACCGGAGACCTCCTGGCCCTGGTGCAGTGGAAGCTGTGGGAGAGATTAACTCAAGGCAAGAACAAAAGTGAAGACATCATGTCTGGTCACTCTGACCCCTCTGACGAGAGAAGGTGTAACAAGGACCTTGCTGGCGCAGAAGAATGTAACAGGGACTTGATAACCAAAAAGATTTTGTTGCTAAGGGAACAGAGGCAAAGGGGTCTGAGTGGAAAATTTTGTACGGACGTTGGAGAACTATAAATACTGGTGATTAGTGTAATAAAATGGCTTGGCTTGGCTTGCATAGCAGGGTCCCTGTCCCTCAATCACCACACATCCTCTTTGCAGTACTGTATAATTTTTCACATACCCATATAACCACCATAGCTCTTGGTGCTGCTGTCCCACACAACATATTCTTTAACTTAATTCTGTATTTTGCTTTAACTTTGAATGATGAATCTGAGACTTTTCTTCTATTTTCATTTCATGGATTTAACCAAATTCTGGTTTCTCAAACTATTGTATTCTAATTTCATTTACTTCAACACAGTTTCTTCTTAATTACCATCCCTGAGGAAAGATACAACTCATGTTCCACCAACTGTATTCTTTACTTTTGACTGTGTTTAGTACTCTAGAGGTTATTTTCCCGCTTAATTTTGTCATTTTATCATTTTAGCACCTTATCATTTTAGCATTTTGGCATTTCAGATACTATAACTGAAAATGGATAGAGTTATTCTACATGAAGACATAACTTTAATAAGCAATTCTGTGGAATAGCATTAAGTTCTCAATACAGAGCAATTAAGACACATTAGGAAATAAATTATTCAGAAAAAGAAGCAAGCATTATTGCTTGCTAATAATCTGTATCGCTGTGTAGATAGCTCTCAGCAGGCTGACAGCTTTGTAGTTTCCAGCACTGGTATCATCAGAAAGGAGGTTCAACTGCTTTAAAAGTGCACTCTGTTCCTGGATACTGGGTTCGAGGACTGTCTTTAACAGAAGGGGATCTATATAGGGACACGGAGGGATTCTTTAAACTCCCACATGTGGGCACTCCTTCAAAGTTCCTTTTGAGAAATCTCTGGATGATCTTGGTCTGAATGTCAAGGGGACTTTAGTGATTTCTTTGGGCAAAGTTGTTGCCGTTTCCCAGCTCCTCTAGTGTAAATTTGCACAGTTTAATCATAGAGCATCCACCAACAAATTAAGGCAACTGCTTTCTGTTGTGCTTGTTTCTGTCCACAGCATCAGATAATAAAAATTTGCCAAATATATTCATATTACGAAGTAATGATTTAAAATTGTTCTCACACTTGTCAGCACCTGTTTCCAAAAGTTTCTTAATCTTAACTAATCAGGATTCACTAATAGAGATTTTACAAATTATGATGAGGTGACCTCAGATATAAAAATATATAGGAATGTATATTAAAAAATGCAAAGGCAAAAATTAATCTTTAGGGATGAATAGCAATATGCAAAATTTGCAAAATAGTAAAATTTGTTTAAATTTTTAATATGTGCACTATAAATTATCACTCTAGATATTTTGTATTCCCTCTATTTATTATAGTTTTATATATATAAATTTAAACTATATTTGACTAAGTGATATAGTCTCAAATTTCATTAGAAACCTTAGGGGAACTACTGTAAGAAGTGACACCTTTTTATTCAGTAGGCATTTTCCCTCTGAGAGAACTTCTGAACTCTGTCTCTGAGTAAGTGAATTCTGTAATAAAGTCTCTGAGTTTGAGGGGAAGTATCTCTCTTGGGCTACTAATAAGAAAAAAATACTGCAGTATTTGTTGTCATATGTCAATGATATAACCCCTGCAGTGAGCTGTACTTATCCATACTGAATAACTAGTAAGCAAATTCTATATAAAGCTACTTTTCTTTTTTTTCTTTCATAGGAAAGAGGTTTGGCCCACAATATGCATTTTCTGTCTAAAAAGATAAATATTCTGAGTATGTGTTTGACATAATCTTTTCTTAATTTTAATAAGGTGAGACAGTTCTTCTACAGAAAGAAACAAGGATTCTGGGCAGCAGTTTAAGAACTTGCTAGGAGCAGTCCAGTTAAAGCAAAGCCTGTTTAGTGAGTGGGAAAAGGTAGTAAATTCCTGTAAAAATTTTACACCCACATTTTTCCAGCAGCAGTTCAGATGAAAAATAGCCCAACTTTTCAAGTGCTATGATGGGGAAAATACTGACTGTGTCTTCCACCAATTCATTTTTTCGTACTCTTACATCACTAGGTGTAAAATGGTGCTGTCATAAACCATTAAAGTTATTAATAATACTATCACAAGAATAATAAAGACAGGAAGTTATTTAGACACTACAGGGGACTAAACATCAGAACAAGGCGAAGCATAAAAGCTTCCTGTATGATTGTTCCAATAACAAGAGTGTGGTTCCACTACTGTATCATTCTCTCAAAAAAACTTGGTTCTGTTATAAATGAAGCATCTGGAACAATTTTTCCTCAGGAACTCATCAATGATGAAGGCATTATGTTCCTGTGGTAGTGAATGTTAAAAATATCACTGTGTGGGTGGTACTTTGGCACGTTACTTTTACAACTCTTACAAGTCCTTCTGATGAAAAAAAAACAACAAAACTTAGAGTGAAAGTAACTATTCATTTTCTGTTTACAAGTTCAGATTTCACTCTTTAAAAATCATATATTTCAAATCAATATAAACTGTATTAACCCACCTCATATAATTCTATTTATGTACTTTGCTTGATGATTAATCTACAATTGATTTAAAGATTAAGCAGAACAAAGGCAGGATATGAAATGCTGCAGCAAAATGGCTCAGTTCTTATTTTATATCTTTGAGTGTGTAGACTACAAGTATTGCCTAGGGCAAAGTTCCTAACAGGTTGTAAAATGATTATGTGGCTCTTGGAAAGCATGTTTTAGAGGTTATATCTATATCTCTCTGCATGACTGTGTCTGTTTAAGTATAAACATATTTCAAGCACAGTATTGCTCTACATCCCTCTCCCCTCTAAATGGAATGATCTGTTGCTATGACCACTGTTGCGATGAGTCAACATCTATTTAAGTCTAGTAAGTTAGCAACATGCAGTCAATCACTGCATTTCATTGGCTCAATATTCCCATGGGCTTTCCAATTAATAGAGTATTCCTCTCCATATAATTTTTTCAGCCACATAATACTAATTTAGGGCATTCTGTCTCTATCTCATTCTTTAGAGAATAATTTCCTCTAATGTCAGGGATGTTGTTAAATAAAGAGCCCACATGAATATTTGAGTTGGTGAAATATACGTACAAAATTATATTTTTAAGACAAACACACTATGAAATCAAGTGCAGATCAGCTATGAGATCTTTATCCCATGCTCAGAGAAATGAACTTGAAAGAGACATGATGTAGCTAAATCAACCAAACTCTCTTCCAAGCAGCTTGATCAATTATCATTTAAGGACACTTGAGATTATTTAACTGACTCTCCAGCAATATACCAGAGAAAATTTAATATTATTTTAATTAAATATAGTGGTGCAGTGCTACAGATAAGGAAGCAGTGTTCTTATAGAGGCCAAAAGATCTTTTTATCTCAGTCACCATAGATCTCTTATTAACTCATTGCACACTTAAGTTCTCACCAATGTCTGCCAACATTATATCAGACTCGGCTGGGAGAGAGAAAGTCCCCAGAAAATTTTGTCAGAATTTCAATGAGGCACCATCAAACAGATGGAATTGCAAAGTGGTGAAGTGGCTTCTTTTAGGACAGATGAGCTATATTTAGAGTACAATCCATGAGCACATTTTAGTACCTAGGCCCCTGTAAGTGCTCCAGGCTTATTTTAATCTGATATCAGAATGAAATCAGATGCACAAAAGTTCCCATCCATACATTCTTTTCCCTGGCAAGAACAGCACTTTGTGTAAACTCCAAGAGGACCACAGCAAGCTGCAGCTAACTCGCAAAGACCAAGATCTGCCTAGTGTGATGGATGTCTTTCATGGCCAGAAAATATTTTGAAGATTCTTAACCTCTTTGTCCTAATTTTCAGCATGGGAACCTTTATTTAAAAGAGCAATTATAGGTTTTACATTGATCAATTGTGTCTAGCATTTTTACGTGCAGCAGTGAAAATGCAGTAATATACTTCCCAAAAAATCAGATCAATTCAATGTATCTTAAACAGCAATGGAGACATCAATAAAATGAAATAGAGTCTCATTTAAAAATGTAGACCACAGTCGTTGCCTGTCTGTTTTTGAATAATTCTTGATTTATTTCTTACCACTAGGGAAGAAATAGATGACCTTGTAGTCTCTTTCCCAACCCAAAACTTTCTATGATCCTATGATCTTCATGACCCTCTCCTGGATGTGCTCCAACAGATCCATGCCTTTCTTGTGCTGAGGATCCCAGAGCTGGATGCAGCACTTCAGGCGGGGTTTCACCTGTCTCGACTTATTGGTCGTTTATGTTGATGCAGCCCAGAATACGATTGTCCTTCTGGGCTGTGAGCACTCATTGCTGGCTAACGTCCAGTCAAGTAAAGCTGGCCAGGGAACAGGTCTGTATCACACATCTGATAACGTACATCAGATTGACATATTTTGGATTTTAAAACTGACAAAAATCAAATTATGTAGTTATTAATAAGAAAAGGTTGACTCCAGCTCATGACAGTATTTAAGCAAATTATTCACAAAGGTTTTCTGTACACAGAAGTACATTTTACTTCTCCTAAGACACCAGCGGTCCTGGACAAAAAATAAAGACTTCAAGGGAATGAAAAAAATTCCAGCTTCCATCTGAGTGAAAGGTAGCCTTTGGAGTCAGAGAATATAAGTGAGAAAACACTTCAGTGGAGGTGTGAATCCCCCATGTCCAGAAAAGTGATAGAGTCATTTAAATGTGGCTGCTACACTGAGGGTGGAAAAAAGCAGAGTAAAATGCCCAAATACTCTATCCTACAATAATAATACATAGGCTTATGTGTTTTTCTATCAGTCTATGAAGGTGGCTGATGTGTCGGTATTTTTTTTTACTTGCTTAATTGCTCAGGTGCACTGACATATCAAGTCTTCCTATTCCTTCTTTTTCTTTTTCCCCTCTGCATGTCTTCTAAATTCCGCACTTGGCTACATGCTTCTTTTGTTCTAAGGTTTAATGATTATTTTAGTGCTTTGATAGTGTGTTCTAACATCTTGGTTGAAGAAAAACTTCACAGTCTTCTAGCACTCTGAGATATTATAGAACATAAACATTTTTGTTAATAACATCCTTTAACTTATATTTTTTGAATACATTTAAAAGAATTAAGTACTATCTTCCCTCTTCAGCAAGTAGATTTTTAGAATATAAACTAGAAAAGCACTAACCTTTATCATAAGCTGAATTTCCAAAGGATTTGTAGACTTATTTGTCTTATTTGTTTTATTTGTCTTATGGACAGGATTATGCAAGCCATGATTTAAAATAAGTTAACTCTTTTAGCCAAGACAGATGAAAATTGAAGGCTTTTCAAAGTGCCTTTTAAATTCAAGGATGTGTGAGCAGTCAAACAATATAGTATGCAGCTGCTAATCAGAAACTTCTCAGGTCTGCTTATTTCTTCTGTAGATGAGATAGCCACAGGCTAACTCTTTGCACATAAAAAATTGTGGCAAATGGCTATTGCATTAGGAATTTTCAGCTGACTGTAAACTAGACCCTAGGCTACTAAATTACTATAGCAAAAATGGAATTAACATTAATGGAGTCAAAAAATCGCAACTCCCCAAATTCCAAAAGAGGTAACAAACACAGGACATAATATTTGCTACTGAAACCAGCAGTTAGAAAATGCTGTTTTAATTCTCAACTCTGCCATAAGCTAAGCAAGCCATTTACCCATATAGTGCCCCAGTTTCTCTGACTGTAAAAATCTGGATAATCTTATTTATACACTCCAGTAATTTCAGATCCTAAACATGAAAGGAATGTCAGAGAAGTGCGAAGAATCTTTTTTTAGGAGAAAACAATGTTTGTCCAAACAGACAAAATCTGAATTTCCAGTCCAATATGATGGCTCCAAAGCTTACAATCACCCCAACATCTGTTAATACACACACATTACTGTGCTGTTTCTAAAAACTAACTAGTACTGGATTCTTACACAGTAAGGTCTTCAGTAAACATTATGTTTCCAGAAGTCCAATACTCTGTGATATGAGAGGAGAAGATTCTTCTGTGGCAATAAGAGAAAGCCATTAAGAGTTATTTAAGTCATCACAACTCAGAAGTCTGTTGAGTCCTCAAGGTCACTCAGAGTCCCTGTTGCTATTCCTCCAGTGATTACGCTGTCGTCACAGAGGTCTTTCAAAAGAATAATCATGGAGGGTGTTAGTGGCTTCTGGGATCGTTATTTTCCTTTTACCTTAAAATGACAGCCATCTGAAAAAGTGTTGTTGGCACATACCCTGCTGTCAGTGATTAGTATAAACATTAAGTTGTATGTGGGAAAGAGTGTGGGAGATACACTTTCCTATCCTCAGGAAAATGAGGGTTTGATTTCTGTATAAAGTATTTTAACTAATCTTAAACCAGGATAATATTAAATCATAAATATTTCAAGCTTGTAATTGTCTTTCTTAAAGATTTCAAACTTGTTATTGTCTTTCAATTGGAAATATCAAAATATTATAAATATTAATATTTATTGTAAAAATCTTCCCTTCCAGAACATATTGTCCATAAACCTGTCTGTGTATGAAAGAAGAGATCCTTTGTAAAAAAAAAGAAAGCAAACTCAAAGCAAAGCCCACCCCCCCAAACAAACTAAAACAAAACTGACTTTCTCTCTGCCTCTTTAGCATGTGATATATTGTAATGTTGCTTATTAGAAATTGCTACAGGAAGCTGTCTAATTTCCCTATTAATTTTCCTGGACTATAAAATATTTGTAATAAATTCCTGAGATGACCAGCCTTTTGTCATGACAGCAGGATTTTCAGGTATATGTGGATATATGTAGATACGTATATATCTAAAACTTGTAGCTGGAATTTGAGAAATTCCAAACTTGATTGCTATGGGATAGAATTTGCACTTTTCTTTGTACACTCCAAAAAATTGAATCAACTAATGTCTCAGACTAACTAGAACATTCTCTACTTTATAAAAGATCAAACAGCTATAGTCTGAAAAAAGGTATGTGTATCACAATGCAAAGAATTTAAATATGTAATTTTAAAATTCCTGCTTCTTCAAGTAGAATACAGACTAGTGTGTTAGGGATAATACCCCTCAGATAAAACCCCATCACCCTCAGTGTGATGCCTGAAGAAAGTTAAATACTGGACTGCCTAGGTTTTGGGTGTCTTGAGGCAGAAAAGCCGAAATAAGGTTCTGCAAGTTTTCTCTTTAGAACTAGGGTGCTTTATTTCACCAAGGTGAACACTTCCTTGCAGGACTGTCTGCATTAACTTCTTCGTTAGACTAAGGTCTGTGACTTTTTCTGAAAAACAAAATGTGCTGTTCTTTGTTTTCAGGACATAGTTGAGAGAAAGAAAAAAGCCACAGAACTTACAGCTCATGCTAAAGCTAGTGTGGTCTGAGCTTCCTTCAGGAGACTGCCATAGGGATTAAAAAACAGAGAACAGTTCTCCTGGCCCAACAGGCTTTTCTTTGGATTAGATGGCTTCAACAAGAGGAGTTTACTTTCTGATTAGGGAGGCAGGTGATTTGAAGTCACATCCCCAGGAAAAGGGGAAAACTAAACCTTGGTCTTGTGGTCCTGGGTGAGAGCTGTAGCTACTGAGATGCCAATAGTTTAACACAAATCCTTTAAATTCCATGAGAACTACATTCCATCCAACAGCTAGTGCAGCTACTGCTTCTACTGTGCTTTGGTAGGTAGGCATTGTCCCATTCAGTTTGTGGCTGTATATTTAGACACCGTCTAGGAGATGGTGCCTAAATATCCCCACAGAGTCAGGTCTGGAATATTAGGGTCATTTACACTAATGGAACACAGATGCCAAGGGAAACTGAGCCATTATTTGAGTTTCTGGACCTCAAGAACTAGTCAGGAATTCAACAGAGAATTAGGACTCACAATTCCTAACTTTTGACATCTGCCTAAATCCAAGGCTGCTTTTGATGATCTATCAGACCTTTTATTTTCACTACTTGTGTTAAAATTTGGCAGAGGAAATTTCCACCGGCTGGACCCAGAGTCGTCGCAGCCTTATAAGAAGTTGCAACTGGCTCCTAAATCCACCAGAATATATCCTCTGACCACCTAAATCACAGAAAAACAAAAAGAATAATATAAATATAAAAAAGCTGATCATGTTAGGGTGTCCTTTTCTCAAAAAGAGAAACTCAACAAAGTGCACTCAAGGTTGCAGGGAACTACCCACATCTCTCACTGTTCCAGGGAAACTAAATTGTTTCACGGATTACAGACTGCAGATAATTCAGCTGAAGTCTGAAGACTTTACATCTCCTGGCTAGGTTTTGTATGCTTTCCAAGGGTAAAACTCCCTGTGAATCTACCTTAGATGTTTAGTGGAGAATTCATTGTGTCCATATGTTGCATGCAGAAAAAATGCATAAATCAGTCTGAAATAAGCATTAAGTACAATAAAAGTTGGCAGGATGGATTACCAGACTTGGTTTTCATGATATTCAATAGCTATAGCCAGGAAAAGAGAATTGCTTCCTTGAAGTCTCTTCCACTAAAGAAAATGTCTGCCTGTAGACATAGCAGCTTATATAAACATCAATATGCTCCCTAAGGAAACAATTAGTGGAATTTCTAGGAGAAGCCATTTTTAATCTGTAGATGCATTGGAGAACTAGATTTACTTGTGACTAGAGTTTTACTTAACTTAGGATATTCAGATTGTGCCCAAGGCATGGACCCAACATATTTAATTTGTTTCCTCCTTGGTATTAATTCCTAACTTGTTGCTATTACTTCTGGGCTCCTATCTTTTTAACTTCTCAAGAATCAAATAATCTAGAAGCAGTAACCCTGAGATACTGAAAGCTTCTCTAAAATTAGAAGACTAATATGATTGCATGAAGATACAGATTAATATAGATCTTTTGCAAAAAATGGGCTATGAATAGGAATACTTCATAAAGAAAAAAAACTACTTTAAAAAGGTTTATAAAGGCTGTGTTGGAGGCTAGAGTGGCTCAGAGATCTTTCCTAAAACAGGGCAAAGCAAGATAGCTACTGCACACACACATGATATAATGGTAATGGCAGAAAAGCATTAAGACAAGCCAAAGTACATAGCATACAACTGATATCCCCCAGAGCAGTCTGGGAATGTTGTTTGAAATGATTCCCTGATAGGCAATATTTATTTGTGTGGAAAAATTTTGTATACATCTTTGCTGAACCACTTCTTTGTGCCTGGAAACAGATGGATGTTGAGTATTACCATTTATTGAACTGATTATAAATTTTCAGTTTGAAACCAATAAGTTATAAAGAGTGCTCCTCACTTTAATGGCAAAGAGTCTTTGGAAAATTGTGGCTTACAACAATTTTCTCATGAGCTTTTTAGGATGACCTTTTCTTCTAAATCACAGTAACTTTTTTTTTTTTTTTAATAAAGAACCATAGTGAGTCTTGAAAAGTATAATTCAGTAAAGGACTGAAGACTTTAGAGAGCAGAAGACCCATTCCCTAAATGATGATTGTTGGGGTGTCATAAAAAATTATAGCTTAATCTTGAATTGAATCAAAGTGAAAGATTTGGGTTTTTTCTTATATTAATTTAGTGTCATTTATTGATTTCAGAATTTTGTAGCTCCTTATCTATAATTATTTTTTTATTCCATTTAGCCCAAAAACAAGTGCTAGTAAAATGGGGAAATTTCAGTATTGTTAAATTTATCAGCATCTTTTGTAGATTTTCAATTGGGTTAAAAAATAGCATGGTTTAATTATGATCTTGAAGGTACAAGCATCAACGCAATTGAAAAATACAGTTTTAAGATGAAGGACCAGGAATTAGTGGCGCCACTACCATCTAGTGGGGAATTTTTTCGCTGCACTGTGACCACAGTGGTGCTATGGATTGGCAAAGGCAGGTAGGTGCCTGCTGGTAGAAACATGAATGAGTTCAAGCCTACTTGATTAAACATTCAAAGTTTCTCGCTAAAATATTTTGTGAGCACTTTCTTTTATTATATTAATTAATTTATAATCCCAGTGACCAAAAAAATTTTTAGTGCATCAGTGAACATCTCCCTCTGTGTAAATTCCTTGTTTCTCCTCTAAATTCATCCTGACTCAACATTGTGAAGTCAATACTTAGATTATTTTGTTGTTTTTTTTTTTTTTTTTATTAGACGCATGTTATTTTGCACACTATTTCTGAACAGGAGGGAAAAAAGCTATGAAAGTTATGACCTGTGATCATGCATCCTAAATCCTATTTGATGACCTCTATCAATAGCTTAAACTATGTCTTTTAAAAATACTTCAAAAAATTTCTTGAAATATAGGATAAAAGTATGACAAAAAAAACTTCAATAACTCTTTTGAACAGAGTGTATAACTTTCCTGACAGTTTTTCTATAGGACTTTGGTATTGCATAGAAAAGCAACCTTTGCCAATCAGCTGTCACACAGTATGGATGGAAATATGTGTATCTTCCAGCTCCTACTACTGGACAAGCTGCCTTTGTTTGTTCTTGTCATAAAAAATCCATCAAAAAGTAGCTTCAGATGAGAATCAGACTCAGCATAGAAATAGCATGACCTCATGAGGTTCACTTACTCTACAGCACAGTTGATTCCCCCCTTTCAAAAAGTAGTGCAGCCACAGATTGCAACAGACTTTTTAGATCAGTTCAGATCTAAAACCCTGTATAGTTCTTCTAAATTGTTTTTACTTATAGTTAGATACTAAACTCAGTTAATTGAACAACTCTGGATTTCAATTAGATAGGATAAATTGAAACAAAATAGGAAAAAAGTAAATTTTTCATCCTCATTTGCATTTCAGGAAAAAAATCATCAAGCACAAAAAACTATTCTTCTAAACATAGAATATTTGATATATAATCTGGACAGCATTTAGAAATATTAAAAATGTTTGAACATATTTCAGTAGTTTTCCTTTTGAAAACAAAAACTTTCCCATAATTTTCCATAAATTACATTTCTAACTCATAGTGGTATTTCATACTGCCTTCTAAATATATTCTTTTCTGCTTTTGTGTCTTAAAGCAAAAATAAGGTAGCAAATCATTAACTTAACAGAGCATATACAAATTTTAGACTGAAGTTACAGTCTTCTTTAAAATGGTAATATCATAATTCCTGGCATAAGAATTTAATGAATCTCTCTAAAGAGTCACAGATCTCTTGTAGTATGCATATACTTTTTAGAATGTATTTTTTTTGCTTGTAAATCTTTCCAGCTATCAGCGTGATATGAGTAAGTACAGGTTAAAATAAAATTCAGGACCCTATTCTATAAGTTGACAAATTCCCATTTATTTTAAATGTTGTAATTAAGAGTCTCATTCAAGTTTTTGTCCTGGTGCTGACCTGGATTCCTGCACTGGACTTCTAGCAGTGACAGTAAGTCAGTTAACAGTGATGGGACTGCTGTCTCTTGAGGTTGTCAGAGAGGATGATGAACATCCACAAATAAACGTGCAAACCTTGCACCTGAAATAAAGTACCTCTCTTCAGAGACTTACAAGACTAGAAAGGAAAAATATTTGAGACAAAGAAGAAACACACGAAGAGCTGCTGAAGACCTCTAAAAACAGAGGTTAATTCAAGGAAGGAGTGAAGGATTTTTTCCTGGCAGAGAAGAAATCTTTAGTTGCCACATCAGCTGAAGCTGAGAGGAACTTGCAGTACAGGTCAGAGATGAGACTGTATTATCTGTAAGAGGTAACTAAATTAGGAAATTAAATCAGGTTCAGGAGAGAAGACTGTAAAAGAATGCTGTTCCATTTCTCATTTCTAGAATACCTAAGAGCACCAAGGACATCAAGGTACACAGTTACACTGCCAGATTTTCAGAAATTCAGTACTGTCCCCTGGTATGGGTGTGTCAATTAGCAGCAGGGACCTTAAATCATTAGAGTCCACGTCTGGTGGACTTCAGGGCTCAAGTGAGCCTCTCAGGCCCCAGCCTCACAGACATGGGAGTGCTGTGGCTCCATGTCCCCAGATCTAGCCACTGTCAAGCATTCCTGCTAGCACACCCACACTGCTAACCCAGCTTGCTGCACAGATCAACACAGAGAGAAAACAGTGCCTTGGAGGGCACCCATGTTCACACAAACTTGAACAGCAAGAACTTGAAATATCCAGTTTCTCTGGCTACTCAGTAATGAAGGCTGCCGGTGGACGAAGAAAAGAGAAAATCTTAATGCTACGAGAGCACTGTTCTGCAGTAGCCAAAACTCCTGTGTTTTATCAGTGCTCTTATTTGTCCCAAAAGCAAGCCACAGCACTGTATGGGCCACTACTGAGGAAGCTAAATACAGTCCAGCCAGCCCAAACACAGAATCCCATAACAAGTTTTTCTTATTCCCATAGCACCTTTAAGCCATATCAGAAGTTAAAGCTTCTGATATGACTTAAAGGGGCTATGGGAATAAGAAATATTCCCCAAATATTCCCCAGATATTCCCCAAAATACTCATCCTCCTGCATCAGTAGTAAGTTCTATACCCACTCAGGCAGTCTCCCCTGATAGCATGGATAGCCTGATAAAGAGAGATATTTTATCTGACTAATCCTGGTGGGGTTTCCACTGGGGTCAATGGTCTGTGATGGTTTTTGGAAAAGCTGGCTCTACAACATCATTTCTCTCATTGGGTCATCAGTGCCCATCAGCCTGTGCTTTTCCCACAGTCCTGGCAGGACAGGTCTGTTGCCTGTGATTAGCTTTCATTCACATAACCTAGAACATTTAAAATTAAATATTATAATTAAATATTCTAAATACAGTTAAAATATATGTTTTCAGTTAATAATCAGAATAATTGTTGTTTTGATTAGTAAAAATTATCTTTATATTTTTTAACTATCATTTTTACAAGTTAATGTTAATGATTCGTAATATGGTATAATTACTGAAAGTAACACAATGAAATTATTCAGACTTAAACATTTCAAGACCTCCAAATGTTTATATTTTTTACTGGAAAATTTGAAAATTTATTTTTATTTTTCAAATTCACAATTGCAGGATTTTTTTTTTGGCTTTCAGAGGGATTTTCCATTTAAGTTTTTCAAAGCCTACAAAATGTATGATCAGTTAGAAATTCAGACTCATTGTACACTATGTACTGCTATTTACAGAACAATAAAAATTGCAACTCCCACATTTCATCTTTTTAGAAAACTTTCAAAGGTAATTTTATTGCAAGTTATGAACATCAGGAGTTTTGCAAAACTGGTTCAGATAAAAAATGAAAATGAAATCTGATAAAGAAGTATATTGTATTTTGTGCCATAATTGTAAGGCAATGCCTTTGTTAAATCTTTAAAGTCAGAAAATTATAATATTATTTGCATATATTTACTATCATTCCTTTACTTTCATACACAAATCTCCTCAAAATTATAGTTCATGTTTTTCTACGTGGCTTGTGTCATTGTCTTATCCTTCTATACTGCTTACATATGAGTTTGAGTATTTGTCATACAGAAAATGAATATGGCACAAAGTCAAAGTATATTAAAGCTTTGGATGTGGCTCTCCTTCTCTTCACCAGAAGCTTTAAAAGCATTTCTGAACTGATGAGGCAGTTTTTCAGTTTCTCCTTAGATTTTTCCCATCTTATCTCATGCTACAATGTAGAATGTACACTGACAATTTTAGCAACTTGCGAAACTCTGTGTTTACTTCCTACTTTCAGATAAATTAGTCAAGGTTAATGCTGTAATAGGATTATATTAACATAAATGCTTTTCTACAAGACTATGGACACATTTGGTTGTAAAGATATAATATTTCATCACTTAAATTACGTTTGGTTTTTCAGTTATCAAACACATCAATGAAACTAAGGTATACATAGGATCTGATATTGAGCATTTAAATCACAGGACTTCCAGTATCTTCCACTTACCAGTCTTTTCTCTCAGGTAAAAAGTGACAGGATGAGAGAAATGGCCTCAGCTTGCACCACAGAAGGTTTAGATTACATATTTGGAAAAAATTCTTCACTGAGAGAGTTGGGCATTGGACGAGGCTGCCCATGGAAGTGGTGGAATCAGCATTCCTGAAAAGGGATGTGGCACTAGGAGATGCGGTTTAGCAGTGAACATGGTGATGCTAGGTTAATCTTTGGACTTGAAATCTAAGAGGTCTTTTCCAACCTTAACAATACCATGATCCAGTTTCTACTTTAACACCTTACAATTGCTTTCAAAGATGTTATTAGGTTTTTTAATACTTTCAGAAGTTTTATCTGTACGTGGTAATTTCTCTTGAAGTTGTTTTACTCCCTCTATCTATATTTGGTAGTTTTTCTTTACCAGACTTTTCCCAGTCTTTCCCCTCCTGTACTTTGACCCTTCAGGCTAAACATAATCACTATTCTGTCTAATGTATATTTTTTGGTCTTATCTAATTTCCACTGTTCAGTCTTTCTTTGTTATGCAAGAGTCCATTCACTGCTCTTTTAGTGTCTTTGTGCATTTGCCTGTTTCACAGGGCATCATCCACATCTCTTCAATTATATTATTATTTTCCACAGGCATGTACAGACAGACATATAAATCTGCTTAAAGATATTGGATATATCAGTACAGATTAACTAGCTCAGGTATGTTGCATCAAGTAGTGCCTGAAATCCGAATTTCTTTATGTAAAAAAATAACCATGATTTGTGTGTGTTTGTATGTCATTGAACAAAATTAAATTTAATTGTGATTAAAATATCACATATTAATTTACTTGAATTTTGCCAGTAGTTATGCCTACAGGTACCTTATTAGTCAAACAGTTGATTTTTAAGTATGAATGGGTTTAAAGTGCTTTAGGGAATTAGAAATTTATCTTTGATTAAAGCTTTTATACATGACCGGATCAGAGATAATAGAAACTGGCATACTGCTGACTTAGTAATAGCAGAATATTTTCCGGATCACATTTATGCTTAACATGATGCAGATTTGTAAAAATATTATTGAAATAGCTTCTTCTCTTCTTTATTCCCTAGGCAGTCATACACATTGATGCTGGAAGTACTGCTTCACTGATGTTACTAGTAACAGGACTCATTTTAAAAGCTTCTGTGGTATTAAATTTTACTTTTTTTATGTTTCTTTCAGGTACAATATGTCTTTCAAGAAAGTCACAGAAATACTGTCTAGTTTGGTACACATTATTGGTGTTACTTTTCATGCTGAAATCCATATCACTTTTTGAATTTTCTAGGCTTGTTTCAAAATATCAACTTAGTGACATAATGTGGATGAACTCTGTGGTTGTTCATGGAAAATAAAGTCTGTGATACAGACACTACATATTCTCTCCACCACAGATCCATCCACCCCCTGTTGCTGAACTACAGAGATGTATTATTCCCTCTTTTGCTATTTTTATTTATGAATGCTTTCTCACAGATCATAGCAGTCCTACTTTCAATGATATCTAGGTTACACTGTCATGAAACTTAGGCATCCAAATATTCATAGGTCATGTGTTACTAACAGATTTTCAAGGATGTACAGAAGACTATGAGCTATAGTCCTCTACATTTCTAACTATATTTTGAGATGACTTATGTTAATTAAAACTTTCACTTTGCTTTAATTTGGAGAAGTGGAAGAGACAGGAACAAACCTGTGACATTCAAAGCTCAAGAAACGGTAATGGCATTTGGTGGAAGAAGGAGATGTCACTGAGAATGAAGGAGGATCATGAAAGAGGCCTAAGTTTATTTCAAAATGGGAATGAAGTATTTTATTACTACAGCAGGGAATGAAGAAATAATCATGGTGAAAGAGTAAAAGATGAAAAGAGTAAGATCATAATAGATTGCCAGCAAAATGTTATAGGAATCTTAGCATCATTCAAGGAAGCAACCTACAACAAAGAAATATAGAAGAACGAGAACTGTCATTCCCTAGAAAAACAAGCTGGTATCCACTGATGGACTCAGAAGAGATAGTTACTAATAGTTGAGGTATCAAAACTGATCCAATTTGGTCTCTAGGAACATGATCATTTTGTATACAGCCAAGATGACCATGTCTCTTCTTTACCTTTCCCTTATCATTTTTTCTTACATGCGATACATACAGTAGCCACCCTCCTTGCGTGCAATAAAGTGAATAAGTTCCTTTGGATACAGATCCCAGCTCAGTTACTCATTCAGACAAGCCATGCTTCTGAAACTTCCAAGAAAAGGAAGGATTCTTGGGATAGCGCACTCCTAATTTACCTAATTCAATTTTCAGTAGAAACTGGAAATATACATGCTGATCCACAGTCTTTCCTTAGTGTTTTTGATATGAAGGTTATGACAAAGTAATTGAATGGATGCTGTGGCTTCTTCATGGACAAAAAGCAAGCAAGTAATGTTTTTGCTGTTAAGTATTCTCCTGTGTTGTAAATATTTATTTACTTTATTTACTGTGATACCTATTTTAAACACAAATGGCTATATTTTGAGGAGAACTCTAGAATTCAGTAGCTGATATCAAGTTGCCCTATCCAATTTTTTTTTTTAGTGCATACAGTATAAGACTTGATGTCTTATCTACTTTATTAGTTTTACATTACATAAAAAAGATATAGTGACTTGCTGGAGTTATGCTTGTTTGAGAAAGCAGGTTAAGAACTGTCTTTAATTAGGGTAAGAAATAAATTCCTATCTGCCTATTATTAATTATGATATTCCATTACTGCAGTTGGAATTAGGTTTTTTAGGAATCCATGTATTTTACATAAAAATAACAACAATTCAGATCAAATAAGAATGGAGTTCAAGCTCTTACTTCTAATAATCAGATGAAACAAAGCAGTATTGAATGCTCAGCTGCCATGAAAATCTTTTGAATAACTACTTTTAAAATTAAAACATAAGGATTCAGACTCTTGAAAAGACCTGTGGAATTAGATGAGAAAATCTAATTTGATTGTTGACAAATTTATGTCAAAAGAAGATGACCGTATGTAAGAGAAAATTGCCCTTTGCGTGTACCACTGTTTTTTCCCTTTTAAGCTTTATTCTACCAGCAGACTGTGCTTGAAATAGAATTAATTTAAACTCAGTCCTTAATAAGTAGTTAGATGCAACAGTAGAAGGCACGGAATGCAGCTCGACCCAATCATCCTTGAGCATTCGGAGTGCAATCAGCAAATAGACTCTCTGCGTGGTAAGACACACAAGCCATTATCTGTAGGTAATTTATTACCCATAAGAATATAATTGAGATAGTGTGGGGGTGGGAATTGCATAACTGTAAGGAAAACATATTTTGTATGCTAATCTAGTAGGAAGTTGCCAGTTTTCACAAGGTTGTCATTCCTCAAGATTATAAAGATGATGGCCTCTGCAGTACTGCTGTAAAAACAAATGATCACAGAGATTTTATTTTATCACGATAAAAGACCTTCACCCCGTCATCTATTTGCATGAGCAATAATTTTATAAATGATGTGTAAAATATGTCATTTGTTGGTCTTATTCAAAACTAAATTGTATCTACCAAAACAGCAGGATGTAAGATACGTGTACATTTCAGATTTTAATATTCATATAGTGACCATATTAGTAGACGTTGACATAAATAGAAATACAATTATGTAATATAATTATATATTATATAAATATTGTATTATCTATCTTATGTAGTTTAGTCAAATTTATCAGTTATCTCCATTATCTTGCTCATGTCTATGTTTTTGAGAAAATTCACCCTAAATGCTTTCTCCTTGGCCTAATAATCAGAAACTACTGCACATCACATCTTAGAATGCTTTCAAAACAATATTGTAACTACCCAATGGGAATTACGTTGTTTTCATTTGATAGATCTGAAGTAAGGAATAGTCATTGGTAGTGCAAAACTGACTGTATGATAGAATCTTAATGTCTCCATCTCTTACTAGATTAAGCTACAAATAAGGATTGGATTGCTTTCCCTGGCTAAAATGCTGGCAAAATATTTTTATGACTCAAAGATGGTTCCACTCATTAAAAATATTTATGCTTTATATATCCTCCCTGTATTTATATAACTGTCTCTATATGTAATATGTAACTAACAAAATACTGATATTTTGAAGGAATATGTCAAAGTTTTGTAACCAATAAAATTGTTGCTACTGCAATCAAGAGGAGAAAAAAAAGAAACGTTTTATAGGTGACTGTTTTGAAAATAAGTATTTCCATTTCAGTATTATCTGGAGGTACATTTGATCTTAAATAGTCCCAACTGCCAATTTCCTGAAAGAACATGAAGGTTGAGGTGCATATCTTTGTGACAGATTATGGTCCATTTATCAATTATGCAACATAAATAAGTCTCTGGTGTGTGTAAAAACAAGTATTGTAAGAAAGAGTTTTCTTAATGTAACTATCATAAAAGGATTCTAAATTGCAAAAATTGACCTGAAATACAATATATTTTCAAAGAATGAAATCTTTTACCTCTGTGAAAGCAACTAAGCAACTCTGTGCAAAACATTTAGTATTATTTCTCTCTCTTTTGAGACACATCTGTTAAAGTATTATTAGTTTTGGCATTTTCCAACCTCCTAGTGGTTGATTTTGTCATCTTAATTCTGCTGCTAGAGAATGCGTGTGAAATGTTAGCTACTTTCAGCATGTAGACTTTCATTTATCCCTTTTTAGAGGTAAACAAATCAAGTAGTTTCAGTCTCTCTTCACAGGAAATTGCTCTGTGCCCTTGTTCTTTCTCACTAGCCCTCACTGAATCTCTAATCCAAACTGAAGTTCTCCTTTGAGGGAGAGAAAACAGACCTGCATCGTCTCCAGTATTCTCAAGGCATAATCACCTGCTACACCCTGCATTCATGAAACCTGATTATTCATCTGACTGAAACTGCTCACTGAGCTGTAGTTTCCACTGAGCAGCTTCCAATGATACCCAGGCCCTTTACTGAATTAATACCAAAAGTTTATAACACTACAAAGTTAAAGAACAAATCCATTTATTCACTCTTCAGTATGTGTTTATCAACATACTGTCTTCATCCCTATTCACCTTCCTCAAGTGATTGCTTTAATGTTTTTTGGAAGCTTTACTGGTTGATCAAAATGGCTCAAACATTCTACTGAGCTGTTTTCATCTCTTGGACCACAAAGGTTTTGTAACTTTGATCACTTAGAGAATTTTAGGATGCTCATTATCAGCACAATGATACTATTACTTTCCTATTAAGCTTTGACTGAATTCCATAAAAAATGGCATAACTTTTCTCTCTGCAATTTTTTGAGGGATAGAGATGATGTAATTCTTTACTGGATAATGGTGGAATGAGTCTTAATGAGTCTAATTCAGTGATGATCAATTTCAGTAGGTTCAATTACCAATGGTTGAAGCACTTATTTACAAAACCTGTCACTATTCCTTTTCACATTTGCACTATTCCTTTTCACATTTGAACAGTACTCAAACAATTTTTCACCATGGGGAAACTATTGAAATTTAGAAGAACCTCATTCTCAATTGGGATGAAAAGTCAAAGTTTCAACATATTCAAAGGCTAATCTTCCTTTTGTCCAGTCAAAAATGTACTTTGACATAAAATATGCTTCAGCAACCTCAAAACAATTTTTACAATATGAACTTTTCCATTTGTATAGGACTTTGTCCAGTTAATATTTGTAAAACTCAAAATAAATAAGACCTATTCAGCCAGATATTTTACTTTTTTTTCCCCATGAAGTGAGAAATTTTCTAAAACAAGGCTTTGCCTATGAGAAGAGTGCTTAAAAAAAATTATTTGTCTTCTGGAGCTGTATTCACTGCCTGATAGGAAAGTGTGTCTTAGAGTTGTAACCCTGGATATATTAATCTCAGAGCAGCTGCAGTCTGGAAACACCAGTACTAATTATGTCTTATAAAGTAAGAGCTGAAGTTCAGAGACAGTCTCATTCCACTTTGGAGTCAGGAATGCTAGAACAAACTCTCTTTGACAAGGCATTAACTCTTGCTGTTATGACATGGCATCATGTTCCCTAGCAAAACACAAAATCTCGTGGTTTCAGACTCTATGCTCTACAGTATTCAAATTAAATGGATATTAATTTCCACATGTGTCCTGATCAGGATGTTCAAATTTCATTGCCACCATAAGGTTGTCTATTAGTTATAATGAACTTTATAAATTTCCCTGCCCAGCTCTCTTTTGGCAGCACAACTCCTTGTGTCTCATTCTCCTGACACTGTGAGCCCCTTCTTGTGTAGATAGGGCATCTACTGGCAGCAGCTTCCGTAGCAAAGAGACTTACTCGACTTAAGCTTTGGCATAGCAATCAACCCTAGTCTCCAGCAACACCTGCCTTGAGACTCCTAACCGATTGGGCATTTTCAATTTGAGTGTAACAGTTAAAAGCCAAAGTTTGTAAAATAATCCTGATCCTATTGTAAATGGAATTTAAACTTTAGGGATAAAGAACATTTTCTTTGAGGAAGTCATTAATAAGCTTGCATTTGCCTGCTTCTCATGCATCTTTTGTGCAACAAGTGATCAAAACAAGAGACTTTAAATATCATACAGCCTTAAGAGGACTCAAAGGAGAACCACAAAGGTGATCAAGGAACTGGAGCAGCTGCACTCTGAGGAAGGTCTGAAGAAATTAGGTCTTTTCACCCTGGAGAAGACAATGCTCAGGTAGAGGGGGCTCATCATTAATTTTCAGTACTTAAAAGGGGGATTGAAAAGGAAAGAAAGGGCAATCTCTCCACAAGGAACAGTAGACATCCGGTGCAACTTGCTTTATGCAGTTTAAAAAAGGTACTTTAAAAGAAAATTTTAAAAAGAAACCTCTCCAGGGACGTAGTGGAATCCTCATCACTGAAGCTTTCCAAGAACATGACTGGACACAATGTTAAAGAAACTCTATTACGCTCCCTTGTCCATTAAGATTTGACCAGATGATCTTTTGAGGTTCTAAGGGACTTGATCATGGCTGTTCTCTGGTATTGAACATAACTGAGTGCCTCTCTTTGCTGTTTTGGTCTTTCATTTCCTTAAAATACTGATTAATAAAACACTCAATTCAGCTAAAAAAAGATAGTGTAGGTTTTTATTGACTGCATGAGTGGCTTCTTAGTGTGCATTTCTGACGGACATAGTATGCAAGCAGAAATCCAAATTATCGTCATTGTTTCTGAGCATACTGTTACAATGATTAGCAGGGGTTCTGTTATCTTCTGATCTTTAATCTCATTCAGCTGGACACACACAAAGCTGAACCTTTCACAAAGGTTTTGAAATTGTATCCTATTTGAGTGAGATTATATTCCATGAGTGTCATAGGATTTATATAACTTTGTGTCATAGGATTTATAAAACTTTTTAAAGCTTGTCTTGCATAAAACAAGAGAATACATAAACCCACCTGTTTTCCTATTTCTGCCTCTAGGAGGGATAACTTCAGCTGCAGCTTTATGGAAATCTCTAAGGGGACTCTACCTTTTTTTGCCTTTTCCTTTTCCCATTATAAATTCTCTTTCCTGCATACTCACCACCAGTGAAAAATCAGATATCTCAGTGTTTGCACAGCACTATGGTGTTTGACTACTTCAAAGCTATGTTATCATGTGTGAAAGTGTGTCCATGGATTTATGTGAGGTGTGTCCTACTCAATACTTTGTCCCTATATTTTGTGATCTTGATGTATGAAGCCATCCCAATAATATGATTCCACTTAGGAAATATAATCATTTTATATGATGGGAAGTGAGTGTGGCACCTAACTCATGAAAGAACAACTACTTCTTCCTGCATTCCTGGGGAAATCCATTTCTGTTCCTAGAAAAAGTCTGTGGATGTAGGAGAGTTGAGCATTAGGATAGTTGTAGGAAAATTAGAAGTAGAAAGAGTCAAGGTTCCAAACACTGAAGTTTTTAGAGTAACCAACTCTTTCAATAAATACTTTGTGGTTTCCTTTGGAAATAACTTCAGGTGGAAAACTTCAATATTTACAATGGAGTATCACTGGAACACTTTGCACTTTTGTTGGAGAACAAATCCAGCCTAATGATAGCATTCAATCTCCAATTATGGTATCTCTCAAAGCAGAACTGAAAAACTGTGTCGCAGGCTAGCAATGAGAACAGATTTAAATTTTATGGGTATAGCTTTAGTGATTTTCTATGTCTTAACTTGCCTCAGCACCAAACAATGTGTAGCAGTCTGCTTTGATTTGAAGAGCTTTTGTGTCTGCTCTTATGCAATCTACTTCTGCCTCTACTAAGAGACTGAAAGTTGCCTTAAAAATAGCATTGAGAAACACCAACTAATCATTTTTATGGCAAGTTTGTGTGTACAGCCTTTCTAAAACCAGCATAAACTGTGTTTTTTTTTCCCTGATGTACATTTGGAGCAGACACAATGTTTTATCTGCTCCAAATGTACACCAGGAATCTTTTGCCCAGTATGTTCTCTCTTCTCAGTCTAAAATGAAGACATAGAAAATAGTTCTCCAATTTATATAATCTCTTGAATTTTTATTTGTCTGTATCTTTTGTGACATAACTTGTCAGTCAGTTTCAGAGTGCTTTAGTGGGATTTTTTGTTTCGATTTCAAATATCACTGAACAATAGACATTCCTTTCCTGCATTTGCTTTTATTTCCCTGTACTTGTTTCTGTTCCTACCAGTTGAAAATTAAGATGCTGATTGGAATCCTCTGCATGATTGCATGTTGAAGTTGCACAGTCAGATTGATCTATATGTCAGCCAGGATTTTCTCTATGAAACCAAGTAACAGAATGCTTAACACCCATTTTTCCCACCACTTTTCAAGTTCCTAAATAGCAGAGAAAGCAGTTAATTGCTGTGTGCAATTTCTAGAGCAACAGCCATAAACTGTTCAAACATGGTAAAAATAATTAAACCTGCTTCAGTGGTGAATAAACATGGAACATAGAGAAGCTTTAATGGAAATCAAGCTCCTACTGAGGTGTGCTGATTACTACACTCACATTCCTGCTTTACTTTAGGCATACTTCAGACTTAACTGAAGACATTTTATTAGACTTTCAATCTTAAGCCATGTCATTACTACTTCACATAGTTCAGTTTGCCTACAGCAAACTAAGGAAATGTTGTTTTTTATTAATGAAATAGAAAAACCTAATTGAAACACTTCAAAGGCAAGAGGAAATAAAAGCAGACTGAAATGCTACAGTCAGTCTTTTGTAATGATCTTAACTGTTAAGAACAGGACTGAACAACTAAGGATTTGGTGGTTTTGAATAGCAAATATATCCCATTTTCAGCCAAATACTTTAAACCAAAATAATGATAAAAATCTAGGCTGACATCAAGGGAAAAAAACAAATTTGGATGAAGATTATAAACCAAGGCTCGAGTCTTGTATTATCTTGTCCATTAAAACTATCCCCTTTTTGTTGTTTTGGGAGCACTTTTGGAACAGAATTGTAGGATTTGACTCAAGGCAGAGTTTTCATAAGTGACAGTTGACTGATACACAGAGACATGAAATTAGATGCTCTACCAGGGAATAGCTTACAAAACTAATAGAAGCACAAGGAAAATCCTAGGAGGAAAATTTAACAGATGCTTACTCCAAATTGTGATTTTTATTTTCCCCAATCTGTAGCTTTGTATCAATAGGCTTTGCCTCCTAAGGGAAACCTGCCTTCTGCTCACATCCCAATGCTCTATCTCAGAGACCATGCTTTTCTGCTTCTGCTCACTCTTTATTACCTTTGTTCAGTTTTCCTCTGCTTCTCTATTCTTTGGAAACACCCAGATAAGCCAGTAATTGTACTGAAAGCACATGAACAACTAGAATGTCTCTCTTACCCAACAGTAGCTCTCAGCATGATGTTTTGTGTTCAGTAAAACATGCATCTTCATTCCAGTGAAACTAGCATCAAAATTCCTAGTTGGTCTGGTACTTAGTGGAAAGAATAAATCTTTGGCATTTTTGTAGTGGTTTGGGAAACATTGAGTGAAATAGACCTGTTTAAACCTAACTGAGGATATAGAATTATGCCAGTAATTTTCCAGGAGTCATCTATGTGGGACAGTTGCTGTTCTAAAAACAGTCATTGTACAAACAAGGGCAGGAGTACACACAAAAGGGTCACTTAATGTCATTCAAGAGGTGTTGCAGTTCTGAAATCCCCCATAAACACTTTCAATACCTTCTCTGAAAAGATGTAAATAAGCACCAAATACAAACCACAAATTTATCCTAGGTGCACTTAAATACATATGCAAGTTTTTTACAAAATTTAGAGGTTGATATGTATTCTTCATTATAAATTGTATTTATTCATTAATTTAGGCCTACATGCTCTTGTTTGTGCTGTTCCTTTTTCTCCACTAAGTTTACCTATCAAGCGAGCCCTTGGGGAAGAAAACCCTGAAAAGTAACTAACAAATAATATTTCAGAATTGGAGAAGCCGTTTCATTTTGTCTAGAAAATGAAATAACTGTGTTAGCTGGAATATATTAGCAGACTTGTTTGAAGTGATGATTTTAGTGTTGCTCAACATTATGCCACCAAAAAAAATTCCTCCCCCATCAAAATGTCAAGCATTTAATGTTCTAGTTTACCATATAGGGTTTTTTTCCTTGAAAGGCAGCTATTATGGTTTATTATACCTAAAACCATGGAGCACTACAAAAACCTAAATGCTCTGCACTTCTGTGCACTAAAAAGCCACATGGCATAGTGATTATTGTCTATGAAAGCATGATACTCACTTTCCTAAATTATGTCAACCAATCTAGCTCTTACATAAATTATTCATGAAGCTCCACTGGAGATTTGGACTGCCTACCTACTGTCATTACATGTACATCTATTTCACACTTTGGTGGTTACTGTCATACGGTGCCATTACTGTGAAATGTTATCAGCTGTGTGTAGCAAGCCTGTTTTTTGTTTATGCTTATGTTTATGTTATTGGTCTCACCCAAGATCCAAAAAGAATTATATGATAGTTTTAGAACTTCAGCTGTTTCTCCCCTGAGCATAGCCCCTGTCAGGCCACTCAGAAGCAAAAGACCTGCGCAACACCTTTTGTTCCAAGAGGATCAAAGCCATTCTAGGTCTTAAAAATATGGAAACATTGAAAAGAAAAATAAAATAAGGACAGCATTTTTGCCCTTCACCGTTTGCACAATTCTTTTCAAGTTTTTAAAATAATTTTATTTTTGAAGAAACTTTCTTGTTTCTTTGAGAAACCTGTTTTGCAACTTTCAGAGTTTCTTTCATCTTGTCAACAGTGCTTGTCAATATCAATAGTACCTGAGAAGACTTTACAAATTAAAATCATCTCTTAGCACCTATACTGACTAATGTAGGCTCACAAGAACTGTTGATTACCCAGTTGCTACAAACTGAAAAATAGAGGCTATAAAATTCCAACATGCATTTAACAACTGATTAGATACTGTTCTATGTTAACAGAAAAAGACAGAGAAAGTAGTCAAAGAGCATGGTGAACATGTGAGGGAATTTATTCTTAATATAAAATGACAAAACAAAACAATTTGGAAATTTCAATCTAGCTCAGAAAACAGAATCAAAGGAGGGGAATTGAATACAACTGAAGTAAATTAGAACTGATTGCAAGGAAAAAATGATTACACAATAAATGGAAGAGTTTTTTAGATTGGAATTTCAGTCCAAGGGGACATCTACTGGGATGACTGAAAAAGCTTAAATCACAGCAAGAAAACTCATGTGGAATAAAATAAAAATGAATTTAATGGTACAGGAGCTCAGGAACAACTTTAGCTGGATTATAGAAATGATCTAGTTATAATATTTATTTCGTTAATTCCACTAAACCTTTCATTCTTTTCAGTGAGATTTCTTTATTTTCCCAGAGTCCTAGCATACCATGTTGTAGTGATGGATTAAAAATATAAAGGAATCAAGTGAGAAATAAAATCAGGAGGACTGGTGTTATTTTCTGTTTGAACAGCTGGTACACCTCCACAAACCAAATAGATGGAGAGCTTGTGCAGTATGTAAAAGCTTTCAGGAACAGAATCATTCACATCAGATATAGAATATCTTCTTCATAAACATAAAACTAAACAGGAAGATAAATTGTTTACGATGAAAATTTAAATAATTTGTGTGGTCTTGAGGCAAAGAGTTGGATTAATTCAGTCCCTGTGCAATGGTCAGCACTGTTGGGTTACTAATTTAAATGGTAGGCCCACAACAAAGGCATTTCAGTTCTTGCAAAGCTTTGAAACACAAGTTTAATCAGTTTAACTACCACTGAAGTCTTTATTTGTACAATTACTTGCTGTCTGATGCAGAATATTGAGAGCAACAGAGCCAGTCTATAGGAAATTAAAGACACATTGAGAGTTACAAAGGCACGTTGTCCAAATTTAATCTGCAGTGCCCAGCACTGTCCTTGCCAGAGCACAATCAAGTGGAGCAGCTCACATTTTAATTACATTAACTTTTTTAATTTGCAGAAAATGGCCATAATTAATTAACTAAAGAGTTGCCTTATCAGGTACAGTTCTAGATGCAATGTTTCAACTGAGAAATTGTATTTGATGTTGTTTGTCTTGGGACATAATAAAATATCCGTTTTCACTTACTGATGCAACACATATTATACCTCAATATTTTAATAAATATAGACTTCATAGAAGAGACCTAAAAAATTAGCTCATTTTTAATATTTTTTATTTCAAATGTAATATGTCAAACTACAGCAAATCTAATTCAATACTGTAGATATTAATCCAAACATCCAAAGCTCTTGATATTTCCTATCAAATAATTTATTAAACATGTAGTTTTTGCAACAGAAATGAAATATTTACTTCAGAGAGTTCTTTTAGTCATGGATTTCACTGGGTACCTGATAGCACTGAAACAAAAAAATTTGATTCTTCTTCTCATTGACGGTGAACAAGGGCTCACCTTAGAGCTCATGCAGCTGCGATAACAGCAGTGATGTACCTGCTGCATGTAGCATGGAGTAACCACGTCTTCACCAGCAAGACAAGAATTGAAATGGGATCTACCCCAGATGTTTTTATCATTTTTTTCATTAAAGTCAGCAGAACAAATTGCATGAAGGGCTGACATCACTCCACCATAAACTTCACCCTGTTAACTTAAAACTCTGAGGTAATGTAATTCTTACAGCTTAAAAGTTTGTGTTCACAGTGTTGGATCTGTGTAGAAGCACATGAGAAGCTGTCACACAGCCTATTTGCCTTGCCTGAGAACTGATAAAAGAAAGTAATGCTATGAAATATCATGTAAGGCAATTACATGTCATTTAATATTATGTGACTCTGCTTTTCAGGGCATGTGAATGAGTCTCCTTCCCAAACACTTAACCAGCACCATTAAAGACTTGAATCATGTGAGAAAAGAGTATTTTGCAATTATCAAAAGCTAATTGAAAGTAATGGTATTTAAAAGGTTTTCCTCCCCTGCAAAGTCCATTATGAAAACTATTACTAGCCAACTGCTAGTTGTAAAACTTAACATAGTCTTTTTGAGGTTTTTACCACATGTTTTTGATGTGGTAAAAAATGCAGATAACTTTTAAATAAAAACATAGAATTTTTTCTATCCAGTCAGGGTGATTACTGGTAGGGGATTTGTCATGGATATGAGTGCTGAATGGTAAATTAATTCAGGGCTTCATCACTAGAAAAGATCGAGAAATACCTTGCAGAAATAAAACAGTAAATTTCCATGGGGAGCCTTTCAAATTCTTTATAAAAATGACCCATTGAGAAACTACAGTACTACTTCATCATAATCTACAGGGCAAGAAAATTATGTTGCTGTCAAACACTTGCAGTAGAATAAAGCAATTTTAATAAAGAATTATATAACAGAATCAATGCCTCCAGCTTTAAGAATAATTACTGGATTTTCTTTATATCTGACCCTGAAATTTCTTTTTTTGTGACAGCATTATTTTTTTCTTTTATATTACTTTTGAAATATTGCAGTTTATAATGCAGCATAATTAATTAGACAATGAAAATTTAAAATACTGTTCTAATTTTCTATTCAGCTCCATGATGATTGTGAAACAGCTGTTGTGCAGTGCAATAACACTTTGTAGCCATGTTTTCATACTCAAAATATGACTTATATCCTTTCTTTGTTGTAGTTACAGTCACTGTCTAACTTCAAACTGCACAAAAACCTGAATGGCATAATTGATTGTTCCAAATAGTCTAAGCTCTGATACCTTTGAGAAATAGACACATGAAAGTTCATCTTACAGAAGAGTTCCTATGTTTGCATAAAGATAGAACCGAAAGATATGTGAATAACTGATTTTAGAAATTAAAGAGGGAACTAAGGTTCAAATAAAAACTTAAGACATTTTCTTTTCAGATTGTGTTAACAATAGCATATTTTTATGTTATTTTCCTGAATGGAATCTTTTATATTCCTTGGAATTATTTTACAAATAATTTGAACAAGCTTAAAACTGCATGCTTCAGTAATTAAGTTATTTTTCTGGAGGACCAGATTTGTGCCAGTCAAGGCAACTTTATAGGTCAGTCTTTCCTCTAAGCCTGAGTTGAAACACTACTTTTAGTTTGTTTTTTTCAGCGCATTTTGAATGCTGTCCCTGTTACACTTTCACATTTCAACGTAGAACCTCCCACAAGCTGAGACGTACTCTTATTGGATCTTTACCATTCATCTCTTCCAGAATGCATATTTGAACTAAATGGATGTGTGTTTGTTTCTGAACTCAGAGAGTTTCGGAATTAGGCACAATTTTCTTTATACAGGCTCAGAACAAAAAGGCAAAACACGGGCCCACATACATACATACATACAAACAAACACACATACATACTTGCATACACACATTTTCTCTATCATCTTCCTTTGTGAGTAGTTTATTCCCCTAAGGAATTCCCACTTCATCTTCTTTCTTCCTGGATGTAAGAAATATGGAGAAACCTCCTTTTGAGAGACCTGGTTCATCTTCTTGCCTCTCTGAAATGACTGATGAACAGCTCACAGCACTGCAAACACTTTTAGTTGCTCTAAGTTCTTTTGTAGAAAGTCTTCCACTTTCTGAAGACTTACTCCCTCACACAGACGCAGATTTTTCTGATTTCTGACCTTGCTGTTCAGATGGTATTCTGGTGTTGCAATTTTACCTCTTCCACCTACCTCAATATCGATGATTTATTTCAGCTGTAGCATTGGCTACATCTCTATAGTGCTCTGTCTTCTCAATAAAAATTTTGCACAAATTAAGAGTGAAACAGTGACTCTCCATAAAGACAAGATTTTAAGATGCATTACAATAGACAGGAGAAGAGTAGCAGCCACATTCCATAGCCCAGAAGCAAAAACTGAGAAATAATTAGATTTAAGTAACAGCTTATCAGGTTCTTTCAAGAACAGCAACAATTTTAACAGCAGTTGATTGACATGCTTATTTACAAAGTGCCCCTACTCCTGCCACAGGCAGTTACTACCCTGTATTTACCATTGGTGTGTTTAGATCCATCTGCCAAACAACCTTTCTAACACAAGGATGAATGATCCGTGGGACTCCAAAAGAATCTCTGGAAATCTGTGGCACTTGGAAATCCTACCCTATATAGAACTATGTATGAAGGAACAGGGAACTATCTTTCTTTTTTTTTTTTTTTTTCCCATTTATTTTGTAGATGGACTGGATGTACCTTATCCTTATTAGTGTGATTTACAGTATTCTAGAGAATCATGGGGAAGTATGAAACACAGATGCAGCTCTCACTGGCCAGCTAGACAGTAAACAGAAGAATGATATTTTGCCTACTGTCATTCAGGTATGCCTACCTCCATGCAGACAAAGAATTCTTACACCATTACCTTTCTGTGGACTCTTAGCTATGTCCTTGAAGTATACTGTCTGAATAGTTAAATCTGGGGTGATGGCCTGCTCCTCCATCTGTAAACTCTCAGTTCAGGAGCACTTTACTTTGATTATGTAATTCTTGGAGATCACATACATATTACGGAGTAATAAGTTCTAGAGGCATTAAATAAATTAAAGTAGACAGCAGTGAAAGATTTCAGGAGTGGGATCAGAGCAAAGATTGCAAAGTCGTGTACCTTCTGAGCATTGTCATATAATTGGCAATGTTGCACTCATTTTGTAGAAAAAGAAAGATGTTGGGACAGAGGCTCTGACAGAAGTTTGTAGGAACAATCAATTTCTCATAGAAAACCCGAAGTGAAGAAATAACTTTTAATTCCTAATAAATTTAACAGACAGGTGTGACTTTAGTAATATCTAAGGAATTAGCTTTCTTTGCCCAGCATTAAATCTATGTTCTGCTTTTTTTCTGGCACAGAGTTAATTTTCTCAGAGTAGCTGATATAAGGCTATGTTTTGGTCTGGTGCTGGAAACAGCGTAGATAAAACAAAGAAGTTTCTGTTACTGCTGAGCAGCATTTGCACAAAGATTTTTCTGCTCCTCACCCTCCACGACCAAGAAGGAGGCTGGGAATGTCCAAGACACTGAGAGGGAAAAGAGCTGGGACAGCTGACCCCAAATGATCAAAGAGATATTCCATAACCTGTGACATCATGGTCAGTATAAAAAGCTGGGAAGAAGGAAGTGGGGAGCCACTGGAGAGATGGCATTTTTCTTCTCAGGCCTTTACACGTGATGGAACCCTGCTCTCCCAGAGATGGCTGAACACCTGTCCATGGGAAAGACAAAACATGGGAAATAATTACCATTCAAAGTGAGGGAATTGTTTAACCAATAAAGTAAGTGAGCTGTGTACTGATGAGCATTACATGCTGTGTTTGCTAAGATGTATAAATAGTGGAAAGTTTTGAACAACCCACTCAAGGAGCGCCACTGGATCCAAAGGTAGTTCTTGCTTGATCTATGTCTCTACCTCACCTTTATCATTAAATAAATCCCTATTATTGACTTCAGCTGATGGTCTATTTTGTACACTTATTTGAGCAGGGTCACCTCTCACCAACTGGATCTTAACAAAAGGACATATCTAAAGGATGGTAAAAAAGCATAGCAGTCAGCATTTTTATGGCTCTTTCCATAAAAGGCCTTCAAAACTATTCTGAAGACTTTAATATTATGTGGTTTTGTTTAAAACCATGAAAGTTCACTTTCAGTTCATCCTTGACTTGACCAGTGATGAAGACTACACTCCTCTTTAGTTTGTGCATTTCTTTTGTCTAGGCCAGAATGAACATGTCACATTATAAATATTTTAGAAACTTTGTTTTCTGACCCTGATGGCCTACAGTTATTCTTCGTTTTGAGGTGATCACTTGATGTAGCAAATAGACCCTTATCCTTCACAAGGCTTTTGTTATATGACCCATATCACAAAAATAATTTGGCATACTAAAAAACCTCAATGAGACATCAAACCAAATGTTAGAGGCAGGAAAGAATACTAAAGCATAAAACCCTAGGTAAGACATAATGAAATACAAGTCTCAAACCAAAAAATCACAACTACATGTTTAGAAAAGCTGTGGTGTTTAAAAGGTAGACAGTGTATATACTGAAAACCGTCAGTACTGCTTTTTCCAGTGAAGTAGTAGGTGCTATTCTGTTTAACAACAACAAAAAAAAGATGAATCTGTGGAGCAGTCATGAAATAATTCCTCCTCTTTTGAGACCTTCCCTAGATCTTTAAGTACTAAATCAGACCTTGTTGTATCATGTAGTGGAATTCCATCAGATTCTTAAGAGTACTTCCTCTTCCAATGATTTGGAACCACTGGAAGTTAATTTCTCCACCAAGGCCAGGGAAGTTGTGCAATCACCAAAATCAGAAGTCACCCACCCCAAAATATCAATTCTTCCCTCTTCAACACTTTTAAAGGCCTATAATTTACTTACTTTTTTTCTGAAAGGCGGTATTTGATCCAAGAATTGTCATCACTGTTGCTAACACTACCATCACACAAGCCCCTGTGATCAGCAAATTGAGTGGGAAATGTGATCTTTAGCCAGTATGATTTTGGTAAAAGCTGTAACTGGCATTTTCACAATAGAAAATGGTCATAGTTCCATAGAACCAAACTCTATTTTACACTGTAGTTTAGACAATTGTGCCAGAAGAGAAAACCAACATAAAGAAATCTGAGAGACATCACTAGAGTGCTACCTGCAATTTAATTTTTCATCAAAGCAGAATAACTTGATGCAGTTTAACAGGAAGTGTGTGATTTTTTATCCTTTTCTGTGTCTCACAAAATTGTTGTGATAATATCTATCTCACATCTTTTACTGGTCAGATTCACATAAACTCTCAGAAAGCCCATACAATTTACAGTATAGCAATATGTTCTAATAGTTTCTTAAATTATTATTTATTATATTCAAAATGAGTCAAAACATTTTTAAACTCTTAATGTAAATTCACTTAATGTTGAGAATTCAGCAGTTCTTTTGGAACTTAAAGAAAAAACTCAAGCACTGCAAGAATTTCTTATTTTTGTTAGCAGTAAATTAAACAGATTTTAGACTCCTGCTCTCCCAGCTAACAGCAACCTCACAATGGCACACATCTAAGATGGCCATACCCATGTTTGTCTTTGTTTTTTAGTAAAATGACCCTAGTAATTGTCTTCTCTTTTGGGGAAAGACACCTTAGGAAGGTTTTTAAAACTCAGAGATACAGGTCTAGGGTCATAAATAGATTGGGTTTTTTGCGGAATTTTAGTAGACTGATTAGCTGCTTGCTTGTTTATTTGTTTTTGTAAGCTTTCACTGCTCTATATAAATGTACATAAAAGGTAGAATTTTCATGGGTGTTTCCCTTCTCCAAAAAGATTTGACCCAATCCCTAATCTCCAAGACTTAAGACTTCAGATTTCCTCATTTTTCTTAGACTTAGGCTCATTCTGGAGCTGCATATTCAGGCAAAGTGTAAAAGATTCAAGTGGCTTTCAGTAGTGATCCTCTTCTGAGGTAAATCTCAAGTCTCCATGCTTACAACAAGAGCTGTATAGCTAAGATTTAAATGTTTTCCTAGTGTGTGTCTTTATCAAATATCAGGAACTACCTTGTAATTTCTGGGTATGATTTATAATCATAATGGTTACAAAACAGACTAGCAGTAATAAAAATAGAGTGGTAGTTGAGATAGGACTTTGAAATACATCCCCAGCACAGCATTAATTGTCATCAGTATTTATTGCTTCTGCCCACATTTGTGTTGGTATTAATGATATTGCATAGAAATTCAATATTTCCTTTCATTGATACTTAATTTTTGGGAATAAGTTTCCTATAACAGAACGGTGGTCTGAAACATCATGACAATATCTAAGTGACTTCTTATAATGAGAATTACAGTAGATAAAACATCTGGACAACTATTTATCAGTGTGAATTTTAATTCAAGACCCTATCTGCACTGTGTTTTCTGACTGCTGTTCTGGTAGCATAGACAGTGCTCATTTTACGACTTTGAAATAAGTGGATTTTACTTCAGTGGGGTAGACAGGTATGCCAACATACACTTTTGCTTCTTAAAAAAGAAATTCCAACTTTCTTAATAGAAAGTTCATTGTAGACCCTTAAGAGGGAATGTGCTATGGTATTTTTCACTTTGTGAAGTTTACAAAGCACATAGAACAGATGATCTTGAATCCAAGGCAAATCATTGTTGGAGATAGTCAGTATGTAACTGAGGTTGTAAATCCCATCTGTTTTCCTGCCACAGTTAGTGCAGTACATAGATATAGTTAACACATGCACAAATCCTAAATCATACACAACCACTGTTGGTTTGGTGTTGGACTGAGTTCAACAGAAACATTTCATTATATCCCCCATTTTGTCAATTTTCCTGCAGGCATAAAAACTTGAATTCAAAGAGAATTAATTAATGTGCTCTGATGTTATAGAATAATCATTAATTAATCTACTTTTCATAACATATTTCCGCTCATGAGCACATCTAGAAAATCAGATCAACAGATGCTTAAATGTTGATGCCTTGCTAATAATAAAAGCAGATTAAAATTTCTCAGTTACTTAACCAAAGGCACAAAGCCTCAAGAAATCCAGCTGCTTGAAATTTTTGACTGTGTTTCATGCACGTAACACCTGGATGAATGAATGCACATCCCTAGAATGTGAATTCATATCCCTCAGCTATCTAGATCAATGGCCATCTGTTAGCACGACAGGATGTGCTCACTAGGTTGGGCCATTGCTTAAGGATAGACATGTCAAGAAGTGGCTGGTTTAGATGAGTAGCCTGTAAAATACTTTAAATATCTTCCTTATGCACAAAGGCCTTAGAGTTGAATGGCATCATTCACTAAATCATATCCTTTAAACCTACATGCAACAGAAAGAGAATATGTTCAGAAGCAGATATAAGGAATGTGAATGAGCAGCTGTGGCTATTAATAGCCTCAAGCAACTTGAAGGTTAGGAAACTAAAAAGTCCAAAGTAGTTTATAAACATAACTTGTAAGGTCCTCTCTACAGCAGCCTGTAGTGTCAGAGGGACTAAATGAATTACAGAGAAATGTTTCTCTTTGAATGCAATGGAAACAAATAGCACTGCCATTGCTACCAAGCACTGCTGAAATAGTTTTGGTTGCCTGCAGTGTCTGTGGTTAAGCACCTTGTCCAGAGAAAGGTGAATCCAGGTAGATGCAGCTGTAGAGAAGGGGCTTCGGTAGAGGCACTAAGAACCTGTTATTGTGAGTATCATCCCACTTCTAACTTGTGCCTTTTCGATTTCTGTTTTCTGTGTGAAAACTTCTAAGACGTCTTTGTGGAGCTCAGGTTTGTTCTCATTCAGAAAAAGTCCCTTTAGTTCTAGATTCTTAAGAACACCCAGTGTTAGACGCCTCCTAATACCCACACAGGCAAAACCAACATGCAGTTATTGGATAACCTACTATGCAGGAGTACAAAGTAGTTTCAAGTATTCTTGGCATTTCACCCTGTTTGAATTTGCATGTAACTTCATAAATTTTTCAATAATTTGCCCCAACCTTCTTCATGCCATGTGTCTGCCTCTAGCTGAACTTTTTCCCCATTCTGATGATTGAGCCAAAACTTTTAGCTGCTTTCAAGAATAAGATGAAGGAAAAAAAAATAGGTTAAGCAAATTATCTGAGACTGCAAGGAATAAGGAGCATCAGAAGTGAAGAACAACTTAACTCATTGCTGCTATGCTACAATGCATCATATTGGACTCTAAGGCTTGAAATCACTAAGACATGTCAAGTGGCAAATATTTCTCAAAAATAAGCAGTTGTCTAGTGGGGAAGATGGTACCCAGTTGCACCCCTTTTTAGCTATACTCAATGACTGCAGTACCTACTCAGATCTTGTATCATAGATTCTTCATTACACTTTCCAAATACTGTATTACTGAGGCTTTTTGTGAAATGGTGCACTTTCAAGTGGAGGTGAGTCAAACAGACTTGTTGCTGGTACACAGCATACTGCTTCTGTACAAATAGGCATCTTCTGCACTAAATGCACTAGAGGATCAAAGGTAAAAGGATATGTAATTATACATTTAGAAAGCATCACTGCTTTGTATGGCAAAGAATTTAGACTGCTGAACCATCTTCATATACGTTCACCAAAGGTTTCGAAATGGAGCAGCTGCCTAAATTGAATCACAATGCACAATGAAAGTAAAATAACCTGTAATTACTGTAAGCTGTGTGTTTGGGAAAAAGAAAATCATGAGTATATTTTCTCAAAGTTTTAATCTAACTTTTTTCACTGGAAAAAAATTATTAATTGCTTATTAGTGTCTAAAGTAATGCTGTGTGGAGAGAAACCTTCCAGGATATAATGGCTTTTGCTTTAAATGTTGGATTTCCTGCACTTGCCAGAGTGAATTAATCAGTCCTGTTTTCAGATGAGGGTCCTAAAAAGTCTTCATACCTAACAATTTCCCTAAGTGTGCATTTAGCCACTATATATTCAATATAAAATGCAATATTCTGTCAAAAAAGAGAGCTTTTTTTTGGCATTCTGCACATGAGCAATGAGTGAATCAACTGATACCTGGCAACAGCATTATGAGAGCATCATTGTGTCATTGTGCTACTGGAGATGGATTAGCAGAGAAGACATTTCTTGGCTGTGAAGGCAAATGAACTGACACAAAAATATTTTTAAATGTTTGAAGAAGTTAAATTTTTACTACAGTGGCAGGCAGGCACCATTATTTTTCAGTAAACTCTACTAAAATTTGAACTGTAATTATCCTCAGGATTTTGAATCCCATGAAACTTGCATTTGCTAGCTGTTGAAGTCATTCTTCTGCTTCTATTTAAATTCTTCTATGAAGTGATATCTCCTACAGAGTAAGACTGTTCATTTGATCTTTAGAAACCTTTGGCTTTTTTATTCAATATGTAATTTTTAAGCCTTTCCAAGCTTAAAAATATTATATGAGACATATTTGAAATGTTTCTCTTGGGTACAGACAATGCACTTTCTTTAACATTTCTGGGCTGATCAGTCCTTGAAAACTAGTTCTTATTATTTCCAGCGTTGTATCTTAGACCTTGCCAGTCTGATGACTCAAAGTGCCAGAATTAATTTATTCGTAGACTGTGTGGGATGTAAAGTTACTTCACAGGATTTGTGCCTTATTAACATAGTAATTTCATAAGCTGAAACCCACAGATCTCTTACTATGCATGGACTATAGAGCACTCTGCAAATACACAGAACATAAATATGGTATTCAATTATGTATAGGAGCTCTGGAAATCTGAAGACAGTCATGTTAAAACATAATAAGAATTGCTGCTTAACAAATTCTTGGCTACTTTAATTAAAACATTACCTTTTTCTTTAAAGATGATCTTTTGTTTTGCTTGAATTGGGATCACTGAGTTTTATTTTTAACCTATTGCTAAGCACAAGTCACGCTATCTGTAATTCTCTTGCCTCCTGTATATTGAATGTTTCAATTTCCTGTCTGAAAAACATATCAACTTTTCTGCATGAAATTCATCTTCAGTCAAGCCCTTCAGTTCCTTTTTTCAGAAAAATATTTTTATTTTTTACTAAGGATTGATTTCATAGGCATATCTTTTTTTTGCTACTTCTATTCTTATTTTGATCTGCTTATTATCATTTGAGCCTACTTTGCTTTACATTTTAAATTATTTCTGTGCAAAATTAGTTTTGAAATTAAATAAAGCATTTCTCTACTTTTCATGAAAAATGGGCAAGTGGGCATACAACTCTCATCTACAAACACTGTTAGTTTGGATCAATCAGTATTTCAGAACAGCAGCAAAGTACCCAGCTCAAGCCACTATACATTGCAGACCTTATACTGAGACACATGTATCTGGTCAGGAGGGGTAAGAATAATAATCAGGATTTGCCAAAGGAGCATTAAACCACAGTAGGAGACTGCAGCCTAGTTCAGTCATCAGTTTCAGATTGGAGTTTTGCTCCTGTTCTGACACTGCAGGTTACAGGGCCGTGTGGAGCTCCTTGAGCTAATCAGAGAGCAGCACCTCCCTGCAATAATGCATCCTGTGGGGAGCATAAGCAGCACTCTGTTCTGTGAGGCTGCAGTGAAAATTGTCAGACGCTGTTCTGTCCTTTCAGGTGCCTGAGGGTGTCACGACGTGACGTGGAGACATATCCTTATTACTCTGTTTGCACTTCTAATAATTCTCAGCTCTCTTTTTTTCTTCCTAGCAGCTTTTTGGACTGAGGCAATACTTGCAATCTTCTGCTTGGTATTTTTCCTGCAAAATTATTCTGTAGTTGTAAGTCATCAACATGCTCCTGCTTCTTGATGCTCCTTTTTTTTTTCTAAACCAATATTTTTTCCTGTAATTCTGTTGTGCCAAAAAAGGAGATTTTTTTAATGCAATATACTGGTGAATCAGAAGTATTCCAGTTATCTATGAAAAACAATTTTGATACTTTCTGTTATATAAGTGCAATATAATACTTTGGCCCATGGACATGACCATATTTTGGTTTAGCTTGACAATTTTTCACCTGCTGAAAATTGCAGCCATTTATTTATATTTATTCCCCTGGTTTTGGTGTAATTTTCAGGGAAGTTTACACTGATGGACTGTCAGACATATGGGAACTGGTCGATAAAATCTAGAATTCCAGCATGATGAAAATATTCATAAAGAAAAATTATTTTTCCTTATATTACTGTCTATGCAACTAAAATTCCACTCTTGGATATTTTCATGAGGAATGCCACTGAAAAATTTGAGGAGCAGGAAACAGTGAGCAGAGAAATGTTAAGACTGTTGATAATGAATGTCTGAAGTGGAAAAAACTTTGAATGGTTCTATCTCATATCTTTGTTGCTGTAGCTGTCCCTCAGAATAGCTAATCTCATAGGTAAGGTTAGACTCTTATCAGGTTGCTCTGCTTGTTTTCTAACATCATGAGTTATGCATACTGATGTGCACCCTCATGGTCTGCTCTAATCAGTGAGGAGTAGCAGTGACTGATTATGCAGGATAATCCTGTTCCACAAAAGCTGCTTTCTGTATTGCTAGAATGGAATCTGAGTTTACACACAATGCACACTTGTTTATCCAGTCTACCAAGCTAACTAAAATCATTTAGGCCAACTCCCACAAGCCTTAAAAGAGCGCCAAAAAGGATGAAGCTGGCCAGAAGAATCAGCTGGGGAAAGGTTGATGATCAAAAAGCAACAATCTAAATGCCTTTACACTAAACAGCTTCTCCCATCTCTCAGTCTCAATGTGAAAAAAGGAAGCACTGAATGTCAGTGAAGTTGAAGAGAAGCCTTTGTATGGATTGCTTTGTCTGTTATTGACTTCTCTGGCCTGCAGTGCCCCAGTCACATTTTCTCAACACCATATTTTGTCAGCTTAAGGATCATACAAATAAGAAATTTCTCTCTTTTAACAAAAGAGAATCTTGCAATTTCAGTGAGGGTTAATTGGGCAAGCTTCAGTCCATTTCCCTGCACTTCTTGTCATCACATGCACTTTTATTGTTTTCACTTGGTTTCAGAATTTCCCCCTTTTTTAGCATTTAATTTTTTCACATTCTTCTCCTCTCTCTGTGCACCTTTCTTCCCTGATTTTATGATTTTGTTTGGAGTAATTTTCACAACTTTTCCCCTTTTCACTTCTCCTCATTTCATCTCAGTCCATTTATTTGTAGACAGGCCATTTCCAAATATTATGTCTTTTTTCCAATTTCAATGTATTTGATGGTGTTTGCTTTCCAGAGCATTTTTTAGACTTTGTTTTCTGATTTCAAGATTTCATTCTCTTTCCTGAAAAGGAGCCTGCATTTCTGACATTACTTGAAGTCTTGTCCATTGATTGTATTTTAAACAACTGCTGTTTGTGTTAATTTCCATGTAGTTCAGAGAAGGTGTGAAGTTGATGAAATCTTCTAAAGAATTCGGTTTTCAGTGTCCATCTGTTCTTCTCATATTTCAATGCTTGAAAATCTACTGTTTTGCTAATAACTCTCTATTTTTATAGTATTTTACAACTCTTTGCATGCAGTTCTATTTTTTTATCCCCTACAAGGTGCAAGTAACCAGTGGGATTCCCTTATTAAGAAAGCTAACTTTACTTCAAAATATAGTATTTTGCTATTTTCCTACCACTGAATTTTTCTTCATCTCTTCCATTTGTGGCTTTTATCATGCATCTGAGATTATCATCAATGTGTTAGATTACAATTTCTCTGCACAGCATACACAGATCCATTCCTTAAATTTCTGTGGAGCTTTTTAGGTTACTTTTATCAGCTCCAAGGCTGTGTTAAATTACTAGCATTTATCTTATTCACTTGCCTTCACATTATCTTAATCACTTGCCTCATCGTATGAGGCCCACAATTGAAATATCTCTGACATTAATCAGGAAACTTTTGATTACTTATAATTGGCATTATGTAACATGTCAAGGAACAATGGAAAAATAATAACAATTTGCCTCTGGTCTGAAGATTCTGTTCATGCTTTAAATGCACCAGTAGGTCCTGATATACTTAAGTTTGTCCCTAGGACTGATTTTTGGTTGAAAAAAAGAAACACAACACCAAGAAAATTCATTTGAGGATGTCTCTGCATGAGATGATATCCCTTGCTGATTCTTCTCACTTTGCTTTCTTAGCAGACCTTATACAGATTGGTATCACACAGCTGGCACCCTGCAAAATTCAGAATAGATTTTAAAGGGAAGACAATTTAAGACAGCAAAAATAAATGAAACATGGACAAAACATTTATAAAAGCCATGCAGTTATGCTGCCATCAGAATAGCTGGAAATAAACTAACAATGATAATACTTTGAACCCTTGAGAAGGCTTTCAATCATGACAGTAAGAAAGCTTTAAGAAAGGTGCAGAATAACTTTCAAATTATAGAGGAGAAAATCTCCAAGAGTAGCAGTCAAAATGTTCTTATGGCCAAAGATTATTACATCATATATACTGGTAATTTAGTGCTAATTCAGAGAATTTTTTAATGAATTAATAGTCCAAATTGTCTAGTGAATACAGAAAAAGCTCATTAATACTACAAGTAAAATTGTTATATAAAATATTCTTCTCAATGTGATTCCTTCTTCTTTGGGGAGTTGTACAGAAAAACACATTTTGCCATTACAAGGGGATTAGATTTTCCTGTAATTCTGAGAGATTGGACTCACTAACCCATGGGCAACCTCAGCTTCATATTCTCAAATACTTAACTTATATTCACAGAACTGGGCTATTTTTTCCGGTTTAAGTATCAGAAGCACTGGAAGAGTTAGAATGACTGACTTCATTATCATCAGTTCACTAAATGAAATCTAATGATTTACACATGTAAGTGAAATCTAAAATTTTTTAAATGCCCCTGGTCAAAAAGAATTTTTATAATATTAAATAAACACCTTTGACCAAAACATTGCCATTAGGATGTTTTTCTTAATGTCAAAGGTTTTGATGGAGGGTTATTATGGTTTTTATGGGAGTTTTCTTTTAGGACCATCTAGACTGAGGGTTCTGTTTCCAGGAGGGATTACATATTTGTGTTCTGCATTTGCATTAGATATTAATTGGAAAGTTTATAAATCTTCAAGTTAGAAACCTTAATAAGGAATTAATTCGCAGAATGGAGACTCAATTCTGAGTCCAGTGCCAAGTTCCACCAGTGTTTCATTACCTCTTTCTCTAGGCGTGTGATTTTCACAATGCCATGATGGCCTGCTTGGAAAAAGACACGAGGTAGGTACTCCAGGTGAAACTGCTCAGATGTCTCACAGTCATTGAGCACACTCATCTTAGATGTATCTGCATCCTCTCCCATACGCTGAAAAGCACGACATGTTGGATCTGTGATTGAGTAAACAAACATCATCCTTCATCCTAAACAGGTGATTTGATATTACATTGTTCAACTATAAACATTGCAGTAAAATTTACATTAATACAACTGAATGAAATTCTATATTTTTAAAAGGTATCAATTTCCACATGACTACAAACCTTCTCTATGCACCCCCCCATCCTTCCCAAACTTCATTGGTCCAGAAGAATTTTGTGTTTTATCATACAATCAAAGCTCTCTGCTTTGAAACAGTTGTGATATAACAGTTGTGATATTCACATTCTTGAGATACTGCATTAGACATGCAAGATTATTGTTTCTCTGCTCAATATTCTTTGAAGTTTCTTCTTTTCCTCATGCACTATCAGATTTATCTGAGCAAGGAAGTGCAGGCAATACTTGCATAGGAACTGAATGTCTGCAGCTTGGCAACAAATTCCCAGAGAAATGTAAGACCTACCCAAATTATCCCTGAAAATGAATTCCATTTTTTTTTCCTCCCTCAGAACTTTTGATAAGGAGGCCCTCTAGAAACAATCTAGCAACAGATTTATCTTGGGGTCTTGGGATACACTTGCACTGCATGATTCTATAGAACCTCTGTTAACCCAAAGGACGGATTGCTGCAAACTGTAGTGTGCAAACTCTGTTTAGAGAAAACTGAATAGAGAACTTGAGAACTTTTCCCTTGGAGAGTCTGCAGGACTTCAAAACAAGACAGACAGCTTAACATTTAGCATCATTTGAGGAAATAAAAAAATGGATCAGATTGCTTATTTTGTCTTATGATAGCTGGAAGTAGAAGGCAATGGAAAAATTCTAGATATATTCAAAGAGAATGAATTTAGAAGAATGCAAATAATCTAATAAAATCTTTCACTCTCATAAAAAAAAAATGCAGCCGCAGATCCTTTCATGTTAGCTACACAGTGTGTGCTCAAGGTAATAGTGAAGTCTTGGCAGCTGCTGAAAAAATTGCATTTAGTTTTCTGAAATGCATCCTCTCTCCTTCCCTCAAGATTTTGAAAAAAAAAAGCCAAAACTTCAATACACAGAGAAGTGGCAAAAAAAAAAAAAAATTGATAGCAATTATTTTAATTTAAAATAATGCTGTTTTGTTTATTATGATAGCAGAGTCCATTTTACAAAACGTTTTCATGGGGATTAGTGGATGTTAAAGTGTATCATGTTGCAGTTTTTGCTGGGTCTGAAGGACAAAGCAAAGAATTTACTGTTTGGCAGTTATTTAAACAGTTACAAATGTTTATTTTTTTTTATTTAGAAACCCTCAGTTATTATTTTTATTTGGAGAAGAAAAGGATGAGTATTTGGATCATGTATAATTTCATCTTCAGTGAGTAGTTCCCAGAAGAAAGAAAAATCTTAAAATTGCCGTTTCATTTTGAAAATAAGTCCCTAAAAATTCCTTAAATCTTTAACAGTCTTCAGTGACAACATATGGCCAGACTAGCCTGTGAAATCTTAGAGTCAGTGAATCTCTTCAAGATCTTGCCCTGGTAACAATCACATGGAAAAAAACATGGATTCCAGCCTGGAGATGTGTAATACCTTAAGTAAAATGATATTATGTATGATACAGTTTGAAATAAACATTTGTGCTAAGAAAGTTCCAACTTAATAAAAAGGGAATTTTACTAACAAATTTATCAGAGCCCATCATCATCTTCTGCTGCCTGAAAGATGCTCGGGAGCATCCAGTCACATTACAGATGGATTATTTCTGCTTTCTACCAGGTCAATGGATTTTATGAGTGTTCAACGTCTCAGGGGGGAACTCATCTCTTGTTTTATTCCTGAAGGCATTGTCTAGTACAGCACTTCAGATGAGCACTCTGGTGCATGCTGACAATCATTCATGAAACAATTTGCCCACATTGTCTCTTTACTGGTACACCATCTCACTTTCAGTCCATTACATTTGTTTAGCAATCAGTTCCTCTCTCATAGAGCTTTTTGTTTTTTCCACTTCAAGGGTTAGCTAGGTCCCTTCAGCCCTATCTCAAAGACGGAAAAAAACTTGGAAAAAAAAGGCTGATAAGATGCTATGAGAGATGGTAGTGGCTCTGTTTGAAAACATCAATAACCTACAAAGGAACAGAAAGGGACGAAAAGACAGAAAATGAAACTCCCTTTCTAGGAAATTCCTTTTTCTTTGCTAAGAGATACATGGCTATCGATATAGATGCTTTTGGTTTACTGTCTCTTAGTAATTTCTTTACAGTGATCTGAATCCTTAGTTTCAGATATAGTTTTTGACTGTTACTATTGTCCTTCATAGACAGACAAAAATTACAAGGTATTCCTAACATAATTTGAACTCCAGTGGTCAATTTTTATACTTTTAAAATTTATTTACAGCCAATAATTTGTGTAAATGCCTTTACTATATTTTCCATTTTATATTTTTAAACTACAATCTAATCATAATGAATATTTCTCCAGTTTAAAAGTGAAAAATTTGGCTTCAAACAAATATTTATATTTCTAAAGAAAAAAATCACTGTTTTCATAAATTATTCCTGTGAATTAGAATGACTGTGAGGTCATAAAATGAGAAGCTGTTACTTTTGATAATGGCTTTGAGGAGCAGAATGCTCAAAGCAGGAATTGCAGACAATGTATGGCACTTGGTTCTTCTCTTGCTGATCTGCTTCTCACACTTTTTTAGAGTTCTTAGGCCTTCATTGACAAGCAAACTTCATCAAAACTATGCCCAGACTTTTAAGCAAAACAGTGAGTTAACTTCTTCAAAAATGGTACAAAGGTCCACTCTTGACAAAGTGTTAATGCAAAATTGCAACAGTAAAGCCAGTATAAAACAATGGTGAGTTGTTAGGTTGAAAGTCTGGCACAGATACAATTATTATCATGACTGTATTCTCAGTGTACTGGTAAACTGACGAATTATGAGGTGAAAACCGAACAAGATAAAATTAATTACTGTAAAAAGGCTCATTATAGCATCTGCTCAGACCTCTGCTATAATGCAGCCATATGCAGCCGTATAAGCATTCCCAATATGCCTGTGTTACCTGCACTGGCTCTGGTTCCAGTGAGCCGCCTTCCATAGAGAGAGGGGAGAGCAGAGACCAACGCGTCTCTGCAAGGGCAGGGCATGCACTGGCCCTCACATGCGTGCCAACATATGCTACAAGGAGATGAAGATGTCAAGCTTGCATCCAAGTTTGAAAGCAAGTCACTTTTTCCTCCTTCTCTCTCTTCCCCTGTGCCCTCCATTTTTTGGGAAACAAGCCTTCCTATTCTTACATTTAGTCAGTGTTGTACTACTCAGTGGTGTTTCAGGGAAAGAAGGAAAAAAACAACTGCAGCCATACCCACATTTGATCAGTTGTGACTCTATGGATACTGTTCTTCCTAATCCCTGTGGGTGAGCAGATAAGGCCATAGGGCAATATTATTTTCTTACAGTTTAGCAAGGAAGGAAATCAATAACATGTAAATTCACAACGTTTTTGGTTTAAAATAATAATCCCAGTGAACTAATGCAAATACTCATATGGTCCTGGAATTTCTCCCAGAAATTATATCAAACTATAATATTTAAGCGGAAAAAAAAATGGGTCTCATCCAAAACACACTAAGAAATGGTTAGTCTACCATTTTGCCTGGAAACTTTTCAGTTGCTCTTACATGCAGGAAATTTCAAGGCTGGTTTTGTCTAACATCAACTTCCAACTATTAGATCTTGTTACACTTTGATCAGCAAAATTGAAAAGCATTCCATTATCTGATTTTTTTCCTGTGTATAGACAGATTTCCATAGGGATTTATAAAAATTTCACACAACTCCTTGATCAAATGAACTTATTAAGGATATTTTTCAGCTGCACATAATTTTTGGAGTACTACTTTGAAAAGCCTTCATTATTTCAACACTCTTCTCCACATATGGATCCCGGGAGGAGACACAACACTCTTTAGCAGTTAGTTCATCAGTGTAACATGCAAAGCAAATACAAACCTCAGTTTTCCTCTGCTCTGTGATATTCTTCTTTTTATGAATATAGTAGCACTTTGGCTACAAAGAAAAATCTGAGAACCAAGACAATTGTCTGTACTTGAATTTCAGTAGCTTTAGTCTGTTACCTTTGTTTCCTTGTCTCTTGGTAATGTACAAACACATTGGTGATCTTTTAATCAAGAAATTTGAATTGTTCCATGACTCTATAATATAATATACGTGACATACATATCATATATACATATATGACTATATAATATAACAAAATTCTTAGTCTGTATGCCATCTGCAAACTTCTCCAGGATATTTTTGATGTCCTCATCCCAACAGTTGATGAAGAAACTAAGTAGGCACAAATAAAGAATTGGTGTCTAAAAATCCTACTTTAATAAATTTATTTATTTCTATATCTCACATTCAAAATTTATCAATGATCCTGTTTCTAGTCCAGTCATCTTGTGAGTTCCCCCTATGAATGTTTTTAATCAAAATGCACATCAAAAGCTCTGAAGAAATCCCTGTGTCTTTAATCATAACTAGCATCAATTCCAGCTAGTCTCTAAAAACACCATGGAGTTTGTTTAAGGAGATGAAATTCCAGAAAACCTCTAATGACTAGTGCAAATTAATCTTACATTTTGAATCTTAAATTAAACACCCCATTAGATATTCAGCTTTGAGCTCACACTAAATGATTCATAACTTCCCAGTTATTTCTCATGACCTTTTTAAAGCATAGGAGTTGAATAAGCAGTCTTCAGCTTTTGTTCAATATCGTCATCAGTTTTTCAGAGATGCTTACGTAATTTCCTTTAGTCTGTAGGTTATTAAAAAACAAGGGGAAAAAAAAAGGAGGCAAACTTATTTTTTTTCCAATGGTACCCATTGTTTAGTTTGAAAATTTTGCTCTGTACTTGAAGAGAAATACAAAGAGTAAATAGGCCTCAGCTGGGGATATGGTGTGTCTAATTCCCAGCAGACAGATTAAAAGGACATGCAAAATCAGGATAGTTTACTGTTCAAAGTCATCTAGGATGTAGATGATTATGAGCCAGACCAGCTGGAAAACAAACAGTTTCATTGGAGCACTGAAAAAAAGGTGTTAAAATGAGATTTATTGCTACATACAATGAAAATTAATACTTTTTTCCTGAGGTGCTGAAATTCAAAGAAACTAACTGTAGCCTCATTTCCATTTTTATAGCTATAGCTATAGCTATAGCTATTAAAGATTTCATATGTGTTTGTTGTTTAACAGAGGCATTAAGCGCTTAGTGCAGTTCCAAAACACATATGGTATGTAGTGGCATTTGAGATATCCAAAGCCTACAGCTGGCCCTCAGAAGGGAATGGTTATCCCATAAGCCCTTAGTCATGTCTGCCAGCAGCATGTAGCATATCCAGTTGTTACCATTTCATTATAGTTTCAAAACTTTTGGTCTGGAATTTAGTAGTTAGCAGTGCATAGCTCACCGCAGGATTACTGAAAGGCAATGTGACTGAAAGGCTCTCTGCTCACAACAACCATGGATATACCTCTCACATACTGTTCAGTTATTTTTTTATGACTATTGGAATGAGCAACACTTACTTAGTTAAGGCCAATATAAGGTTCATACTGAAATCTTGAATGTTCTGGCATTGAATAAGTCTTTATTGGTTTAATGTTGCTTTTGTCACTTAAATCCTGCCTGTTACTCCTTCCTTTCCTTCTCTTCTCCTTTATTCTCCTATTTTGTTTTGGTTTTGTTCTTTCTTTCCACCCCTCCCTCTCTCCTTCTTCTTTGGATATTTTAGAAACTCATCCATTTCTCAGTTAACTGGACACAGCAGCCCAGAGTTGGCTAATGTTGTCCTCATTTTCAAAAAGAGCAAGAAGGAGGACCCTGGAAGCTACAGCCAGCCAAAATAATGGAAAAGGTCATTGAAAAACACCTGGAGGACACCACAGTCACTGGTCACAGTCAGCAAAGCTTCATGAGAGGAAAGTCCTGCTTGTTGAGTCTGATTTACTTCTATTATCTACTCATCTACTTGATCTTGGAAAGCATGCAGATGTAATATTTTTATACTTCAGCAAAGCTTTTGATACTCTCACACTGAGTCCTTCTGCAACAAAATATCCAGCACACAGCTGGATACTCACCTTACCTGATGGGTGAGCAACTGGCTCGCAGGTCAGGCACAAAGAGGAGGTGAAGGGGGTGACATCAGGCTAGCAACAGTCACTAGTGGGGTTCTGCAGGGCTCCATCCTCAGCCTAGTTCTCTTCAGCATTTTCTTTAGTGCCTTGGACACAGGAACTGATCTATTCACTCTCATGATCAATGACAGGACTCTAGGAGATGGCATGATGCTGTGTTGAGGGAGGTTTAGGTTGGATATCAGGAAAAGGTTTTTCACCCAGAGTGTGGTTGGGCTCTGGAATAGGCTTCTCCAGGAAGTGATCACAGCACCAACCTGACAGAGTTCAAGAAGTGTTTGGACAATGCTCTCAGGCACATGGTGTGATCCTTGCAAAGCCCTGTGCAAGGCCAGGAATGGGAGTCTATGACAGAGAAATACAAAGCCTCATGGCTCCCTTCCAAGTGAGCATATTCTATGATTCTAAAAAATCATAAATCAGAAAGCAATTTAGGTTGTCTCAAATGTATATTTAAGAGATTTCTCTCTTCCAAATAAAATTAATCTTCATTATCACTTCTGTTTCTTATGTCTTGTAAAAAATATGTATGTTGCATACAGAAAAAGCAAGCATAGCTGTGGCCAAGACACACTGTGCACACCAAAACAAGAAGCCTAATGAGAATTCAGGTCAGAAGTACCTCACCTTTCTATAGGTAAAAACTGCTGATACACAGGAGTCCCCTTGACTTGAAAGACAGCACGTACTTTTGAAATGGGCAGTATTCATACTAATCATCTATATATATGAAAAGCTTTGCACTTGAGTGTCTGCCAATAAGCGCTTAGGTTTTAGTTGAGCCACTGCGTTTCTTTAGTCTTCTCATATCCAGTAAGGATCCCTTCCCAAAATATATCTCCCCACAAACTTATGTGGAATACTAATTTATTTACAACCAATAATAATACTAACTTTGCAATAAAAAGCAACTAATGATAAGAAAGGTTTTATTGTGTGTTTTTATGGCAAATATGTGAAATAAACTGGACAATAACAGAAACAATGAAGAAGTAAAGTACTTCAGAATTGGGCAGTAGAGGATATTTGGGACATGTGTGCGCGAACACGTATGCGGCTCCAAGTCCGGCTAGCTAGAGGGGTAACGGCCGATGCCTCCGCTGCATCTGAGATCAGCCCCCCTTGGCGTCGTGGCCTCGGGCTGGGTCGAGTCGCGGACTGGATTATATGCGCTGGACGAGACGAGGAAAGGGAGTGACCACTTGCTGGGGGTTAACGTCGGTTTATTGAAGGATGGCAGGTACCAACAGAGGGAGTGCACCGACCAGCAAAATGGCCTCCAGCAAGGGGAGAGGCGAGGTTTTAAAGGCAAGGGGCGGAGAAAGGAGGGAAACCCCACTAGCAAATAGGAAAACATATAGGGAGATGCACAACATAACTGACATGCAAACATATCCAATAAACACAAGGTTAGAGAGGAGCCCCGGGACCACAGCCAACCACAACCCCCAAAGAGGAGAAGCTTCTGGAATACTAGGTGGAGTGGGGGGGTGATTGACTTGGCCTAGGGAGGAGAAAAAGCATACATATAAGGGAAAATAAGGGAGGGGAAGTTACATAACTTGAACGATTGACAACTGAAGGGGGCAGGGGTAACCATAGTAACATAACTGTCAGAAGAGCTGTGGCGGGAAAACTGGGGAGGGAAGAACCATTTTACAAGGACAAAAGGGGAATGGTACATAAAATGGGGGAACACAAGAGAAACTTAAAAACGCACTACAACACATGTGCTGAGTATGATAGACAGTCCTGCTGCTAGACCCAGAGCGGTGGGTGAATTGCTCTTACGCTTACAGCCTGCAGCCATTTTAACCAAGGAGTCCAGAGCAGGTTGCAAAAAATTACTACTAAATTATTGAGCAGGTGATTAGTTCTTACTGAGATTTTTTGCTGTTCTAAGACATGTTTTGTCTTATTCTGTGTTCTGGGAATTAGCTCATGAGATTGCACCTCATACAAATTCACCGAATCAACCCTTTAAAATATTGTGACAAATTTTGAGATGGACTAATTTCTGCTTATAAGCTGTCTGAAGATTAGGTATAAGGAAGAAACTGGACTCTTAGTTTCCTTCTGTTATCAAAGGAAGGGGTTAGTGATACACATTTTTATGTTCTGCCTGTAGAATAATAATATGGCTTGTCTCTGGAAATATTTTTCTCTGTTCTCATGGTCTAGGATTGAATTTGAACCAAATTAGAATTTTCAGATTGCTGAATTGAGTAAAATTCATTTCATTCATTAATCACTGCAGTTATTTGAAACTAATTAAAATATATTCAGTAGTTCTGTGCCACTAGTGATCACAATATATCAACTACAGTTAACTACAGAGCAGGATGTAGTCTTGGAACATAGTCACAGGATGAAAAGGATTTTAGAACCAGTGAATCCAACAAACTTTTTCTCTCTTAATTTTGTATATTATATAGCTATTATACAGCTATATAATTTTGTATATTATATAACTATTTTTGAACAAGCTTTTAAAATATGTGAACTAGTTTTAAAAATCAAATTATTTGCAATAAGAAAGAAAAATAATAATTTAAAGATAGCACATGGGATTGCATACAATTTTTTCTGCAAAAGTTAGAATTTTTTTCTGTGTAACAGACCAGATTAAATTACTGAGAACCACAATTGCTTTGAGATAAAATTTAGATAAATACTGCTATTTGGAATTATTCTATCAAAGCAGGCACCCTAATGTTACAGCCAATAAGTAAACTCATACAGAACCATAACACAGCATGAGACAAGCATTCAGCTACTTCCATGAGTCATGATGCTACTATGCCAATCATTCCAGCCTGAAAGATGAACAGCAGAAACTAGCAAACTACTGCTTCAGTGCATAAACAAATTATTAGTCTTTCATTATTACTAGTGTCAGGGTAAAGTTGTACAATGGCATGCAAAAAGAAATGGTGGGGGGGGATAATTTTTATCTACCTTAAATCTGTGTTTTATTCAATGCAGCTATAGTCTTAAAAAATCACAGAATCAGAGAATGGTTGAGGTTGGCAGGCGCTTCTGGAGATTAGTCCAAATAGCCTGTCCAAGTAGAGTCTCCAACAGTCAATTCCAGGACCAAGACTAGGTGGCTTTTGATTATCTCCAAGGATGGAAATTCCATGTCCTTTGAGCACAGCGACTTGCTATCCATCTCCCCTGAGTGTTCTCAAGGCCAAACAATCCCAGCTCTCCCAGCTGTTCCTCGTGGTGAATTGCTGCTGATTTCTCACAAGGGCTTCCTTGTCCTTCATGTGCCTGGAAATTGTTCCTGGGATTAGGTGCTCCCTCCCCTACCACGAATCCAGGTGACACTGTCTGTATTTTTTTGGGTCCTTCTTCTTGACCTTAGACAATAGGACTGACATTTCCTTTTCTCCAGCCCTCAGCCAACCCCTTCAATTGCCATGATTTTTTCGAGATAGTCAAGAGTGGCGTGATTATTGATTATTGACACCTGGCAGTTCTGTCAGCACTTATAAGCCAAATTTTTAAAGTATTTTCTGATCTGATTCTCTTCCACCAAAGGGGATTGTGTGATAAAGTTTAGCTTACAGGCAGATCAGGTGCTTGACAATGTAACAGGAATCACCAATTACCTGTCTAGATATATTTTCATAGTGAGTGATATAGGAACAGTTGAATGATCTGATACAGATAATCTTATTTAAAATGTTCTTAAATTGTATAGTGTCCAGTGCTAAAAAAATTAGCTGGCCCAAAATATTCTATTAATCAAGAGGGTGGCTGGAACATCTTGAAAATAAAGTTGTGTCAGCTTTCCATTTTGAGATCACAGAGGTTCTTCTGTTGAACTATACATTTTTGGTATTCATGGATTCATAACACCAAATGTTAAACTAGGCAGAAAAAAAGCTAATGTAGATCATTGTCTTCTCAGGCAAAGGTAGGAAACCATGAAATGAAAAACACTGAAGTACAGGAAAGGAAATATTTTTACTGCATGTTTTGCAATACTTTAGCCACCTGCGGATTTCAAAATGAGAATTTCTTCTCAAAGAAGAGGTAAAATAAAAAATTCACTAGGAACAGTGCATTAGTAGAGCTATTTACTAAAATTATCCCTGAGATATGAGAACTATGCAACCATAAAGATAATGACAAAATACCAGGTTGGAGGTATCAGGGATCATTTGGTCCAACTTTGCTTGGCCAAAACATGGTCGAGACAAGGTGACCCAGCACCTTGTATACCTGGATCTTAAAAGAGTCCAATGCTGGAATACCCACCACTTCCCTTGGGAGATTATTTCAGTGGCTGATTGTTGTCATTGTGAACATTTTCCTCTTGTATCCAATTGGAATTTCCCCAGGAATAACTAGTGCACATTACCCTCCATACTCTCCATGTGCTCCACGTGATTCCTTGGAAAAGGAAGTCTCCATCTCCTCTATAGCCGCCCTTTAAATACAGGAGCATGGTTATAAGGTCTTCCCTAAGACTTCTCTTCACCAGGCCAAACAAGCTCACTTCTCAGCCTTCCTTAGATGGCAGGTTTCCCAGTCATTTTATCATCTCTGTGGTTCTTCTTTTGACCCTTTTCAGCTGTCCACAAAATGTAGTTACAGGAGTTACCATTATAACTCAGAGCTTTGAAAGTGAGGATACATAGTGTCATGTGTGGACAGCTTCAGTCAATCATCCATGTTTCTATTTGGACAAAAATCACACCTACAATTACTGGCATGTATGGAAATATGGATGCTTCCCTGGTATAGGCTTGGCACCCTTAGAGGAAAATTACTTAGTTTATTTTTCTTAGGACTGTGTACTTTTCCTTTTCCCAAATTGTTTTGTCCTCTGCTTTGCAGAGGCAGTCTGTATGCAGAGGGGGAGCACTCACAAGATTTGTGCAATGTCAGTAATTAAGAATAGAAAAGAATGCCTGCCTCATTGTCTTAGAGAAAGCAAATATATCAAAGCATTTATAGCAAATGGAGAAATTAGCCAAGAAGTTTTGCTTGCTTGTTCGGGATACTCTTAATTTGCAGGTGGACATTGGAAAGAAGTACAGACTGACAGCTGTGAGTTGCAGAGATAGAAGCACATGGATGCACTTTGCATCTTTTACAGATACTTACAAATTGAACACATATCTGACATTTCCATCTCAAGGATATAAATAGCCTCAAGACTCTGTTTTTGCATGACAAAATCTAGGGCCTGTCACATACCATGGTCTAAGGTTTGCTGGGGAACAACTCACATCATATATAGATAAATATTACTTCAGCCTTTAGCTATGCTAGAGCAAGGAGAATTGGCCAGCACAATAATCTATTGCTAACTTTATTATACCACAAAAACTACTCCTTTTTTGAGCTATAATTTATAATACTGACCTAATTTTATTTCAAGATAGTTGATTATTAAGACATAGCTGAAGATGCTTTTTCTTGGCCTAGGAAATATATTGCATTCTATCTGTGCCAAAACAAAGACACTAATGGATTATTAAAAAAGATATGTACACATCCATTTTAAAAAATGAGTACTTCAAGGGCAGTACACAAGCTGCTTTCATGGTGTTAAATGGACTAGTGGAAGAGGTTGACCAATATCTATTTTTGTGCAGAATAAATGCATGGTTTCAAGCCAAGGAAGTGCCTTTAGGACAAACTGAGACAGCTGCTGCTGATTCCAAGGTCAAAATATGCCTCAGTAAGCCATTTATCTGAGTGAGTGTTGAGCAGGGGACTTAGTTCTGCAAGCAGGAACTGGATATCAGTCTGAAATACATCTGAAACTTCCACTTGTGGATGTAAATGCCTTAAATCAGATACATAGACTCCAGTAAATGCAGAGGAACATCTGACAATTATGAAAGGAGTCTTCAAAAAACAGTTGAGTAAGGAATTGTATAAACTAGCTCAGAGACCAAAGAAAGGAAAGATTTAGATTAGATTCCTAAAGTAGGGGACTATGCATAGCTCCAAATTTTCCTCTGCCATTAACTTTTGTACATTTGTGTGTTCTTCAGTTCTTATATGTATACTGCTCTCTCTATTTCTTCCTGAGTGTAGGTGTGCACACAAGCACAAATGCACGAGAATACACACACATCCACAGACATTCAGATTTTTAACAGTGTCTTTTATAAAGCTCACATTGGTATTTTCCTTTGTCTGGCTCTTTCCTAGTGTAGCCTTTCATATTCTCTTACCGAAAGAAAGTTAACAATACTTACTTTTCTCTGTGAAGATAATTTTTCATTTAATTTGTCATTGCTTTTATTTCTTTGTAACATCACCAGTCTTTAAGAAATTTCCACAGTTTGAAATAGATTAATGTACTGTCTTGAAGCCTTTCTAATTCTTATAACAAGGGTTCTTTGTCAGTGATATATTTGCACTAAACACCAATCTTTTAGATGTTATTCCAGTGCTAGATGAATGTCAGTCCCAGTTTAGTTGCAATGGTGAGCAAATGACAGGTTAGCATTTATGAAACACTGCCCTCTTGTGCCTCAGTAAAATGAGATTACAAAAGAGAAATAAGTGTGGATTTTCTTCTTTCTCTCTCTTTTTTGTTTTTGGTTTGGTTTGGTTTGATTTGGTTTTGGTTTTGTTTTGTAGTTACAAGTAAAAGTATGATGACATACTCAGCTCACATTTTGCTGGATTAGACCAGCTCCCTTCTTCCTTTGATAATTTAATCTCTTTTTTTGCAGGCAAAAGAACAGGAAATGCTTGCTTATTTTTTTATTAGTAGTGGATGAGCTGAGAAGAAAAATAAATTCTCAGAACAGAAGAGGCAAGATGAAAAATTATATGGCTGGGAGATGTGCATGCAACTACAAATGAAATAAATATATGCAAATACACTAAAATAGAAAACACAGAAGGAAAAATAGGGTGATGATTTCTCAAAAAAGCCCAACTTGATATTTTCTTAAGTGGTGAGCAGTGTCCCAGTGGCACATTAGAGATCTTGTAAATCCATCTGTCTGATAATTAGTTAATAAATAATTCCATTAGGAAAAAAAAATAACATTTATATATAACTGAGGGTTTTTTTTGAGTATAGTGAGAAGGTGGCTACAAAACTGAAAACCAGGGAGACCTTTGTGCTTCCTACCTTGGAGGAGATCTGCCACGTACCAAACTTGCTTCCAACAAACATTCATTTCAGGCCTTGCTAAAAGCTGTGACTGGAGTGAGCAAAGATTGACACCTCCTTGGGACCAAAACTTTCAACAAGGCTTTGTAAGATCATCCTTATGCTGGGCTTAGTCTGTGTTTAGAAGACTTCAGGATGCCTATCTAAGTCTGACAACCAGCTTGCTTGTAGCAAAACCTTGTAAATTATATAAAGACACTTGTAAATTATATAAAAACATTAAACCTAAAAGCTGATGCTTCAGTATTCATATTTCTGGGAAAAGCCAGATATCAACAAAAAACCCTTCTGAAATGAAAACTCTTACAAGACTGCTACTGCTGCTGCTGACTCATACAGTCAGGTTTGAGGGCAGAAAATGATATAAAATAGAAAGGAAATCAATAGCATTTTCCTAGTTTTCAAAAGCTCATGTGATCAATTTGCAGCCATAGCTGTTCTTCACAGGTCAGTTTATCACACATGGATAGTAAAATTAAAAACTGAAGAAAACGTTCTCAGCATTTACAAGGCAGTTAGATAAGACAGAATTGCTTACTACATAATAAATGTGTAACATTTATTTTTCCCATTGCAATCATTGTGTCGTCTGTTTCATCGCAGCATGTCTCCTTGTGCTATCCCTCACAAAGCAGGGAGCTTCCATTAAATACTTCATTGCTGTGTTAAACCAGAACTCATGATCCTGCCTGGCATCAGAGCTTTTCACGTGATGCACTTAATCTTCTTGAGTTTGAGAATTTTCCATTGGAAATCCAGCAGCAAAAGCGATATAGCTCTTTTTGTGGGATTTGTGAACTTCTGTCTCCATTCTCAGACCCGTTTAGAAGTCATTTGCCTAAGACTTGTTCCAAATGTTTTGTAATCTCTGGACTCTGACATGACCTTTCCATAATACAGCATATCATCCCCTTCCTTGGGTGTCATTTGGCCATTACTCCAAGCAGTTTTTCAGTGCCTTGTACATCTGAAATTCTACCTCTTCTAAATCTAAAGAGGGGGTGGGGAAAGACTGGAGTCTGTGTTAAAATTTCTCATTACTAACAAGAGGAAGAAAAATGCCTGTTCAGGCATCTAGCTGATGATCTGCAAACCTGGATGATCTGATCTGTGTCCACTTAAAGAGTATGCAAGTCTTCATGTTGCAACCTATTATCCTAAATCCTTGATCAGCCTATTGGAGTGTGCTAGGGCTTCTGCCCCTCACATGTACTCAGAGATGCTTTCAGGGAAAAGCCAAGCATAACAGAAGATGACAAGGTACAAGTTGTTAATCTGATACAAAGTTGGGATGTGTGCTGGCTCATGTATGGACAGGACCCAACTGCAAGCTGCAACATAAATTACACTCACTCTTCTGTGTTAATCCAACTACTTCTACTGTTAATCCAATTTTTAGCAAGTGGTGATGAAGAAAAAATTTTTTCAAGCCTCCCTTGAAAGATTTTTGTCCTTCTCCCAGAATTCTGTGGATGTCTCCCAAGGAGAAAGAGGTTCTAATGTAGTCAGACCAGAATCACTTTCTTCATTCATTTGCTGTAAATGTGAAAGATTTCTAATTGTTTATAGGAAGAAAACAGCTTCATGGATTAGCATAAAATAATTCTGAAAATTTGGCAATATATATGACTCAAATGGTGTTTTTTAGAAAAGTTCTTTTCAAAATTTTCAGCTGGTAAGTATTTGTGAGGGAGAATGTATTGAGTTGAGAGACAGTCGGTTTCTGAGTGAATCATTAGTTGTCCTGTCACAGTTAAGAGAAGGGCAGCATTGTATCCCCAAAATATAGTAGTGACAGCAGTGCAGTAAAGATATTTTTATTAGAATGAGCTGATCCTGATTTTGGGTGCTTTTGAAGAGAAACGGCTTAAAAGTAAAGCTAGCAAAGTTCAAGGGGAGAAGAAGCATGGAGACAAGGGCTATGGATAGAATGAATTATAATTGCCTTCTTCCAAGAAGCTAGGGAAATCCTCCTTTTGCTTGGCATGGCTAAAATACCATTGGATAGAACTGCAATGCTTGTATTTATGTGATAGATCTGTGCTCATCTGTGCAAGTGGCTGTCAAGCAAGAAAGAACAAAAAAGTCTGTGTTTTCTTCAGATCTCTCAGCCAAATCACACAGATGTTAGCAAAACTGTGGATGGAATCTTTCCACAATCAACAGATACATAAGGCAAAATATTTGAAAATTGTACTTTCTTCTGGGCAGTTTGAAAAGTTGATCAGGGCATTAATTTACAGTGTGGGGTTGTGAGGATTCTAATCACTCCCAAAAATGACTGGAGGGAATGGCGACTCCTCAGCTTCATCACTCCACATCAGGAACCTTTCTAGTCATAAGCTCTGACCCAGGGATCTGGCCCTATCACACACAGTTCCACATCAGGACACCTAAACAATTCTAGATCATAAAGGTGTTCCTCTGCTCTTGAGCTGAACACTTAAGAACTACAATTCAATTCCAGCATGCTTAATTCTGTGAGACACAAATATTGAAAAAAGATGATACCCAATATAGAGAAAGACTCCTCATATTTTTTAAATAAAAAGAGCAAGTTAAAATTTCATTGATGAAAAGTCTCTGCTTTTGACTGCTGCTTCATCCTGTGTCCTAAAATCAATTTGTTATAAGGGTTCTCCACAAACTTACAAATATAATCAATACTTTATTAACTAAGTCTTTCATAACAAATTAAATAATCTCCCTAATGAAACTCTTGAGTGACTGAGTAGCAAGAGTTCCTAAGTGAGTCATTGGCCTCAGACCACATTATGTGGTAACCATAGGGAAAATAGGCAGTAGGAAGAGTGGAGAGGAGGTGTGTGCATGGAGACACACTTGCTAATTCCTCTTCTTTTCTCCAGCTGTTAACAAAGCCTTTCAATCTCATGCCAAATGCCTTTGCTACTTGTGGTGTGTACCAAAAATTACGTGTGTGACTCTAGTTAGTAATTTCCAGATATTTATGTCTATCTGACACCTTATATGTCATAAGACACTATAGGCTTTTCCTGTAAGTCAAAAGCATTTTACAATTCTTCAGACTGGGGGAAAAAAATGGAATCACTATTTGAACTTTGTGTAAGAGGTGGAGCCTCTCCTCAGCTGCAAAACAACTTGCTATTAAAGATCCAGGAAAAAATTCTTAATGAGGAAGAATACTACTTCTGTTATTTTTCATGGAGAAACTCACTCCACTATTACACATTTGTACGCTAGCTCGATCCACTATTTTTGGGTACACTGCCTTTTTAGAGAAATCATTGCCTCCAATTCTTCCTATATGAACTGAGACATATTCAATGAACTCTTCCTTCTCTTGTTCGTGGTCTGGAAGAAAATGGATGAGCTTTAGAAAAGCTCTACACTTATTCAGAAAACACATTGAGCTTCTAATTTTTCCTACTTCAAACTTACCATATTTGAAGAAGGCTTGTAAGAAGGCTTGGCCTACAGCAATTATAATGTTTTGAGATTTTGGTTTTAGAGCTCTGGGGCATTCATTGCTTCCTAAATATGGGAATGGACATATACTACTGTAAGAAAATAAAAGGAATGAAAGAAATGTCTTCTTGTAATATGTGTTTCTGAACACCTGGAGGAAACAGTTCTCTTTTCAGAGAAAAAAACAATTTTTCCTCTTGAGATACTAAAAAAACAAGGGAAGGAGGTGCGAGGACTAGCTACTGATACTCCCCAGATTCATTCACTATAAATTTGCAGGATACTATATATCCTAAGTCATCATCTAATCAATAATGCTATATAAATTCTATTTTGTATCAGATGAGAAATATGAGAAAACCTATTACTTTGAGTTAATTGTGAGCAAAAAATTCAACTCTGTTGAGAAAAACACAAAAAAACTGTATATGAGTTTTATATGGTTCCTTAAGCATTTTCACTGTCCATTAATCAAACCTATTGAATGGAAGGCCAGAGGCAAGGACATAGTAAGAAATTTGTTGATAGGTAGGAGAAATACAGAATGTATTCCATGTTTCTGAAATGCACAGGGTGTAACACAAGCTAATACAGTGGAGCAATGAAGGTGGCTCCTAATTCTAGAATCCTAGAATGGTTTGGGTTGGAAAGGACCTTAAAGATCATCTGGTTCCAATCCCTCTGCTGTGGGTGGAGAGACACCTTCCATTAGGCCAGATTGCTCAGAAACCCATCAGCCTGGCCCTGAACGCCTCCAGGGATGGGAACTCCAAATTCTCTCTTGGCTAAAGCTGTAGCCCCATTGAGCAGCAAGCCCATGTTGTCATTGCCAGTGAGATGACACAGCTTTTGCATGAAATTGAAAGGCCTCAGAACTGAGGCTTGTTGGTTTTGTCACCAGTCTCAATTTGTTGTGAGAAGGTGTTGTTTGGTAGCAAAAGTCTCCTGTTATGGTGTGGACTACAGGCCAGGAATAATAGCAGGAAAAAAAATCTGAGTGCACATTTTGGATTACTTTACAGTCACTCTTTTAAAGATCACCTGTCATATCATCTGACTTATATTTGACTGCAGCATAATATTGCTACAGCCCTAGACAATGCTTGTCAGAACCAGCAAGTACAGGGAAAATACCACCAACCATTAAAGTTACATATGATAATACCCTCAAGAAAAAAAAAGGCAATGGCAAAAATTTAAAAACTGGTCTAGGAAAAGAAGTTCTTTATTCTTAATATCATTTACTTCAGATTTTTCAGCTACAAGAACTAATTACAAACCTGACGTTTGTTGTCAGACTTCCATCTGTGCAGTATGAGTAGGTAACAGGATATAGTGTACTCAATGCAATGAAGTTAGGAAGGAAAAAATTTCTACAAGGTAATTGATGTAATGCAGAACACTTGATCACTCACAAATGTATAAAAGGTAACTGAGACATGAGAAAGGAAATAAATTATTCCAAAATCAGGATTTTCAGATTTAAAAGCTAGTAGCTTTGAAATAAAAATATGAAAATTATCCAGGGTATTCTCATGAAGAAATCAGTCTTGAGATGTATAAAACACAAATTGAACACAGATACAGAATTTTTAATCAAGGTTTCCCTCTCTCTTTTCTTTTGTGTCATGCCCTATAAAAAATAATTTCTGAAGAAACATTTCATGAAAGACATCAAACATATAAGCAATCAGACCTGCCAGGAAAGGAAATGAAGATGAGACTGGAGCAAGTTTGAATCTCATTAGAATTCCTGCCTGGGAGGTTATTGTTAACCTATTTTCCTTCTCCTTTCAGAAGCCATTATTTGTGTCAGTTAGAAGAGTAGCAAGAAGTAAAAGAGGGAGACACAATGAAGGGCTTCTTAACCTTTAAATCACACCTAACCTGTGTAAGTAGTTTGACTTGTGGGAGATACTGATGCTACTGATACTATAATCATCTTTATCTGGAAGCACAAGTGCAAAATTAATGTGACAAGAAAATTGTGTAAAATGAGGCATATTGTTACTATATCTAAAACTGCTCAGATTTATGTGAAGTATATAAATAGAGCTGATTCAACAAAGGTTTTTATAAATTCTGATCTCATCCACAGACTGGTTTTGCCTTTCACTCTGTGATAACTGAAATAATGTAAATCACTGAAAGCACAGCTCATGGGAAATGTGAGAAATGCAGTTATTGCTAGAGATTACAAAACTTCCCCCTTGCTCACAAACTTATAATTCATTTTTTTAGCACAACATTTGAAATTAATAAGCCAAGTGAGCAAATATGAATTTATATGAGGCTATGTTACTACATTTTTCAGTACTTTCTGAAGTTGTTTTGCCACCTCAACATCTATTCCCAAGTAAGAAATTTCAAAGTAAACCCTATAAAAAAAGTTTTGTCCAGTATGTGATAATTTCATGTTGATAAAAAGCATAGGAAAAGGTAACAACTTTGTTTTCATTTGGCAGATGCCCAGAAGAGATATAATAAAAAGCCGTGTCTCAGCTATCATTAATAGTTTTTCCTCATGCTCATATATATGTTTTACATAGTCAACATTCTTGCTTTCTTTGGTCAAGAAGTAAAGAGGTAGAAAATGTGGCTTAATTTCTCTGAAAAGCTAGAAAACTATTAAGATTTCGATGGTCTGGGTTAACTTGCTCAATATTGACTTTATGTGCTATTATACACATCTTTTATTCCCAACAGTAGATATACTGTTGGCAAATTATTGCTGTAACAGACAAGTCGGTCGGAGCAAAGATTCTAGGTTGAAAGAAATGTTAATAGAAATATAAACCTTCTCTATACAAATACACTGAAATTTATTGGAGTGATGGGAATTTGTTCTTAAAGGAGTGACACCTTCCTTCTTGGACTACTTCTCACCATCTGAGTGATAAAATACCCAAGGGGCAATATAAATGGAAATATATAAGAATTACATGGTCTTTATTCTGGAGTAGAAAACAGAAGGTTGGTTGCATAGTAAAGTATTTCTAACTCAGCAAATCTCCAAAGATGCAGATTCTCACAACTGATCTGCCAACTTTCACAGCATCTTGGCAGTCCACAGTAACATTTGCACATCTAACATTTGCATTTTCTGCTGCCAGTTTTTGATGTCTAATAAACACATCTTAAATGATATTATCATTACATTGTCATCTTAATCAACAGCAATCTTCATTATATTTCTCTGCTATGGAAAAGTACAATTAGAAGATAATAAGCACTCAAAATTGAAGGAAACAGTGACAGCTTTCTATCATAAGGTTGCTGAGCCCATAGCCCACAGGCACTCTAACTGCAGCCTTGTTTCCTCTCTGTGGTGTTCATGACTATACATATTTCTCCTCTAAGTAGCCTTCTATGATGGAGTGACTACATCTGTGGACAAGGAAAGAGTTACAGATGCCATTTGCTTGCACAGGCCTATAACACAGGCAGTGAGAACATCCTTCTCACTAACTTGGAGAGGCGTGGAGTTGATGATTGACATTTTGTGGATATTGAATTAACTGGCTGGTTGCATCGGGGTGTAATGGTCAGCAACTCAAGGTGCAAACAGAGATCAGCGATGGGTGGTGTCCCTTGGGGGTCTGTACTGGGACTGGTATTGTTCAATGTCTTCATCAATTGCATAGGCAGTGGGATTGAGTGCACCCTCAGCAGCTTGGTACGTGACACCTAGATGAGTGATGTAGTTGACATATATAGATGGATAGGTAGATAGATAAATAGGTTGATAGATAGATAGATAGATAGATAGATAGATAGATAGATAGATAGATAGATAGAGAGATAGAGACTAGATGCAAGGAAGAAGTATTTTCCAACGTGAATATCAAACCACAGGAACAGGCTGCCCAGAGAGGGGATAGGTGCTCAATCCCTGTAAGCATTCAAGGCCAGGTGAGATGGATCTCTGAGCAACCTGGTCTTGTTGAAGACGACTCTGCTCACTGCAGGTGCCTTGGACTACATGACTTTTAAAGGTCCCTTCTAACTCAAACTACTACATGATTCTATGAAGACTCAACTTGGACAATCAAGCTGGCCTTCAGCTGAAGGAGAGTAGGCTTAGATTAGGTATTAGGATAAAATTCTTTAAGGGTGGTGAGGTACTGGAACAAGTTGTCCAGAGAGGTTGTGGATGCCCCATCCCAGGAAGTGTTTAAGATCAGGCTGGATGAGATCCTGAGAAATCTAGTCTAGTGGCATATGTCCCTGCCCATGCAAGAGAGATTGAAACCAGATCTTTATGGTTGCTTCCAACCTAAAGCATTTTGTGGTTCTATTCTATGATTCCATAATCAGAAACATAGTGGAAAATCCTTCTATGGATGTTGAAGTGATGAAAAATGATAGGTTTATAATACCAAATGCAACCACCTTATCTGCAATTTATTAATTTAGCTGTGTTGTCAAATTCCTTTTCTTTCACTTTTCTCTAATGTTGAAAGTTAGACCTTGAAGACCTTGATTTTCTCAGAAAAAAAAGTCGAAAACCTGAAGAACACACAGAGCAGAAAAAAAACCAATAGGAAATTACTGACAGAATCCTGTTGAGTAAAATGCATTTGAAGATATTGACAGCAATATATGTATTAAAAATGAACCAACTCTTACAGTTTCATGATTTTTTTGAAGGGAGTCTAAACCTAGCTGAAATTATTTAGTTCAAGTTTCTAAATGTTTTGGTTATTTACTTGTTTCGTTAACATGCAAGATGGATCCGTGTCATGCTACTTGCTAAATAAAGAAAAATGATTCATTTCTTTAACCAGAGGGGTTTACAGCAAAGCTAAATCCTGAGACTACCATAGTGCAATAAGCCAAACCAAAGCATAACAGCATTTTTTTAACTTATACACTGGGGAATAAAATTCCATGCAAAAGTTTAATTTCTTTTGGTGGAAGGAAAAATGAAAACTATGAAGGCTTTCAGTGATAGCTTTGATTAAAATAAAAACCAGCTTTGATTTAAAAAGTATCTTTTTTCCTTTTGTTTATTAATGGCCATAGCAATTTGTTATGTAATTCCATTATACATTTCTTAATTGATGTGGAAGGCACGCACAGTGTCTTTGCTGTTGCCCATATACAGTTAAAAAGCAAAAGCAATTTGACCATATTAGGCTAATTTCGCTAGACAGATTCAGTTCATGCTTCAGCTGTCAGAGCAACTGCTGCCTTCATACTGTTAGTGATTTTGACATTCCTTTGAGAACTGAAATATCACAGATTCAAGGAAGGCTAGATAATGGTGATGCTTTATTCAGAGTCATTTTCAAGTGTGAGGTTAGCTTAACAAAATGTTTGTACTGAAGACTTTTCAGTTTTTCCCAAGCATAAAAATTTTTTTACTACTGTTGCACAACACAGGAAATCAATGATTAAATAAAATTATTCTGCAGATACATACATGAATTTAAACAAAGGCATATAAACTGCACATCTTTGAACTATTACCTGCACTATTACCTTCATGTCATCAAGGCAAAGAGTATTACCTTCTGCCTTTGTCACAAACACAATGAATTATCTTAGCCAGATCCCATCTCTCCAGAGAAGACCAAGCTACAGAATGCAGTAGATATTTGATATGCTGCTGCAGTACACAGCAGGTTTGCTGCCTGTGAAACAGACATGAGCGTAGAATTTGTTTCCTAACTTCCCTACTTCAGTTCACAAAAATAAATGGTTCTTCTGTTGAAGCAATATTAGTAAGAAAACTTCCCTTGTAGGAGTCACAGTTTGACTGTGTCAGAATTTGTAAACTGTATAATGAATGAGACAAGTCATATGACAGCTATGTTTCAAACCCTTCTCCCTGTGTATTCGTTTATAAATGTGCTGAAGTTGTCTTTCTTTTTCTTTCCAGCCTTACAGTGGCCTCTGAACTTCAAAGTTTTTGCTCTGTCGTTGCTGTTCACCCATTCTTAACCTTAAATAGACTATAGCTGCTCTAGTGACACTGCTGTACTCTGCTTGAAAAGCTGTTATAATTTTGGGTGAAATTTCCTCACATTGAGAATGCACATGAGCATGTCTTGGGGGCAGGTGAATTTGGACTTTAAACATTCTCAATATTATTATGCAGTTTTGCACAATAGTCTAGTGACTACCTTTTCCTCAAATAATAATTAGGTTAAAAAATAATAAAAAAAAGGTTATTGTTGCATTTCGTTCATAAAATGTCAAGGAGTTAGCCGAAATGGAATTTAAAAAATTTCCTGTATCTCATTAGTGTATTTCTTTGATAGATTTGGGGTTTACTGATGTGAGTTTTCTCAGCAAAAAGTGAGTTGGACTTCAGTGTAAAAACTTATGAAACTTGTTTTCAAGTTTGAGTCTTGACTGGTGTCTATGCAGAATGCCCAAATCACATAACTATTCTATCTTCAATGTACCTACTAGCCTCTGATGTCTTTGTTGCCTTTAGGCAAAGAAGTGCTTTTGTTTTGGTTTTTTAAACTCTATATTTATATGGCTATGTAATAAAGTGGAAAGCCTTCCAGTTGATGATACCTTACTTACTTTTTTGACATATTTCTATCAGCAAGGGTGGGCATAGCTTTGTGTGCTACATAAAAAAAAGATCTTTCATGACTTGATTTTATCTTTCCTAGAAGAATTTCTAGAAGTCAGTATTAGCTCTGAGACTAGCTTCCAAATAAATAACTTCATGCATTCTGTGGTAAATATCAGATGACACAAATAATTGTTAAATCATTATTTTCTAAACATGTAAATTTGAATAATCCATCAGAAATCTTGCATCTATTAGAACCTATCAAAGTGAGAATCGGTTTAGGTTATATTTCATTTGTTCTTGAAGCACGGGAAGGTGAAACCTTGGTGATTCATTCAATAATCATGCTGCTCACACTCAGCTGTTCCCAGAGAAGGTACGCCAAAGAGAGTTACATGTCAGACCCAGATCATAAAAGGAAAATTATCTCTGCAATTGTCACATGCATACACATCCTAGGTTTCCGCCTGAGAGAAGTATCACCTTCTAGGGGTTGTACCATCAGAGTACTGTCAGATCCTGGTCCTTCAGTTGGCCACGAAATCCAAAGCATTTTTCCACAGACATCTGGGCATATGGCAGACAAGAAGGAAGGAGTGTGAGACAAGGTGAAACCAGAACTATATTCAGAACTGTGCAGACATTCCTGATCTCTTAAAGAGCTTGACATCCATATTTTCAAAAAGAAGAAATATTCAGGACTGTGAATGAGATTAGTGAACACGTCTTTGACCATATGTAGTGCTGTGAGAAGTAGTACACCATGAAAAAACAATTTTCTTGGTTTATTAAAATGCCAGATAATTCAACAATTTTCTAAATTTACCACCAATCCACTAATGTATGCTGCCAATGCTCCACCAGAGAACTATGAAGACTATGCTTGAGTTGAGTGGAAGTACTAAGAAAAACAACTATTAAAATCTGTAAGGAACTGAGTTACTACTTTGAAGATATCAAAATACCTATGAGGAAATAAATCATTTGCAAAATGTACCCCAGGATGAAAAGGAGAAAACATACCGGCAGAAAGAGAAAACATAATTAGATTCATTTATTCCAGGCACCCAATAAAGTATGATTCCTTGGGAAGTAAATTGCACTTACACTGTTAAAACTACTAGTCCACTAAGTGATTTCTAACTTCTGAGACCCTCATCTCCAATCTCACTATTTTTCAAAACCATAATTCAAAATCGTTGTGGTTTTGGAATGTAAAATTCAGGAAGTTCTATAGACTCATATCCTGAGATATACATATACACACACACACACACACATGTATATATATATATATATAAAACTATTTGAAATCCCAGAATAAAGGAATGGTTGGGTTAGAAGGGACCTTAAAGGCCATCTAATTCCTTCCTCACCATGGGCAGGGACACGTTCCGCCAGACCAAGTTGCTCAGTTCCAGGGACAGGGAATCCACAACTTCTCTTGGAAACATATTACAGTGTCTCACCACTCTCACAGTGAAAAATTTGTTCCTAATATCCAATCTAAACCTAACCTCTCTCAGGTTAAAGACATTTTTCCTTGTCCCATCACTACACACTCTTGCAGAAAGTCCCTCTGCAGCTCTCTTGCAGGTTCCCTTTAGGTACTGGAATGTGCTGAAATGCCCCCGTGGAGCCTTCTCTTCTCCAGGCTGAATGACCCCAGCTCTCTCAGCCTGTCACCATAGGAGAGGTGCCACCTGATCATCTTCATGGCCTTCATTTGGCCTGAAACAGACCAATGTCCTTTCTGTTCCAGGGACCCCAGAGCTGGACACAGCACTCCGGGTGGGATCTCACCAAGCAGAGCAGAGCAGAGCAGAGGGGCAGAACCACCTCCCCTGACCTGCTGGCCATGCTGCCTTTGACAGGAAAACCCAAATCATACTCATCTACCACCTTCTTAGTGTAAATCAATTCTTTGTTCCAAAAATATATAGTAGTGCTGTTCGTACTTCTACAGCATTCTGGGTTGTTCTTTTAATGAAATACATGCAAGATACAAAAATCAGATTGAAATGAAAATAATGATGAAAAAACTTTTGAGGGAATTTGTTGAAAATTGTGGATTTGTTATAAGATATGAAAAAACGCTTCAGTCACTTACTGTTAGTAGGATTCAGTAAGCTTTGTCTAGGAAAGTCAGCCCCAAAATAAAGATTTTGGAAAGCCTGTATAACCTCTCAATTAAACCAATCTCTGTTAGCAGTGACTCTTAAAAATTTAAGAGCCACTTTCATTGAGCACTCTAATATGTGGGCAGTGCTCATGCAAAAATAAAATGAATCACAGAAAAAAACCCACTTATCCCAATCCCCCAACCTTTACAAAAAATCTGAGTTATAATCACGGGGTTTTATATAGCTTAAGTGATAAATTGCTTCATTGCTGTGGACTTTATTTGATTTACACTCATAATCTAGGACATTTATTTGCTTTAGTTCTACATATGTAGGGGGAAATTGCTTAAGTTATCATTTGATCAAAGCAAACACCCTTTTAAGATAAAAAATCTATCATACGCATATATTATTAAAAATTACTGCAGAGCGTGGTTTTGAAAAAATACCATATCCATTTTATTTTTCTTGAGCATACAATTGTCTTAGAAACTAAATTGTACTGTTTACAAGAGAGTCACAAGCTCATAAATGAAAGAAGTTAGAAACTGAGAATTCAATGAGAACTGAAAATATTTTGCTAAGTACAGGAATAATTCCAGTGCCTTAAGGAAAATTCTATTTTCCCTAAGCATACGCTAATATTCAAGGCTATGTCTGCACCTGTGTTTCTGTGAGCTTATAAAGTCTGGCTGTTCACTCTCTCATACTATCAGTCACTATAGTAACTTTTTCTGACTTCTAAAACCCTTAAGAAACCAAAAAGAAGTTGAATATATTCCAATTTCCTGTTCTCAAATTAAAATTTCTTGGTATAAGGGGAGAGTTCTGAAACACTAGATCTGTTCAAATGTTTTTACACACCAAATAAGCCTCCTACCAGGTTGGTAGTCAAGAAAAATGCCTTTTCCACAGGTAACAGAGTGATCCCTTTATGTGCTTTTCCCCATCCCTTTGTAGGACAGGTCATATTTGACATGACCCAGATAATAAATCATGCAGATTCATTGACATGAATTGGCCTTAAATATCATGTCCTTATCCCCAAACTCTGGTTTCCTGTCACATATCCTATTTTTCAGTGTCAATTTCTCTATCATATTTTTTGTCTAATTTTTTGTTAAATAATCTTAGCAAACGGTGTGGCAGCTTGTGTTTTAGGGTGGATGAGGTGGAATGGGCCATGGCTGGTGAAGCCCTTCTGCTGTCCAAGGATATCAGTTTGCCAGGGGGGAACCATCTGCACTGTGCCCTGACAGTGGACTTTGGAAACCAAGCTGTTCTTTACAGCTGTAAATCCATCTGTTGAATAAATACTTATATAGCACAGCAAACAAATATTTATAGGTCTATAGATTGTGTTTAAAGACCGATAAATCACACCACTTTCAAACTTCAAAGCACATCAACTGGATTTGATATTCATAAAGAAAACATTTTGCCAAGTGCCTAGCTGTGAATCTCTTTCAGTCATGACTTGCACATTCGCAAAAAAAAAAATAGTACTTAATGTTTATGTCCTGAACTAGCTGTAACTTAGTCCCACAGGGCTGATTCCACACAGTCAGCACTGATGGCTATTTTACAGAAGAGTCTGATTTTTATTAGATTTGAATTGCTGTGCATGTCAAACAAATGTCATATGGAATAAATATCTACTATGCAATTTAAATGATAAAGTATAGTAATTTCTTCAGTATTTTTCATTTAGCACTGTTTATTTTCTAAATAGCAGCTCTTCATTTTGGCATTTGACTTCCTTTGTTGCCCATATTTAATAAAAATTCAAATAAATTTCATTTAACCAAATAATAAATTTTTGTACCTATTCTTAATTATTTATGGGGTCAAAACCCCAGAAAATTTTCATGATGAAGTTTACACTATAAAATTTTCTTTTTGTGAAATAATTTGAGAAATCAGTTTTAAACCAGAAGGTTTCTGTTTGCATTGATGGGGGAAAACGTGAAATTGTTCATAGAAACCTCCTAAATTAGTGATTTCTTTTAAAGAGTATGTCTTTTATATCACTAAGCTACACTAGGAAGCTAAACCTTACAAATATTTCTATTTATCCTTCTCCAAAGGTGTAATATAACTTCATTTCTTTGCTATAGCCTCTTCAAAAGCTGCAGGAGTATTGGGATTAACAAGGAAAAAGTCATCACCTAAGCCTGACAAAATCCATGGTTTCCTGAAAGCAAAATAGTATTTCCAAATAGAATACATTTCTCTGCAATACTTCATCCATATATGTAAGTGTTAGGGTGAGAAGAAAGGTGAAGGATTATTGTCAACTTGGCACAAAAGGCTGATTCATGAAAAATGGTTCTCTGGCAGCTCTTGAAATCTACTGCAGAAACTCCTGCACCAGGCTTCCCGTGATTGTCATCCTCATCCTCCAAAGACACTTCATAAAGATGGGGACCCTTTTCTAATGGTGCCCAAAGACAATCATGAAGAAAACAGCCTCTGAGGAGGACAGACTGTGCTTCTGAAAGCAATAACTTCAATTTATGTAATAGGAAAAACACAACTAGACATGTAGGAATTAATTTGACCAATGTTAAAAATGCATTAATGGAAGCCTGGATTTGGGTAGAAGACTAAATGAATGGAGAAAATACTTAAATCTCTCAAATCCAGTCTTTTCTGAAGGCATTGTGTCTGCCTTATTTCATGTTCAGTATCAGTAACACAATTTTCACTGTTCAAAATCTATGTGTGCCCTTTGCCTGTTTCCAGCAATCCAGGAAACAGAATAGATATGATGATGACACATTTTCTTAGCATAATATCTTTACAGGCATAAAATGAACAACTAATTTAGACTGGAATTAAAAACACCTGGTGATTAAAAAATAATCTCTTTTTTTTCAATGAAAGAAGAGCTGACAAATAATATCTGATCTACAATTAGCGGTGAAATATTGTCATTTTACAATGCAAGAAAAATGTTTTATTTCCATCTGAATTTGCATGTTGAGCACACAAAAATTAATTCTTCCAAATATTATCAAAATATGATCACATTTTCCAGTCAACTTTTAAAAAAAACTATCCATTTTTTTTTCCTCCTTCTCAATGTACCTAGTTTGATGTATTTTTTCCCAAATGTCAGAATGCAAATATACTATAACTGCCAAAGTGATGGAATTTCTGGTTCTTCACATTTACTTCTGGCTGCAAGCAATGGACATAAAGGAAAGAGGGAGAATCGTGTTTCACTAGCAGCATTCTGGCTCTTCATGTGAAAATAGCAACATGAGTACGCGGAAAAAACTAATGACCAGGTGAAATTAGGTTGTTCCTAGAACAAGGAAAATAGTTTAACAAACAAAAAGTGAAACAGCTTTATAACAGCTAGTTTAACAAGCAAAAAGTGAAACAGCTTTATAACAGCTAGTTATAAAAGGGAGAAAAAGTTGTGAAATGTACCTTCAGTACATCTGAAGGTACAAGAAAAACTTGCACCTTGAGATTGTAAAAATCTACCCCAGAAGATGCAGGAGCTGCAATAGCTGAGGAGATAGTGCTGAATGCATGAGGAGTAATGAAAAGTCTGAGGGTTTGTGCCTGTGGAAATCCTTGTGGGTGTATGATTTATCTTTAAACTGCGACAAACTAAGATCTGTGGACAAGATACTCTGAAGGTGAGCAGCTGAGTGAGAAGATGCAGGTCCTGCTCCCACAGTATATACTCACATGATGATCCAGGGATATTGAAGATGTTCCCTATGAAGGTGTTTTCTATGCATGTCAGCTCATGAGGAGATTAAACAGAAGGAAAGGGCTGATCTCTGCAGTCCATTAAAGTGTTGTTTCATCTTCTGGATGGATTACTAGTTTCTAGACTGAAACCTTCTCCAAAAGAGAAGATCCTGACCAAGCTGAGGATATTCAAGGAGCAGACACAAACCTCTATAAAAGTCTGAAAAAATATTGGCAGACAACAAGCACATTAAATACCCTCAAAATATTTAGAAAATTTGAGTTTTATTTAATGTGACTGTTTCTTCATTCAAATGCCTAAAGTTCTGTTACTCACCTTTTATTTGTTTTGCAACTTTCACTTTACCTACAATCATCAACTTCGTGGAATAAGTTTGAACTACGAAGAGGAAGTGTATTAGAGGAAATGAGCAAATACGAATGACTTATGACAAGGAACATCAAAGCTCTTGAACTGTGCTAAAAGTCTGGCTTTCAATGCCTGAACAAAAAAGATTACTTTCCTTCCTACATACCTGATTTGGACAGACAGCTTTTTTGTTTATTAAATTCAAGGATAATTCTGTGCAAGAAGAAGCCCAAATATGGAATAATTAAGGAAGACAGTCTAGTGATCCTGCAATTTAGAATTCAATAAGGTGTCAGAACTATACTTACAAACTGAGGAATCAGTAAATATTTGATTAATGGTCTGAATAAATGAAATTAATAGTGGTTAGAAAAGTAGTATAAAAAATTTAAAGAAGTCACAAATGTTCTTGTGAAAATAACCACCACAGCATCAACATGGTCTGGATTTTTTTTCCAGACAATTGGAGTGGCAGTAGTACTATGACTTTGTGAGGCAAGTGTATAAAACCTGTTCATAGAGACCTTGGAAACTTCTGTTAATTTAAATGCCTTAAATAGAGAAAGTATCTCTCATTGAAATACCAAGGCCATTATATCTATGAAACTCTGAATAACTGCAATAGGCTTTAGAACAGGCCCTGCGAGACACATCTGTTGTGAAATCATCAATGAATTACAGAAAATTTTGAGTCTCCTTTAGAGAAAGGAAAGGTCAATCTTCTCAAAGAAGGCCCTTCATTTCTAAAATGCCTACTGTGACTGAGAACTTTCATCAGAAAAGTGTGAAGAAAAGAGGTCTTTACATATGTCTTTTACATACAGTACAATTTTCAGATTAGAATATTTTAAACTAGAATGAGAACAAATTCCACTTCTAACCATGGGACCTACATCAGTATCAAGTCAGACAGTCAATATGTTTATTTAAGGCAATGCTCAAGACCTTTCTTTTTTTTTTTTTTTTTTCTTTGCAGCCTACTTCTGTGTATTTAGACAGATAAGGAGAATTGTAGAGGGTGATGAAGAACTGCTCTGTTCTTTGGAACAGAGCCTCACTCTTCTGAGGCTCTTCCAGAGGAGAAATTAGGTCATGCAGAAGAGACATTCACGGTGCTGAGTGTCAGCAGCCTTTCCTTGTAGCCATTGCAGTGGTTAGTATATAACTTACTGCCGGGTAATTGCAGTTCCCATGGAAGAAGAGGCAACCAGGGACTATGATTCTGTGATACTTTGGGGTTATGTAGGTGTTTGAGAGGGAATTTGATGGCCTGAGCATGTGTGACCATGATGACCATGTGATATGGGGAAAAGTACCAATTGTGCCTGTTTCCTGTATATTTTATCTATTGTTTTGTTTTGTTCACAATTTTTTAGTTTTATCTCAAAATATTTGGCAGTTTGTTTGCTTGTTTCTGTGTTTTCTGTGCCAATTAAAATAAAATCAGATTTAGAGTCACCAAATTCAACCTTTGACAGTTTAGTGTTAAAAAAGAAGAATGCATTTTTCACAAAGAAATATACACTTCTAGTGGAAGAGCAACAATTTCATGCTGTTTTTAAAGGGCTACACATTCTTTGAAAACAGATATCACAGAAACACAGCCTCAAGGTCCATCTCACATTATTTGGCATGAAGGCCCCCTGAGAAGTTTGCTTCTGAATTGTGATGCTTCTTACAATGAAGTAATGTTTTCAGGTGATCTGGTAACTCAGTATCTGTTGCAAAGCAGATATTATTGACTCTAGAGTATGGTGGCTAATTTATTTCATCTGGAAAACAAAGAAAGGTAAGGTACATCTCCCAGCATAGCCTATTATAGATTTCAACTTGGAAACAAAAATAGTTGACATGCTTTACAGGTCTAGACTGGAAGAAAAGAATAAATATTCCACACCTATATAACTAAAAATAAAAAAAATTTGCAAAAGCAAAGATTTTCTCTCCTTCATTCCACCATATGTGCTATTGGAGAACAGATGCTTTTCTAAGTATAGCAGTCATTAAACTGAATTCTCGTTTACTGGGCTGACCTTTCTTTGAATTTATTTTTGAAGATAATTTTCTTGTTTTGGCATAATTTTTAATTCCCTCAAGAGGAATCAGTCGATGATGACATTTCTGTTTGTAGCAAAGCCTAAACTTATCCTTGAGATCTAGAGTTATTCAGGTGATATCAAAATAATCCTTATTTTGTTCTTCAGTTGGTGTATATATATATATCTTTTAAAACTCAATGTATATAAAGACTGATAGTGTCCTTAGAGTAAGGACTAAAATCTTCCCATTTCACTGAATAATTCAGAAATCAGCCATTTGGAAATAGCAGAAAATTGTTTTTCAGGCATATTTTAAAATAATTGTCACATCCTCATAGATTATAGCTACAATTAAAGATTAAATGTAACTTTTTTAATGGCATGTTCTGTTATGAAAAATGTCAATATTTTACTGAGAGGAAAAACTCCACATTTGTAGGAAAAGCATATCTTTTACCACAGTCTTTTGGATGCCAAACCTGCTTCTTGGTGCATATAAAAACACATTTTACCTTTGCATTTGGGGAAGTAGTTGGTTCTCATTTTTCTGTCTAGTGTGAAGGGCATAAATAATACCATCTATTCCAGCACAGATGTTGCTAATAATATGTGGCACAAGAAATTTAAGGAGCAGGAGAGGAGCCCTTGTACTTTCTTTTAGGATGCTTTACTGACTCTTAGAACAAACGTGGTAAGGAATAGTGCAGTCCAATACGTTGTGCAAGATAGCAGACATTGATCTGCTAGGTATATGTGTGCCACTTTCTCATTTCTGCAGTGAGTTTTGTGCATTCTTTTCTATAAATCTCTCAAAGGTTAATTGCTTTTTACTTGGAAATGGTTACAGTCTTCAATCATTTTGGAGAAATGAAATTTTCTCGTAGAATTACAAGCATGAAATATAAGTTGTCCAGTTGTTCAGAGAAAAAAAAGCCCCAACTAACCATCAAAAGAAAAATATTACTTACTATGTTTACTGTCAATAACATAGCAGGAAATCAGAACTAAAGAAACAAGAGAAAGCTAAAATGCAAAAGCAGCAAAAATTTTCCCGTAAACCAAACTTTTAAGGACTGATATATGGTCAAGAATAATATTTATATGATTGATCTAGGCAAAAACACATAATCTTTAATCTTGTTGCAGCTGGATTTCCAGTTCTTGATAATCTCCCCTGCTCACTAGTTCTTGGAGAATTTAGACACTAAGCTGTTCTTAATGAAAAGGTATACATAAGTTCAGTGAGATGGAGCCTGAGGGAAAACATGTGAACAATGAGATTAGCTGGTAAAGCAGAATATTTATGGAAGAGAAATATCCAAAGAAAGAACAATGACTGGCATCAGATGTGTTCTCCTCCCATGGAGGTCTTCTGATGAACTTCCTGTGCCCATGTAGGCTGTATAAAAGATGTGATGCCTGAGTTTCTGGTCCCTGGGTCAAAAGAGTAGGACTGCTCTTGTAGAAACATCTTTGCATTAATTCTTTTGCAGTTGTAAATTTTCAGACATGGTATCACAAGTAAAAAGAAATATGTCTTGTATAATTTCTTTGTAGTTTACTTCTCCAATTATTGAGTAATTTATTTCAAACAGAGAATGATCATATTTTGAGTGTTGCAAGGGCATAAAGGAGTGACACAGTTTATCTGGATCACTATGTCCCCTCCTGTAAGGTTTTTAACAGATTTTTATGATATTGATACAGAAAGATATAACTAAAAAATCATCTTTTGAGAGGGAATATATTAGTTTGGTATTTGACCACAAGCTGAACTCCTTTGAAAACATGAAGAAGATTTCTGAGTGTATTCTAAGATTTCTGCTGTTCAGCCAGCCTCTGCTTATTAGCAATAGCTGGAAGACAAAAAGATGATGTGGAATTCTTTTTGCCAATATAGCTCCAGATATTTTAAGTACTCTATTACTGAAATGAGGCCTATGCTGCTCCTTGTTTTTGAAGAAGGGAGGGCTGTAGTGTGGAAGGATAGTGTTTTGGAAAGGGTTTTTCCCTTTCCCTAAGTTCCAGTGTTTGCTTGAATACTGATGGACACCATTAAGAAATGGCTCACTTTAATCCCATAATGATGGCCCCCACAAATTTTCCCCTTTGGTGGTGTAATGAGGATAAACCTTGCAGTGAATCACAGGAATTATAGAAGTGATCTTATCCTTAACTCCAGGGTGAGTGTAGGTTGCTGCAGCCCTTGTGAATACTTCAGAACAGATGTTTTATGCATTGATCTAAGAGGTATTAGGATACCTGTTCACAATATCCCATAGCTCAGTTGGTTAGAGCAGGGTGATAATCAGGTTGTGGGCTTAACGCCTCTACAAGCCATTCACTTAAGAGATGGACTCAATCTTCCCTGTGGTTTCTTCTAACTGAGAATATTATGAGATTCTGTGATTCTGTAAACTTCTACTGTCATAGTACTTCCTGTGTATTATGTTCACTTTTCTGTTAAAACTAATGAAGTAATGAATCTGAAGCACATTGAATAGCAAGCACATAAACATCAGATACTGTTCTGATTTGTATTGAGCAAACCTTTGGCATGCCAAAACCCCCAAACATTTAGGATTACTTCCACTATTTTGATTTGTACGCACTCTAATTTATTAAAGCTGAAAGGGGAAAAGAGAGGACAAGTAAAAATGTATTGTTCTCTCCAAAGCTTGAAGTTCAGGTTCAAATTAAGATCTATTTCTTATATATCAACAAAATAATGCCAATGCAAAGTACATGTCTCAGTCCTTGATCTAAAGAATAAAATTTAGCACAAAACTTTTCTAAAGAAATATGGACTTTCCATCAGTAGGAAATCAGTAAGAAAATATTCAGGTACTTCAGAAATATTTTAGAATGTTCTCCTTTATTTTGTCCCCAAAAAATATGCACTAGCCTGTTTGTAAAGTAATATCAAACCTACACAAATGTAACAAGGAGTTGTGGTGTCCTACTTTACTAAGTAATTTACTAGCAGTCAAATAAATAAAATTTAATTTCAATTTAGAAAATTTGGAGGAAGATTGGATGGACTACTTTCAGTTAGATAACAAATATGCATCCTTATTGCAGATTACTTCTGCAGTTAAATTGCACTAATTAGGCATTTAAAATTTGAAACACACTAATGACTCTGCCTCAACATCTTGTGTGTACATCTAATATTACCATTTTTTCAACAAGAAAGCTGAAGTGAAGCTCAAGTAGAAGACCTGAGGTCTGCCCACTTTCTCTGTGTAGACTACCCCTATTTTTTTTTTTGAAATGTCATTCCCTTTCTGGGTTTTTTTTTACCTCTGAAGATCCTCCTATCTGTGTGTTGATGTATGAGATGTGCAGAAACAAGTCTGTTAGTTTGTTTTCCCAGAAGATCTTCACTTTGTCATTGATTACCAAAAAATATATATGCAATTTTCAGGAGAAATGTCTAATTTTCCTTCTTCAGTGTTCATACAATACATAATATTGCTTGACTCAAAGTAAATTTAAGATTTTGTGGAGCACATTGTTGAAAACTGTTCCTGGGAAAATTATGATGCTCCATACAGAACAGCAATTACTTCCAGAGTGTACTACACCCAGAAAAATAGGCAACAAAGAACAACAGCAGTAATCCAACAGCCAAAGACTATCTCAGAATGAATAAAATGAAAGCAGACAGTGAATACTGTCAGAGAGAAGAATGCTTCAGAAACAGTACTAAGCTTGTATATATCTTGTTAACTCATTTAATAAATGTTAGAACTGAACAGTACTTGATTTTTCAGTTTGCTTTCAGGTTTTTTATTATGAAAAAATAATTTTTTTTCCTTGACAAAGTTCAAATCAATTTTGAGCATTTATAAAATAGATAGATTAGATTATTTCTAAGTTTGTTCTAAAATTCTTCTTGTGATTCTCTTAACCTCTGTTATTCCAAACCAATTGGATGATACAATATAGTCTCCCTCTTCTTTTCTTTTCCTCTTCACTGCCTGTTAATTTCTTTTTGTTTTAAAGCGGCTTATATTAGCAGCAGTATTTTTTCACCTGGAAATGATGAAATTTAACACTTCCTGCTAACATACCCTCCCTTTCACAACCTGCAAATACATTTGCTTTTGTTTGCAGTGAAATATAGTTAAACTGAACAAATTTCCTCAGCATTAAAGTTCATTACTTCTGTTTTGGAGAAGACCCTGTACTACAGAAACCCTGATGATTTTTTCCATCTCTGTTATTTATTTTCATATTCTTCACAGGAATAAAAACCCCATATATCAAAATCAGTCTTCATTTAAAACTCATCTGTTTACAGATTAAGCATCTACTGAATAGTTTATTAATCAAGAATAGGCTATGTTGGGTTTATTCAATAAAGAATGCAATCCTCCTTGACATTTAACCAAATAAAATTTTAATTTTGCAAAGTAGCTTTTTCTCCAGTTGTACCAAAATAACAGCAAGATTTTTACAAATAATTCTGACCATATTATTTTAGTAATTCTGATGGAATTTTTATCAAATGTAGTCTATATCTTAAATTCACTCTTTAAGCCTGAAAGGTCCCAAGTTGTTTTGCAGAAAAGCTGTTATCAAAAGTGAAATATTAACTCTATTATTCCACCATGTAAACTATGTGAATTAAAAGCAATTTTAAGTAAAAATGATTAATTTCTTACTCTTATTGCTTAATGTTTCTGGATCTTTTTTTAGCTGCTCAATAAAACTGCTCTGTAGGAAATCATAGTTTATATGAGACAAAGATTTGTGCTTTTCTAGCATTAAACAAAGAAAAAAAGGATTACAACATCAAACCCAGAATAATGTTTACAAATAAAATAGTGCATAACTGAGTCACAGAAAGAGTAAGTTTTTTACAAAGGGCTATTTTTCTAGGCTTATATATGCATGTATAGAAACACAGATATGAACTTTCAACATGTTTTCAGGGTTATTGTGCTATTTCTCCCCACTTTGACACAAAGAAACCAAATATGCTAATTTCTAATTATGCTGAAATATTTTTTTATTGCATAGATAAAAATTCCCCTGATGATGTAGTGAAAGTCAAAAGCAGCATCCACATACTATCTTGGAAGAATCGTGCCTTCTTTAGGCTAACACAGACTTCAAGGAAGTGAAAACAATTTTATTCCCTCTGAGACAATCTTAGGTCTTAATGATGTTTTTTCTCTTTCTGCACAAAACATCACCTTTAGGATGTATCATATGAATTTGAGTACTTTACTTGGATTATTTGTCATGAATTCACACATCTGTTCCATAGACAGAGTCCACTTGTTCTATTTATTCTGAATAAAAGCACATTTCTTAAACAATAACCAAACTTCAGCTCATAACTCTTGAACTGAGACTATCTATTAACTTCACACTGGCTTAAAAGATATTGTATATTTCAATGTAACAAAAAAAATTTCAAGACAGATGTTCTACTTACTAAAGAAAACCATAGTACTAACCCTTGTAAAAACATTCTAAAACATTACTTATTTTTTGTTGTAAAAAACACTGCTAACTGGGCATGCCTATAATAATTTCATGATCTATAATTGCATAGGAAAACATACTGGTATCTGCTAACACAGCAGTTCCTTCACTTCAATGCTATACCTAGCAGGATATTTACAACGTATGATGTTGTAAGGTCATACATCATTGAAGAGACCTTCAAAGATCATCTAATCCAACCCCTGCCATGGCCAGGGGCACCTTGCACCAGATCAGGTTGCTTAAAACCCATCTAACCTCACTTTGAATACTTCCAATTATGGGGCATCCACAGATTCTGTTGGAAACCTGTGTAACACAACATAAAAATTCCCATATCAAAACCCAAATCATGGTAAGCCATATCCCAAGGGATGCAGCGTTAACCTTTAGGAAGGAAAATACTGTGCAGTCATTTAACCTCATCCTTTTGTATCTATCTTCAATACATATTTTATTTCTCTTTTTTGGGTGAAGATATTAAGACTCTTTTTCAATATTTAAATATGAACTATGTGGAGACAGGATTAACAGTCACATCAAATGCGACAACATTTGATGACTTAGATCATATCTAGAAGGTAACAATAAATTTTAAATCTAAACTAAATATCTGATGACAGAACATAGGACAGCTTTAACTTCACTTACTCAGGAAAGTTTGTGCAGAAATAGAATATCCTGAAAAGCAAGGTGCTGTGAAGACTCAGCATTTCTCCCTAACAGTTACTGTGGGTTGAGTTTCCAGGTCAGAAGCTGGTACCATCCAATCTGGTAACTGAAAGGTGTAATTTAGATCTATGCCAACTCCAAATATCTCTAACCTACTGCCTCAAGTGAAACTACTGTGTTTACCCCAAGTTTCCATGATAATTACATCCCATGCAGTGTTTCTCCTAACTTAGAACCCCCTCACAAAATACCTTTTTTGCCTTTTGCCTGTTCTCCCCAAGTCAACTCATATGTGCACTACCTACCTGATTAAACACAGAAAAGTTAATCAGAATATGAACTTTGAAAATCTTCACCTTATTTATGGCAAGCTCTTGGCATTTTAACTAGTCTTAGACTGGCAGCTGCATAGGATAGCAACATGAAAAGATACTTGGACTTAGCTAAGCATTTATTTCTGCACAAATACATTGCATAGTCATTCCACTTCATACACTTAAATTAAAATTTGTATTAGCAAAGTTCTAACTTTAAAAATAGTTACCTCCTCCTTGCAATATCCCTTCTTGATGTACTTTAATGATCACTTTTTAGATTGAGAATTACCACTGTGCCTTTACTGTTATTTGCATTTAGTATCTTTGCTGTATTATCTTCTATAATTTGAAATTTTTTTTTTCTAATATCAATATCAGCTGTTTGCAGGGTTAAAAATGCAACATGTTTTGTCATATTTCATACATTCTGAATACTAAGGCATACATTATTCCATTCAATTCATTTTTTTTTTTAAGTTCTGGTTTTGGATCACTGCTACTGGTGTTCAGTAATTGTAATGCTTATTTTCTTTCAAGTCTTCACATAGAATTTGAGTCTGCTCAATTTTAATCTTTTTTGCCTCTTATATTAGATATATCACATCTAGACTGTTCTATCACTGCCATTACAAGACTTCTTCACATACATATTCTATATTCACTTTTATTATTATAAGAAATAATGAATGCCTCAACTAAAAACTGAAATTGTTGGTCACTTTTTTTGGAACAAGCAATATTTCTTTCCTTCTGAAATTTTAATTAGGTTTTTTGAAAAAACTGTTGTTGATATTATCAATTGGTTCCAGTAGAATAAAAGAGCATTTTTCACATTACACATTCTTTTTTTCAAAAGCTACTTCCTTAATATCATGTAAGAAGAGGAAAAAATTATAGCTCATAAATTGTCATTGGATGGGAAGCTGCCCTTCAGCCATTATCAAACACTTTTCCCACACTTTGAGAATCAAGTGACTTCAAGTCCTTTTTGTAATTGTTTTCCTTGTTTTCCTTCAAAGTAAGCAAAATATAAACAATAAGCATATCTCAAAAATATGCAGTTAATTAACTGCATATTTGCTAAATCATTGTTTTCTAATGCTACCCTTTTTGTCTTATCCTTCTTATTCACTGTTCATGAAGGATGTCAGTTAGCTCTAAAGTATCATTTCCTTGCTTATTCATTTTATGGTACCATTCCTCAATTCCATCATTGCTATCAAAATTGATTACCTCAACATCTAGCTGACACTGTTTCTTCACTCATCCTCCTATTATAGTTCTTTCATCTTTTTTCCCCCGCCCTGTATATATTTTTCTGAGCCATCTGTTTTCTCCTTTTCTAGGCTTTTTCTGGCATACTAGTCCTACACAATGCAGAAGGTTGATTTGGTCTGCTGTCACCATTTTTAAGAGTAAAATACTCTTAAAAATACTTGCCTAGTGTGGGGTATGTTGATCTGATGAGATTTGAAAAGGAGCTGGCAGAGTGACTGTTTGGGGGGAACTGAGAGGACACAGCAGAAGTCCTGAGCCTTGTGCCCTGTCTCACATGGGAGAAGGGATTTTATTGACTCTCCTTTCTCTCCTCCTAAGTAATGCAGCATCTGCCAGAATGCTCTGGGCTTCTTCTTGTCTGAAGCTTCAACAATCTCCATGCCTGTTGTACTAGCACAGAAGTAGTGTTTATCCTCAAGGATAAGGAATTATTCTCTTTAGGAGTTACAAAAGCTGCAAGGATCTTTTCTTATCCTACCATCTCACTTGGTCTCAGGTAAAACACTAAATTTAGGGCTTCGTCTACTGGATAGCACATTTAATGTAAGGTTGCAGTTCCACAACTTTATTTTTTTGGGAGCAATATAAAAGAGCAGGATCATCTATCACCTAAATTTAAAGTGACAAAGGATGCCATGAGGGACATATGCTTCAGCAATTCTTGCAGGATGTGGTTGGTGTTATGCTGAATGAGAGCCACTCAGACATGTAGATTGCAGGTGCTGTGAATAACTTTATTAAATTACCATAACCCTTCAAACACATTTTCCATGCGATTTTTTTTTTTTCTATGCCCAGGGAAGTATATTCTAACTTTCTGTAACATATAATCTACATTCAACCTGACACAAGATATTTAGCTATGATACACTATTCTCCAAATATAAACAGAAAACCCCCAACAACAAGCCCCAGACAGTGCTTTATTACTTACCTATGGATTTCCTCAAATTTGGAAGAAAAAAACTTTAAAAATTGCAAAACTTTCTTCAGATTTTCATATAATTATTTATACTTAGTATTAGCTTTCATGCTCAAATATTAATACAAAAGACTAAATTTTGATGATTCTACAGCAAGTAGTCCATTGTTATTATGATTATTTGGGGTTTCTCAGTCAAAATCTGCCCAAATACATTGTTGTTGAATGTTAAAAATATTAATCTAAATCACTATTACTGAGCATTTATGGAATTGCACACTTTAGATTGTCTTATATTTCACTGCTGAACTGAAAACAAATGCAACTTGAACTGATGTTGTAATCCATTGTCTTTCAAATTCAAAGTCATTTTATTTTTAATAAATAAATCAATTTTTCAGTTGATGACAAAAGACTAAGTAAAGACCCATCTAGATTTGCAGGGAATTAGTCTTTTGTTTTATTTAGATTCTCATCGTGCTCATTCTTAGAATGAAAATTAAGAGACAAAGTTATATTAAACTATTTTCATTGATAATCAGTAACTGTATTTCAAGTGGTAAACATACTGAAAAATTCTGCAGTTTTAAAATTCTGTTTAATTACACAAATTCAAATAGAAAAGAACTAATTCTTCAATTCTATACATAGTTATACAACCCTTTTAGACAATCCCTTTCAAATTACCTCTTTCTCCTGCATTTATAGAAGAAAAATTATTTAGTGAATAGTTTACTTGAAAGGAAAGAGCATAACTGGTTCTCATAAAAAATTAAAGTTCTGGAAATTGTGATGAAAGAATTTCAAGTTTTAAATATAAGTTAACCAACAATTCACAAGACAAATCCAAAACTGCCTATTCCCTGAAAAAGAAAGTAACAATACCTAATCACGAGAATAATTTGCCAAGGAGCTTATAAAATCTGACAATTTTAGGTAGGAACAAGAAGATAATTTTCAGAACCTGACAGTTATTACTGGTCTTGTTAGCATTGTAATGTACCTTTAGGTTAAGGAGCTGGCAGACATTCTTCAGTATCTAGGCTATAAAACAGTAGAAAAATGATGCTTTATTTAAAAAAAATGTAAATAAGAATTTTCCATCACTGACTTTGGGAAGACTTTCATTATTTGGATGTTATTAGCTACACTGCCTTGATACCCTGCAATATCTCTGACTATTAGAGAGGTTAATGTGATGCTTTTACTGATTTTCCTGCTGGCAGATGAGTGTTTCTTTTAGACACAACAAACATACCCAGAAATGAAAGAGATTATGCAAACTGGTTAGAATAAGATTTTATACCGATTTTATACATTTTTTTTTACAAACAGACCTTCCAAAGCTCACCTGTGTATGCATAAAAATTTTCACATTTCCTGCTTTTGCAGGTCTCCACTTCCTTTGGGAGTTGTTTGGAGGTTTAATTTTTTTTCCAGTGAAGGATAAGCCTTTGTGTCTATAAATATTAGAATTTACATTAAAAAGATCCCTCATTAATTTTAAAGTTTCAAATTCTCTAATGTTAACATCCCCAAACTTAAGCACACTTTAGCTCATACATAAGTCATGGTGAGTTTAATGTATCTTTTGTCATGTACCTTTGTTAATCAAGCACCCTGTTTTAATGAGCAGATTTTGTGATGCTAACATATTTCTGCCTTCATCTATCTAGATCTGGAAGAAAAAAATCTGCAGATAGGTTTCTGTATTTTCACCCCCCCAAAAAAATGTCCTTTTGTTTATGTAAAGTATCATTGTGGTCCTGTTGGGAAAGAGAAGAGGGGAAACCAACATACTCTCACATAGAGCCTGTGGGAACTGTGCTCTTTCTGAAGTAGGAAGTGGGTTGAGAGGAAAGGTTCCTATACTGCTTGAAGAAATAACAGTAAAGACAAGAAAATGAAAGAAAGGTTTGTAAGGAGCAAAAGTAGGCTTTCTTCTTTTTTCTTTAAGGTGTTCTTCTCAGTCACCTTGACTCCTCTTTCTCTTCTTTCCTTTCTCCCCTCTCTTCCTGCCTCCCTCTGCTTCCTCTGCAAAGCAAAAGGCAATTGGGCTTTATCAGGAGACAAACTTTAGCAAAGTCATTCTCATGGCTCAGCAGACTTTGGTGTACTGGTGGTAGTGACTGAGTCACAGAAGGTGCGCTCAACTCCATGCTCAAAAGCTATCAGAAACCAGAACTGATTTTCTTAGGACAGAACTGTGGGTTGTTTAGGTTTGGTGGAGGTTAGGAGAGCACAAAAGTCTAATTCCAGCTAAGTCATTGAAAAGACAAAACACAATAACAAAGTAGAAAAATAATGCAAAAAATTACAAGGTTAGAAGCTTTGGTTCCCCTGCAGTGATTGTTAATGCTTTTACTTCGGCAACCTCTTTTCCTGTTGAGAAAATTACTATGTACTCCAGAAATGTGCACACATTATCTAATACTGCAGTATAAAAGATTTAGTTGATAACTAGTGCTCCATTTTTCTCCCAGTCTCCCCTTTCACTTCGCACCAGGTTTTGTAGGTTCTATTAACAGCATGAAAAATAAATAATTACTATAGTACTAAGCATCCTCTTTCTCCTTGAAGCTCCACAGCAGCTGAAGGTACAAAGCCCCCTTACAAAACAAAATCCAAAGTGATTCTAGTCAATCAGCAGTTTCCCAGTTGGTCACATTTTGTTTCTGTGGATTGTAAAGATATCAGCATGGAAGAGAAAAATAATTTAGCAAATAACTATGTTGAGAGCAATTACATTAATATTACTTACTGAGCTTTAAATTAAGAATTTTCTTCAGTCAGTCTACATTTTGCACTTCATCAGTTCAAAGTTTCTTGTTTTGAAGTTCACATGTGAAGATTTCCCAGTCCTAAAATATTAATTGCTCTGCATATAAAGTCATTTTGACACCAAAATACTTTGTTGGCCTCACGTCAAAACCCCTTGCCTGAGAACACACAAAACTGCCATGGTCTTTTTGCCCTGAAATGGATTCTTTCACTCAGCATGCACGAGAACAATCCACAGAGAGAGTCAAGGTATTTGGTTTGCTTGGAGTTTTGCGCAGAAAACATTTCCAGTTGACAAGTCCACAAAACTAGCATGGCAATTATCTGAACTTCACTTTTTATGTTTTGGCAAAGAAAGGCATTAATGTTCATTGGCTATAACTTACATAGTTCTACCATTAATTACTATTCCATCTTCTGTTGGTAAATTATTCTCTCACTTCCTATGCTAGTTAGTCCACATGGTCAGTTTCTTCTTCTTTTGAGTTGCTGGGTTTCTTGGGCCAATGGTTTTGAACATCCCCTGATGGAATTATCCTTTACCTACATTGATGAAGGGGCCTTGTTTGTTCCTTGTACTCTGCCTTTACCTTGGTTATTTTGCTGAGTGTCTTTGATTATTTGGCTCAGCATTCAATTACATCTGTGTTCATTTTATATATTTGCTCCAGTTTCCTTTTTTTTCTATTCTTTCTGTATAGATGCAGCTACTGAGGCTTATTAAAGCTGCATTTACTGAGATATGTTAAACATAATTTATCTATTTGGAAACAGCACATCAGTCTTATACAACTCACATAGTACAACATTTTAGATTTTTGTATCAAAGCGTTCACAAAATTAAGAAAAATAAGCACTTCTGTTATTTACAGAAAAGAGGAAAATGGGAATAAGAAAGAAGTCAATGTTATTTTTCAATTTTTAGAGTTCTGTAATTGCCACAATTTTTCTTCTCAGCAGTACTGAGATTCATGCTCAGCAAAAACTAGATGTTCAATTAAGCTTTAATTGACTCAATTTGCCTCTGAGTATGATGGATGAACTCTTGAGAAATCATATGTGTTCTATAGAAACTTTTCAGTCATAGAATTGCACTTTTTTTAATGTTTGATATTTACATCTTCTGGAAATCAGAGTACAAGTAATGCTTGCTTTTTTCATTGAAAACATAAAAAAATAATGTCAACACTTTATAGATATCAATATTCTGATGATATCTATTGAAAGCATTTAAGAAAGTATTGTAAAAAGATTTCTTTCTCAAAATTTTCTTCATGGATCTTTATTCCCTCCACCTTTGAATATAGCAGGGTCCTGCTTCAAATATGAATGTAAAACAGAATAATGGCAAAACAGAATGGTTGTTGAGTGTCTCCCAGCACAGCTCTTAGCACTGCACACACACAAGTTTGTTATAACAAATTCAGCTGTTTTCTCACAGCCCAGAGACTCAGCTCATGTATTCTAGGCCCCAAAAATTCCCATTCCCCTCTGCCAGCCAAGCTCATGAAATTTCATACTGGCATTTTCTGAGTCAGGGCAAGTGAGTTGTACTGTGGTCTATCATAGCTATCCTATTACCAAGAAAGTTTAAGGTGACCTCCTTTTTAGCTAACAAGGGAAGTAAAAACATGACTTTTGCAACTATGCTATTGCATTGCAATGTCTGGGATGCTTGCTAATCAGGGAAATATTAAGTTACAAGTTCCTAATAGAATTAGCTATCTTACACATTATATGCTATAAAATCCTAACAAAAAGATTAATATATTTGTTTGTCTAAATTGTGTCATAGAATTAATAAACTTCTTATTGTGGTTAATATATTAAACTATCTTTATCTATTTGATATATTTTCTAACTATGGCACCATAATATGATTAAGATATGGTTGCTTGGGAGTTTTAATATTATGCTCATGAATACTATTCTTCTGCAAGGTTATGTTAAATAACTGCTTTGCTGTCAGCAATGTGATAACTATAGCACACTCACACATTTTTTTCTTTCAGAAATAATTCTAGCCTAACCAAGCAGGGAAAAACTTGGCATGGTAACAAGTAGATAATTGAGTAACATGTAGATACCTGAAGAAACAGCAAAGTAATGGTTCATTTCTCTTTGAGAGGAGTTGACTCTGTCTGCATTTAGAGTCTAGTCTTCAGTTTCCCTGAGTGCTTCTGGGGATTCCTGAACCTGAGGATGCCCACCTATGGGCATGGCTACTGAAAAAGTTGTGAAGAGAAGATTGGTTATATATCTCTTCCTTTACACAGGGTGACAGCAAAAACTACTGGGTTTCACTATGTGTTTAACAATATAAAAGCAGTTGTATACAGATATAGACAATATCTCTCAAGAGTAAGTGCCTTGGCATAGTGGAAATAAATTTCAGTTTGACCTGACTAATGACTACTACAGCTTCCTGATGCAACACCAACCATAACAAAAGCAACAAACAAAAAAAAATAAACAACAAAACAACCCAAAGAAACCCAAAACCCCACAAAACCTACCAAACCCCCCAACGAAATCCACATCTCAGCATCAAAAGAACAGAAAAAAAATTATATTATGAGTAAAATTGGCATCCAGAAGTTATCAATGCATATTCAAACACATATTGAAATTATTTGTATGTTTCTTAAAATTGATTCTTGGGCTGCTTGAGGTTTGTATACTGTATTCCCAGTTAGGTTTTATTTTAACTGTAAATCTAATTGTTTCATCAGACAACAATTAAATGCCTGTTGATAAAGTATGTATGCTGAACCTCAGGGATAAAATATAATAATATCTTTCTTTTTATTAATATTTTACCTGTGCAGCATCATAGAAAAGATAAGTAGATCATTTTTTTTCAATCAAAATGGGAGAAGAATAATTTCTACAGTTCTATTTTTAATTATTCTATCCATTGAGCAAGTCAGTATGCTGCTAAAATTTTTTTTTCTTAATATCTGAGGAAATACTAGTTCAAATCTGAAAACATAACAGAAGAATAATTTTTATCTCCCAAATTAATCTTTCAGCAGTCTGTCTCCTATATTCTGCAGGAAGTAAATATCTCAACAAGCAGGTAAATTAAATTATGTTTGGGGATTTATATATCTTGTATGATACATTATTTTGTTGTGGATCAATTATTTCTGTCATCCTCTCTAACAGCTATGAAGTTTGTTCAAGTTGATTTGTGTACCACAGCCTTGATAATTTTGTTTCTTTTATCTATGGTTTAGTGTCCCATCAGCTATGGTTCAATTTCAATGGCCTTATCCATGAAGCTGAAGGAACATATTTTTTTCTAAGAAATACTGTACCACATAAGCAGAAATAATCTGACTTCACCATTCTTTCACTGTTAAAAGCTGTAATTTAAATACTGATGTGGACCACTGCTTTAACCGCTGTAACACAAAAGAGCTTCTCAATGCATACAATATCAGTTTGATTGTCCATTTAAACGCTGAAGAAAATCTGTATTTCCTTTTAGGCTGTTTATTTACTGGAAACATTTTTGTGGCTGTTGAATGTTCAACTCAAATGTTTAAATATCACTATTTGCTGAAGGGAATTACTTTGAAGAATGATGCTGATCCCAACAAGAGCAGATGTCTATTTCTATGCTCCAAAATCCTCAATATTCACTTCCAGTAATGAATAATTTTAATCAGCTGCTTGCAAATAGTAAAAGGATCAAGAATTTCTCATAGCAAAAAAAAAAAAATATCCCAATAACATTTGGAATGGTGGCAAAAATTATAAGGTACTAACAAGCCACAGACTTTGAAAGACAAAGTTCTCAGTTTTATCCAGATGAATATTTCAGATAGCTTTCTTTTTACTCTTCTTGCAGATGAAGATAGTTTGCTAATTAGCAACCAATTAATAGAAAATAATAATAAAAAAGGTATATACATTTAATCTATGGTTTATTGACCCTGATTAAATTGAAACAGCCTTTCAATTTAAGGTTTTGACAGAAATAATTCTTTGCAGGTCCAAATCCTAGGAAACTGTTCAGCAAGCATTTTTTAAATTTTTTTTTTGCTTTTTTTACTACTGCAAAAATTTTCTACTCTCTTAGCTGCTTTGTCCCAACACTGTAAGCCAAATTTTGGATATTCCTATGATCCAGTGGGCCATGATATAAACATCAGAATTGCCTATCAACTATTTTCCACCACCTGTACTACGACTGCTCATAGCCAAAACTGTCATTGTTGGACCCACCGTAAAAGGAGATGCTCAGTATTAACAAAAATAATTTCATTTGTCTTAGACACTTTTATTCCATTTTATTTATAACTTAATAGGCTTAATTCTGCAAACTTTCCCTAAACTGATGCCAGGGCCCTGAGTCCATCCTCCCCCTGGAGGTTTGGTGCTGTAACTATAATTGGATGAAGTAAATACAAACAGATTGCTGCTGGGCTTTAAAAATACCAAGTCAGATTAATTAAAATGTCTGTAATCAAATTCCTTTCTGTTGCTCATATAACAAAAATCATAACTGCAATTTTAATTCAATTACAACAAAAGAATTTTTTAAAGTATTTCCCTGCAATAACACAAAATGAAATCACTGTTCCTTTTTACTTCTATGGAGCACAAACTGGAAACTTCCTCACTGCAAATGAAAGTCTTGGCTTTAACTTACTCAATTATTTTTGAAATATCTCTTAGAGCAAGAATCACATATCACTTCCTCAGTAAGCCACAAAAGCAATTAACCTTGCAAAAAACTCTGCCCTTCTTCATCTGCTTGAAACATCAACCAAGTTCTCTTCTTTGAAGTACTAGAGTTATTAAAAGTATTCCAAAGCCTCCAAACAAGGAAGCCTCCAGTCTGCCATGTGTCATTCCTTGTTTTTGCCTGAGATTTGTGCAATCTCCCTGAATTCCTCTTGCATTCCAAGATGGAGAAAACAGCTCAGGTACAATTTCCAAATCAGCTCTTTCTTCAGCATTGCTGACCCTGCATTCATCATGTATTTTTGGTCACTTTGTAGCATAAATTCTTCTATGATGCCCTAGAGACCTCTCCTCTCTTACACAAAACCACAATCACATTTGTCAAGTTTCTGGTAATGTCACAAAATCAACACCTTTGTCTCTCTTCTGACCTCATGCTACATCACCAAGTGTTCCCAGACCTTTGCAGAATAAACTGGTGGCTTTTCTGCTGTGATTCCGCTTGGCTTATAAAAATTAAATAAATCAGAGGTTTCTGTGCAGTGTGAGAGTTACAGAGACTCAACTGCTTCTCAGCAGGGTCTTGCCCTCAAAGCAAGACCTCAGGGAAATACACCAGCAGAAACTTTGTCGCAACCACTGTCTTAATCTTTTCTGTGATGTAGCACACAAATCAGTGCAGCTGATGTGAGAAATCTTATGTTTCTGAAGAAAATTAAGTGAAGACAGAAAGTCAGGTTTGATGGGAGATAAATATGACAGAAGGACTGGGAAAGTTGCCCTGACACTGGCATATTTTTCTCAAATTAGTCTTTTGAAGAAATAATGTATTCTCAATTATTCATCTTTGTTTCTTCTTCTCTCTTCTTCTCTGCCATTTTACTTTAAAAAAAGTTGCAGAATAACTGTCTCAAAAAAAAAAAAAAATTGAATGGTAATTTTATTTATTGCTTGTTCAAACTGATTCCTAATAAACACCTTATTTGAAAGTGGAATCGACTGCCCCTAAGGTAGAAGGATCTACCTGATAAGAATGAGATAAAACCTTTTAAGACAATAAATGTTCAACAGTTTGAGCAGCAATTTAACCCATCTGTCTTCCCCAGTGATGCTTTCCTTCCCCTGTACATATAGATCTGTCTGACAGATTATTTTTTTAATGCTCTATCTCCTGGGCTATAAGGCTTCCAGCAACTGCAATTACATGAAAATTACTGTCACCAGATTGCATTTTTTTCTCTCTATCCTTTATGCAGGATTTGGACCATCAAACCCTCTTTTAAAAACAGTTTAGTCTTGAAAAGATTTCAGAAAGTGAAATGCTTACACCTGTTTTACAGTTTTGGGTTTTTTTTTTTTTTTCTCTTGACAGTTCATGCTATACCTGCATAAGGGTTTGCAGCCAATTCTGCAGAATATCTTCCAAGTAATACTTGAATAAAATTTTTCAGACATCATTTTTTCATAAGGAAGAGCAGTGGCTGCAGTATGAATGTGTATCAAGAATTCTTGCTGTGGTAATTCTTTTTGTAACTGGGAAATGTAAAACTAAAAGGAAGTGCTGGATCCATTTTTTTCAGGAGAAAGCAGACATTCACCAGAATATCTAAGAATGTATAGAAGAAACTACTTCAAATCTCAAAAGTCTTGCATCTTTGAAGTTAACATTTCACTTCAGATGAATGTAATACCAGAAGTAGAGAGCCTTCTCTGTTTAGAGGTTGAAAGTTCCTCTTGTGAAAGTTGGGATATCACCCTTATTGCACATACAGAAAACACCTATTTTTCAAATAGAACTTGGGAATGCTGGTAAAGCTCTTCGATGAGGAGCACTTTGTTTCTTCAGTCATTTTTTAGTCCTTCACCCTTTGTCTCAGTCTAGACCTAGGGTTAAATTTGAAAGAAAAATAAAATCCTGATCTATAGTATGAGTGGGTCTGAAGAGAACTACGCAAAAGAAACCAAGAGCAGTTAAAATTTCTCTCTGGAGGATTTTTTTCTTTTTAACCAATGGAAGGGCTGACTCGTCCTAGTGAATGCCTAAAATTAAGGTCAGGAAAAAATCTAGAATTTCAACCGGAAAAGGGCTGGATAAGGACTGCCAAGCTATGGGTGAAAAAACATCACACATGTGGAGTTAGGAGTCTGTTGTTAGTGCAATTTATCCTTTAACAGTTGAATAGTCTAAATTGTCTAGCTAATACCTCATCAATAGTGGAGCTGATTCTTGAACATAATTTTCTAATATCTGTCTCCTTTCTCTGTCACCCATTCAGTGTCCTGGCTCCAAATGCTGTCACTTACAATCCTCCTCAAGAAGACTTGGGGACAGGGAGGTAGTAACAGCTTTCCACTTATTGTTTTGCATTGCATCAATCACAAATCATATTCAAGATGAAGGCTGCTACCTTTCATTTTCCTTAGGGAAAGAAAAAAACCTGCAGACAGTTTTAATGTGATCACTCTGACTGTTTCCCATTACAATAATCTAACTTGTCAAAATCTGGAGACATATTTAAACATTTTGTTGGTTTCCTCTTATCTTTCCCATTAAGATTATCTCTGCAATATCTACTGTATTGATCACTCAGTACACATAAGCACCATAAATACAAGACTAGCATTAGAATTTGTTATAGCAGAATGAGAGAATTCAACTTCACATTTGAAAAGGTTATTTCCAAGAGTGATTTTATGCAAAATTATGCTTCAGACGAGCAATAATTGGATGCTCAGGACTGTGATATTTTCCTGTATTCATACATTTCATCATTTCCCATGTTCACTGTAAGAAGTGGTATCTAAGAAATCACATGAGAAGAGAGTTTTGAGAAACATCATACCACTATGCTGAGCCCATTGTCTTACACACAATCATCTTCCTTGAAAAACATGCAGAATGAAAAATACTTCATTAGTTCCATGCCTCAGGATATGAAATCACCTTGGGTGCTCTTGCTCTGGGAGACAATGAAAATAATCATAGATACTTTTTTGATGTGCATTCTGGAAACATCCTAACAGCTTGCATTGTGTTTGTGTGGCAAAGTTTTGGTAGTGGGATGCTGCAGGGATGTATTATGGGAGAAGATGCCGAAGCTGCCCCCATGTATAACACAGAGAGCTCTAGCCAGCTACAGGATGTACCTCCTTCTGGCAGGGGAAGTCCATCAGCAGCAAAGGTAGAGCCTCTGCAATAAGGTATTTAACAAGAGTTTAAAACCAGTGAGTAGCAGCAGCTGAGAGAATGGAGTGAGAACACGTGAGAGTGACAGCTCAGCAGACATCAAGGTCAGTGCAGAAGTGGGGTGGAGGAGAAACTCCAGATGCTGGAGCTAAGATCCCTGTGCTGCCTGAGATGAAGACCATGGTGAGGCAGACTGGGCCACTGCAGCCCATGAATTTCATGATGGATCAGATATCCACAGGAGCAGTTAGTTCCTTAAAAACTCTGTGCCATGGAAAGGACCCATGAAGGAAGTTCATGAAGAAATGTGGGCTATGGGAAGGATACACTTTGGACAAGTTATTGAAGAATGGTGTCTTGTGGGTGGAACCTCGCACTGCAGCAGAGGAAGATCATGAGGAGGAAGAAATGGCAGAGACACAGATTGATGAAGTGAGCACACTTCCCATTCCCATCCCCCTGCGCCATTGAATGAGGGGAGGAGGTAGACAAATTGTGAGAGAAGTTGAGCCCAGGAAGAAGAGAAGGGTGGGAGGCAGGAGATTTTAGATTAATTCTTATCTCTTATTATCCTACTCTGATTTTGACTGGCCATAAACTAAATTAAGTTTTGCATCACCTCAACCTTGAGAATGGTATTAATTTTCATTATGAAATATGTATTAAGGCATTTAAATTCCTCATGCATTTTACATATGCTTGAGGATTTTTTTCTTTGTTTATTTGTATGCAAACCCAGCCTTTCCTAGATGTTTCTGGAAAATAAATTTTAGCATTTGAAAGTTGAAAACTTGATGAGTTTTAGACCATTCTGTCAAGTAGAGGAGAGTGTACATCGCCCTACATCCCTCGAATGACATCAAACTCTGCAGCACCAAAATCTACACCCCAACACCAAACAAGAAACCTTTGACTACCCATAGGAGATCAAAAGTAACAACTAGAGGATATCTAAGGAAAACAGGTGAGTTCAAAAGCAGCAGTACTCTTTTCTCTGCCTGCAGCTACAAGGACTTTGAAGACACACCAGTGAAACTGCACATTTCTTATTTCATAAAGACAAGTGAATAAGACTGTTTCTATAATGCTGTGGAAAGGCTTATTTTTCAGTAGCACTTCTGAATGAGAAAAGCTGATTTCAGCTGCAACAGGATGTATCTAGCTGCTTCTTATATTTTTTCAATAAGAGAAACTAGACCTGGATACAATTAAAGTTCTCAGGATTAAAATTCAGCCATTTTTCATTCAACTATTCAGATGGAAAACATAATAAATTACACAATCATTTTTATATGTAGCTTGTTGGAAGGAACACAGGCAGAGATTAGTTAAGAAATAACATGAACTATCCTAGGCTAGGTAAAAATGTGCTTAAAAAAGAGAGAGTACCTTGAGAAAAAATAAAAACTTTCATCAAGTAAGTAATATATTTTGATACTGAATTTAGAAAGAAGAAAAAAACATTTTCATGGTCTGATGTGTTTTTCTTGGTAGATATTTTCTGTAGCTGTGATTCTATTTTCAATATACAAATACCACAAAATGCAAAAAACACGCTGATTTTTCTCCTTTCTTTATTTCCCCAATCCTTTGTTATTCTCTGTGCCTAAAAATAACTAATATTATTAATATTATTGTTATTTCAATGTAATTTTGAAGGTTTGCTTTGTCTTCAGTGTTTGACCTACAGGTCTCATTATTGTTGGGGCTTTTTTCACATTTTAAATCAATGTAATCTTATACAGTGACATTCTAGACTTCTATTTCTACAGAAAATATTTCTTGCTTCTCAGGCTGAAATGTGAGACACTAATTTACATCCCCTATTTTCAGAACACTGAATCATGGCACTAGGCAGAAAATTATGTCATAATATGGGAACTCCTTTTGCTTATTTACTACCTAAAATGTAATACCATATAGTTCACATTGCTACACAATACAATTAAATATGTGGAAATTTGTAGTTATTTGTCCAGATCAACAGGTGGATCTCCTGACTTCCCTGAATGCTACACTTTAGTTTACATGACCTAGCCAGGCAGGTAGTACTTAAAAAGCAATGGAATAAATATACCTATATAGATAATATATACAGTGGATTTATAGATTTGTCCTCATGTTTCAGGTCATATGATGGATAAAATTTCACTGTGCAACTGTGCCAAGATACATGGTTGCCATAACCACCTTGAGCACGTAATTTTTCTAGATGTAATCATATTCCATCAATTACTGCAATACTTTGTTTTTTCCCAAGGGAATGTACAGCAAACCCCACAAGACTCAACAGAACACAGCACTTTAAAAAAGCTGTGCATACAATGGTAAACTGTAACTGAAGAAAGGTCTGGATGTGTGAAAACACCACTGAGATACTGAGGGCTTCTCTAAGAAATGCAAAGTTCACTGCTTTTTAAATTATGAAATCTAAAGGCAATAGGTGACCACTTTTGCTGTGCACTGCCCTTTTATTACAACACTTAACTCTAGTGTTAGACCTAATGTCTTGTGTCTTCGCAGGTAAAGACTCAAGTGTGTGCAGAGCTTTGTTTCTTACAGACTGGAAGTGAAAGATATATAGAGAATTACCAATAGTAGCTCAAAAAGCAACAGGCCTGCTAGTGCTGGGTGGGCTGGAGGAAGCAGTGAAAGGACGTAGTGAACGTAGAAGTGAAAGTAGGAGAGTGTCACAGCAACAGAGGCACTAACAAAACCCCTGGCTACCAGGAGCTGCAACACTGTCACAGGCTATAAGGAATGTTCTGCCCACACCCATTGAGATTAAATCCAAGGGGAAATATCCTCATGTGTTCCTTGAAAATTTATGCCACAGGTGTTCCTGTTTGCTAGTTCATCTAGTTACTGATGAGATAGCACTGGGCTGAAAGTTAAGAGGCAGCTGAGCTAGGAGATGCAGCAGCAGGCTTACAGGCAGGCAGTAACTGAAGACAGAAAGTAGAAGATGGCAAATGCTTGCTGCAGCAGATCCTTGAATCATAGGATGTCCTGGGTTGAAGGGACCTTAAAGATCTTCTACTTTCAACTTCCTCTGCCAAGTGGAGGTACATCTTCCACTCCATCTCAAAATAAACACTTTTTTCCATAATATCTAATCTAAACCTATCCTCTTTCAGTTTTAAGCCCCCCAAATTGTCCCTTATCCTGTCTCTAAATACTCTTTTAAAAAGTCCCTCTCCAGCTTTCTTGTAGGCTACCTTCAGGTCAGGAAGGCTACAATTAGGTCTCTCCAAAACCTGCTCTTCTCCAGGCTGAACAATCCCAATGCTCTTAACCTTTCCTCGCAGGAAGGGTGCTCTATCCCACCCATCACCTTGGTGATCCTCCTCTAGACTCAGTCCAGCAGGTCCTTGTCTTTCCTATGCTGGGGATCCAGAGCTGGATGCATTCCAAGTAGGGATCTTACAGTCACATATACAAATTACTTAGTAGAAAGCCCTGTAGAGTAAGGAAAAGAATAATATTTTTAATAACAGTGGGGTTTAATATTTGAGAAAAAAAAAAAGTGTCTGTATTAATATAATGAAAAAAAATTCAAAATAATTAAGTTTCAAAGAAAGTGATCAAATGAAGTGGGTTTTAATTTTTTAAGTATATTGCCAGTATGCCCATTATATTCCCCATCCTTTGTTGATTTTCATGCTAAGCACAAAGAGCACCAACCAGATGCCTGGAAAGATATGCCTTAGAACAGAGATCATAATGAAAAGTTTTCTTAGATACAAACATTAAAATGAACTGACTCTTCAGAAGTGTATCTATATCAGAATCAATATTCATTTGGACTTTATGCTTATGAGTTTATGATAATTTTGTTATAAATATTTGAATTGTGAAATTGTTTGAAGTGATTACTCTTTGTTTGGGTGCAATTGACTAAGTACGATATATCTAATTGTAAGAATTTTTTCCATTACCTGTAAAAGTGATTTTGCCCAGCTTAGTCTTTTGTGTTCTCTTAAAGGCCACTTACTTGACAGAGTGTTTTGTTGTCTCTGAGACTTGCCTCACCTCGTGGGAACATGGGAACATTTTGTCTCCATGCTCTGGCCAGCCCAAGGTCCCCTTGCGAAGGGCTAGATCTACTCAGATGTTTTCAGCAGCGTATGCTGGGCATGAAATATTCATACACTGATTAAATCAGCTGTAATTCCTGTATTTAACACAGTTACATAGTGTTCTAGGTAGTTATCTTAGCTAGTTTTTTTTTTCCCTTCTGGAACACAGTTCTTGCAGCAGATTTGGGTATAAGTTACATTGGTTATCTGGGAGCAGGAAGGAATCAGCTCTCTGCACCACAAAGTTGTATGGACTTACAAATACTCTTTTTACTGAAGAAGTATTTCCCTGCTCAGTAGGTACATTTTTTATTAATAGAAATAAGACAATTGTTGCATGAAGTCAGTCTCCCACACACCGTCTGCAAATAACCATTGTGGCAGCCCTGCTTCCAACTGCAATCACTGGCTTTCAAGGCTCCAGGGCGATACAAAAAAAATTTCTCTGTCTTGAAATGTAGGAATATGATGGGGGTTTTCATGTACATAAATAGAGCCATACAAATTTTCAGTGAGTCCCTGGCATGAGCATTGCAGGGAGAAGCAGCAATACTCACTCAGCAGCATGTGTAGGTGTCTCTGGATTGGCGGCGAATCAGAAGTTATTTGAGACTTTTACTCCAGCTTCTGTGTGAGAGAGATGGTGACCAAAGCTGAAGGTGGTCTTGTGTCACGAGTTCAGATATGGGAACCATGCTACTTTTCCAATCCCTGATATCAAATATCTGTCACACAGATGTTTTGCCAGATTCAATCCTAGTCACAGGTAAGTCAATACAGTCACACCTATCAGCTTCTTTTTCCCCTTCCTTCATTATCTGATTGTACAGCTATTCATACAATTCTCTTCATAAATAGAGGCAACAAAACCTCTTCATACATATATCTATTCAGCAAACTTGAGGCTAAACATGTAAGGATAAGATACACCTTCAAGATCACCTTCTTTAGAACCTGAATGATACCTGAGTATGATACCTGAATGATTCCTGAGAACCAGTGTCTGTTTCAGATGATTTTCTGGCATTTGTATGGGATAATGACTAGAAGGCTTATACTTGTGAGCTATTAGTAGAGAGGAAAAAAATGAAGGAGCAGCTGATAAAGAGTCTTTATGAACTGGCTGGTTTTCTAGATTTAGGTCTCAAGGAAGATATTAGAAAACATGCAGGATATTAGAAGCTCAAACTTTGGCTAAAACTCAATAATGTTAATTAATGAGCACTATGAGATCTGTTGCAACATTTGGAATGCCAGTGGCTACAGAACATCCAAGCTTGAAGAAATTATTGAACCATATTTGATTATAATATAGATTAAAATAGCCTTCAAGAGAAAGGAGATGGCAATTTGTTATGAACTCCTATCCTTCCTTTACAAAATGTCATATAGATACATCTTTTCTATCACAGATGGAGAGACATTAATTATGGATGTTGACCATCTAGGCTAATCTGTACCTTTTGTTTCACATAATAATTTGCATAACTTTCCACAACCAACTGAATACTAAATTATTTGCAAGGAACACTACTCTGAAAGGTCATCTCTCTAAACTTCATTATACTAAACAATCAGAAGGCAAACACCTCTCCCTTACTAAAGCTGCATTCTGCAAGACCCTCCAACAATTTTTCCATCCAAATTTGAATTATCTTGAAGTGTGTATGCACAATAAAAACAATTCATTATTGATAGGGAGAAAAAAAGAGAGGAATTTAGCTCATTGCTTTTAAAATAAAGTCTTTATAGATTTGTTTATCATAGAATCATTAAATCTTTCTGTAGAAGAAAAATCTTTCTATAAAAGACACAGAACGACCCCATATCACAACTGAATATTGTTAGTATCATCCATTTTAAAAAAACATTCATTATATTCTTCTTTTCATTCAGGAAAATAATGTTAAAGTATTTATGTATAACATAAATAAAAAATAAATTATGTAAAAGAGTATTTATATGGGGGTGGTGATCAAAAAGTCCTCACCACATTTTAAATTTAAATTTGAGGCTACACATAAAGTGACTCAATCTGCAAAGCAAAGGGAGGCCAAGATGACAGCACCACAAGCAAAATTCAAGAAAATGTATTTGATAAAGTACTTCTGGAGCCTGTATAGACTACTTCGGTTCTCTATCCCTGAATTTGTATAACTCAGAGGCAGCCATGGAGAAACTGAGTTGTGTTGACTTCAATGTGGTTAGAATGAGCCCCCACAAAACATAATATGAACAAGTAAATTACAGCATGGCTCCTCTGTTGTGGTACAGGTTGGCTATTGTTATCTGCCCTTACTTACTCAGTTTTCATTATTAGTTTACATTTCAAGTTAAAAAGAGGGCTTTTCTTTTAACAACCTGCTTAAACTTTGCTTTAGTAATACCTTTAAGATATTTGACAACAAAACTGTAGAAAGTCTAAGTAGAATTAAAAACTTTAGGGGTTGTATGGTATGCCAGTATTCAGACTAGAGTTTGGCAACATGACTTAGTCTTTCAAATACATTATTTCTGTTTTGTAAGATGAGATATGTAAGCACAGAAAAATTTCTGGTTTTACAGATACTATTTTCCATCCCTGTTAATGTGAACACATGTTAATTATCATCTGAAGATGTTAATGCCTTTGTCACTGTTGAGGAATTGGTTGTGTAGAACAAACTGGTAAAATGGGACTTTTGTATTTTTTAGTACTTGAAAGCCCGGAGAGACTAAATCTACATTCTAGATTGTATGGTACTTGGGCTTCTTGTTAAGAAAGCTGAACTTTTTAATAGTGTGGATGACCACACTTTTTTATGTGGGTAACTACACAAAAATGGTGCAAATATTATTTTGGAGTTGATCAGGAGTCGACAGTAGCACCCAGTAGAAATGTAGAAAGTAAGGAGTCTTGTCATGCTGCACTCAAATACTGTCAAATAAAATGTAGGGGGGAGAGAGAGAGAGAAGTTGTACTTGGAAAAGACTGGTAACCTTATTACTGTTATTTGCTAAGTAAAATCGCTCTCAATAAACCAGAACTTATGTAACAAATGCACATCATTGACACTATATTAGCAGTGGAGAGAAAGGAGGATATGAAAGACATGAACTTGCATTGTGTTCTGAAATGTAATTTCTTCCATCTAGAACAAACAGAGAAACAAAAGGAGAAGCTTACTCTGCCACTGTCAAGTTGTGGCAAGGAATTCAAGGAATGAACTAATCTTGTATTCCATCTCAATGTGACATATTACTTAGGGAGAAAATAACCCAATACATAACTCCCTTCCCCCCAACTAAACAAACAACCTCAAAACAAAGCATAAAATGCTCCCATAGTCCTCACTTTTCTCAGAACTCCACTGATTTTTGTCATTGATCTATTATATAATGAAATATGCATTGACTCAAGGTGTTACAAATATGTGTCTTAATTTTTAAAACCAATGTAAAGCAAGCCAACAAATAATCCTGAATATTTTGTATAGTCATGTAGACTTAACATGTCTGCAGTTATCAGGGTTTATGGGTGGATTTGGTATTCACTCAGACATAATCACCTCAGTCTAAATTCTCATGCTTTTTAGACACATTGTTGAAGCTAGACAAGGATTTCTTGCTAAAATAAATTATGAGTGGCATCTTACCAAACACCTATGAGCCTCAAATATTAAAAAAAAAATCATTTTACTACAGCTCTTATTTTTTCTACTTATTCCCCCATCTTCACTCCCAGTTAATTAATGCTTTACCACATGCCACACTTCTCTTTCCATTTCTCTGAGGAGTGTATACAGTGCTTTTGAGAGAAAAGAATTTTTAAAAAATAGTGCAGTTTCTGAATGAGAGAACAGTCTTAAAAAGGATCTCTCTGAGCCTTTAGTCTCTGTTCTGAACATTTTTACATAAACTACAATGTGTGGAAAGAAGACACTGGGTTTCTTTAAATACTGTTGCTCTTTCCTGTGAGAGCCATGGAGAACTTGGCACCAAGTTCCTGCAGTCTAGATGTAATGGTTCTCACTTCCACCAAGTTAATTACTTTGGCTGCAATATGTCATCTAAGCTGAGGTTCTGCTATCAGGTAATTACCACCTTATAATTAACTATCTCTTCAAAATGGTTTAGTCTCTGCATCATTTGTAATTGAGTCCACAACACTGAAATAAGTCATTTTCCATAGCCCTTAGAGTCAAAGAACTTGAACATCTGAAGTTGAAAATAAAGTTAAGAATCATCATGAGCTCATCTTTCAGGTTGTTTCCAGCCTTTCTGGATCCTGACCAGTGCTGCTACTTACAAATTGTCATAGAATCATAGGATGTTTTGAGTTGGAAGAGACCTTGAAGTTCATCTCTTTTCAATCATCTTGCTATGGGCAGGGACATGTCCACTACCATGTCGCTCAGAGCCCCATCCAACCTGCTCTTGAACACTCCCAGTGATGGGACATCCACAGCATCACATCTCAGAAACCTGTTCCAGTGCTTCACCACCCTCACAGTAAAGATTTCTTTCCTAATATCTAATCTGAACCTACTCTCTTTCAGTTTGAAGCCATTCCCCCTTGGGAAGAGAGTAGGTTCAGATTACTGCAAGCTCTTTTAAAAAGTCTCTGTCTTACCTGTAGGCTCCCTTCAGGTACTGGAAGGCTGCAATTTGGTCTCACCAAAACCTGCTCTTCTCCAGGCTAAATAATCTCAATTCTCTCTGCCTTTCCTTAGAGGAGAAATGCTTCATCCCTCTAGCAATCTTGGTGTTCTCCTCTAGACTTGATGCAATATATTGATGTCCTTCCTATGCTGGGACCCCAGAGCTGGATGTAGGGTTCCAGGTGGGCTCTCACCAGAGCAGAGAAGAGGGGCAGAATCTCCTCTCTGGCCCTGCTGCCCACACTGCTTTGGATGCAGCCCAGGACATGACTGGCTTTCTGGGGATGCCCATGGCTGGGTCACATCCAGCCTGTCATCCACCATCACCCCCAAGTCCTTCTCTTCAGTGGGTGTTATCTGTTCATCCCCAGCCTATGGGAGTTCCCTTGATTCACATGCAGCACCTTGCACCTGGTCTTATTAAACCTCACAAAATTCCCATGGTCCCAATTCTTGAGTTTGTCCAGGCCCCGCTGGATGGCATCCCATCCTTCAGGTGTGTGAACAACACCACTCAGCTCGGGATCATCAGCAAGCTTGCTGAGGGTACACTCAATCCCTTCATCTATGTTGTAAATGAAAATGTTAAAAAGCACTGGTCCCATTATGGGCTTCTAAGGGACACCACTTGTCTGTGTCCATGCCATTGCCTGGGTACTTAGTTTTGCCAGGTAACGACTGAATGAGTGAAATGTTTGCAAGCAGTTAAACTTGCTGAGGATTAAACAATCCATTAAAGCCATTGGTGGATTGCTGAGCTCATTCCTCCTCTTTATCAATGTATTTAAAACAAGTACATGATTCTGTTTCCAATCAAGAGCACAATCTGATGGTGTCAGCGTGGACTCTGTCTTGAAGAACAGACACCCAAACTGGCACAGAAGTGTTTCCATTGTGGCTAAAGAATCTCCTCAATCTCAGGAGCTGCTACAAGCTATCTGCATTTCCTGTGTCCAACCAAGGGAAGAGAGCAATCAGGACATGTTAAATGCCAAAGCTTCTTAGATCTCAAAGCCCTAAATTCCTGTATAATAGGTAAGAAAATAAACACAAAGAAACAAACAAAAAAAGCCACCCATATTTTTGTGGCATTAGGTGTCATAGGGATTGATTTTCTTCTGCACAACAAGAACTCCTTTTTCAGTGAGGAATCAGAGTTGTAAATTTTGACTGACGTGTGGGAACCCATAAAAGAGCCAAACAATTCAGAGAAGAGTCTCAACAAACATCTGTCCCCTCAGCATTTGCCAAGGAAAGGTTAACCTTTCTTTTATGGCACACAACATGATTTTGCAGATCCCTGTTTCAGATTCTGTTCTCTGTCTTGTCATTCTACTTGTGACTATGGACTACAATAAGCAGCAGAGCATCTACAAATGAGCTACTGCAGCACCAAATAGTGCAGCACTCAGGTTGTATCTAACTTGCTCAGGAAGACCCTGTTAGTAGGAGTCATAGCTTTCAACTGCTCTAAAAAGTTGTTTTTTCTTGCTGGTCTATTGTACCAATAGAAAGATCAGCCCTTGCTTCATTTTCAGCCAATATAGAATTACAACAAATCAGACCAAACATGCAAAACTGCTAAAAATTCACTGTTTTAATGTAGAGCACATGGAGCTGGCCTCAGGCAGTCTGGCAAATCTGGCCTTGTCCAACAGTCAGTAAGTCTCTAAAGACTGATGCATGGTGCTGATTTTGGCTCCCAGAAAGGCTTTTTCTCAAGGGTAAGGCATTAAAAAAAAGGATAAAAAGAAAGGAGGCAGATTCATCTATCCATGGAGACCGAAACTTATGAAGACATTAGAACTAATTTGAATTTCTAACTGAAAAGGAGTGCAGAAATAATGCCCCTGACAAGAGTAAAAAGATTGATCACTAGTCCTACTTGAGAATAACCTAAGCCTGGGGTCTTGTCACGTGTTTTTGTTTTATTTCTGCAAGTAAGAAGCACACATCTGGGATTCTGCTGCTCTTGAAACTGAAACTGTGTTCAAAGTACCATGACCCCCACATGCTAGGGAGTATCACTTCATGCTAGATGTCTAACTTAGTGACAGGAATACTGGGAACAGAATAATTTAGTATGAATACCATCTTTATCTTCTCTTCATATCTGATGTCCGGGATATAAACATTTTAGTTGATTAATTAACTTTTTCTTTTAATCAGATGCCCTACTTTGGCAGGTACTTTGGAAAAACTCCTCATTGAAGTGAACATTAAAATACAACAATTTCCCTATCTGCCTGTTTTACTCCATTTTAAACTAGGCAGAAATCTCCTTTCACAATGCCTGACTAAAATCTAATACAGATTGTATCTGGTAGCCATGATAAGAAAAAAGAGATCTTGATTCATTGAAGCATCAATATTTTCAACTATACTGAAGGCTGAAATAGGATATCAGGCAAAGGACAGCATTTCCCACAGTTGGATGCTTTGAAAATTTATCTCTGAATAGTTCTTCCAACTGCTACTAATAAAGATCGAGTGTCTCAGGTTATATAAGCACACTTTCACCTATATTATCCTTTATTCAGTCCTTCTAAATGGAAAAGATTGTTTATTGCATGAGTTTTCCTATGTAAAAAACCATTAGGCAATAGCTTCAGTAGCTATTAATCACTGAACTGCAGTGTTCCAATGCTGATTTAAATTAGCTGTGGATATGCTTCATCCTGTTTCTTACTCTATCTATGCATAAATCCCAGTGCATATATATTATCTATTCCACTGAGCCTATCAAAGTCAGAGACTTCAAATGATGCAGAAAGAAATCTTCAAACAGAGAAGGTAACAGTCTGCTGAACTTCTGCAAAGGAGTTTCAGACAGTAGAATAGTGCATTCAGGGAGAGAAAAAAACTGGATACTAAGAATACCAAATTTAACTTTGATCTACTTCATATCAAAGAGCACACATATTTTAATTAGATCTAAGGCTCAAAGAATATTATTGAGGTGCCAGACAGAATTAGAAACATTTAGTGTTATCTTTAAGGAACTTGGGGATTTCCACACTGGCTGGAGAGCATTAATTACAGTAAGTAGTGCACCATAGCTAACTATATTCTTGCAAAATTTGCAATGTGCTTAGTGTTCATGCCTTTCACCAGATTGAGAGCACAAGAAAAAATTTTTATATACTGACAAAACAAATCACGGCATGACCATTAGCTTAGTAGGTTTTCTTATGCTGCAAAATACAACGGCAGAGTAAACACATATTTATATAAGTAGGTTTTGCAATCCTTGAGTTTAGCTAGGAAAGGAAAAGTTTGTATAGAGATGTTATATCTTTTGTGAGATTAGCAAAAACAAATAATAAAAAGTAAGATGTACTATGAGACCCAACTACCTTCATCACTGAACTGGACCATTGAGTGTCACATACCACAATTAATCTTAAACTTCAGTCTGGATAAACTTCATAAATCTATTGGAAAAGACTGGAAGGGCTAGTCTTAGAGGGTAACAAATTCATGCAGTCAACATATTAGGCACAGGGTAGTGAGAAGCCATTTAGGGGAAACCTCTATCCAGCCTTACTACCATATCATACTCAAATAGAGTTCAAATTGTCTTAAGAATAATCTAGATGCTTGATAAGAACATTCTGTTGGAAAGCTGCTTTAAATCTTCCTTTACATAATTTTTCAGTTGTTCTATTATAATTAATAATAGCCCGCCCATACCATATGTTTCCACTTTGTCATGATTGGGTTTTTTCTAGTTAAATACCTCTCCCTTCTACCTTGCACACACACAGTGAGTACTGAGAGAATCTCTTCCAGCTTCATTTTGTTGAACTAAGAAAGTCAAGCTCTTTTAGTTCCCATTTGTATGAAATACTCCCTTTTTAACCTGATTACCTTAAAATGAGTTCAGGTGAGAACCTGTTCTGACTTTGCCTTTCTTCAAGTCAGCAGAACAGTATTATCCAGAGAATTTCATAACCTATTCCCCATCCTGCTACAATAACATTAAAACCCTGTTACTGAAAATAAATTTGATCCCAATCCCCAAAATTCATTTAGTAATTTGGTCCAGAACAATAACATTTCTGCTTGGCCCACTTTTGCTTCAACTTTGCTCATTCCCTCACCTTTCTAACTTTATTGTTTCTTGAATGAACCTGTCCCATACTGATCAACAGTTTCCCTGGGTAATGCATAAACAATTCTATTTATTTTTTAGGAAAATCTGTTCTTTCTGTTTGATACAAGTTAGCCTCTGTAATCTCATTTGTTTTTTCATTGAATCCCATCTAATTTTGTTGTTTTCTATGTCGCTAAAAATTTTCATCAGACTACAATCTAAGCTGTTAAAAAAGCCAGAAGTCAAAGCAATGAGGTTTTAGTTGTTTGTGTGGGGTTTTTTTCCCTTAAATATAAGATGCATTTTTTCCCTTAAATATAAGCTAAGTTACTGCTCTCCTCAGCTGAAGTTGCTTGTCTCCTTTGTTTTTCTTATCAGTGCTACTGACACAAATATATTACAGGTGTACTTTAAAATTCTAAGTTAATAATAGATTTATAACCAGTTTTAGCTACTAAACATCCCTTAAAAGTTACATAGCTGTCAGTCCTATCCCGGTTTCAGGGTAGAATTTGTTTCTTCACAGTAGTTGCTACACTGCTGTGTTTTGAAATGGGAATGAGAGTGGTGTTTTGGATTCAGACTGAGAATAGTGTTGATAACACTGATGTTTTGGTTTTTTGCTAAGTCATGTTTTTCCTAAGTCTCATGCTCTGCCAGTGAAGAGGTACTCAAAGGAAACTGGGAGGGAGCATAGCTGGGAGAGGTGACCTGAACTGACCAAAAGGATATTCCACACCATAGAACATCCTCCCCAGTACAGAAACTGGGGGATCACACCATAGAACATCCTCCCCAGTACAGAAACTGGGGGATTTACCCAGAAAGGGAGCCCATCTGGGTTCAGGAGGGGGTGTCTGGCATCAGTCCGTGGGTGGTGAGCCACTGCATGGTGTATCACTTAGTTTTCCCTTTTCATTTACATTAATATTATAATTTACCATTACTGCTGTATTTTACTTTATTTTCATTTATTATCTTTTTCAACATACAAATTTTACTTTGACTGTCCTCTCCATTCCACTTGGGTAGACGTAGAGAAAAGGGATGGAGTGAGGGGTGTGCAGTGGTTGATATCCAGCTGGGCTCAAACCACAACAATCCAATACACAGGTCTGCTTCAAAACTCACTCTGGAAACACAGAAGAACTTAGTCCCTGCAAAAAGTATGTGTGCCAAATATTAGGTTTATACACAGAACACAGACTTATACAGCAAGAGCTAAACTTGTTTGGAAAACTCAGGCGATTTCCTAATGACAAGTGAATTCTGCTCAATAGCAGCCTTGAGTACCACAGTATTTAATGTTTATAGGCTATGGGGTTTTTTTAAGATAATGTTTTTCTTGTGTGAAATAGGCTAAGTAACCGATAATGCCATCTTTCTTCAAATTCTTAAAATGGAAAAAGTTGTTCAAAACCTGTTTATAAAACTGCATGGGATACCTCTCAAGATACCCATAATAGCTTAAAAATGTTGTTAGCACAGAGCAACAAGCACATTACCCAATTCGTAAATTAATTCCTTCAAAGTAGATACTTGCTTCCTTCATTTGTGCCTCAAATTTAATCCCAGTGAAACAGTATCTGAAAGTAGTAGCTGGACAACCACAGCAATTTTATGAAGCAGACATTTAAAGCATCAATTCTGATTAGATAAACTATTGCTATTATCTGTAGTTCCGACATTGATCAGGCTGTCAGTGCTTGCATTCATTCATAGATCACACATAAAAGTCACAGCAGAATGTGACTGCTGACTGACAGATAAAACTATTAATGTCTACATATTACACTGTGAATTAATGCATAGTATTTTAGGTGATTCAGCAAATCATTAGTAGTAACATTTATTTTAAGCAAGCTTTCTTTTTCTGCATGCTTTCATTTTCTTCTTGGATCTATATTGGGCATACTTCATTTGAAAGAAATTATATGTTTCCTCATTAACAGAATAATTAAGGACCTCAAATATGTTTCTGTTTATGGCAGAGATGATGTTTTGATTATGTATCCCAAAATAGAGTGAAATCATCTGGCTGGAAGTCTCAGTACTGCTAAAGTAAAAAAGCCAGGTTTTTAATGGATGGTTAAATACCTAAACTGCAAATCTGAATAACTTTAAAATATACCAGAGCATTACAGAATTGACTGACTACCTTTTTCCCATATTAAATTGGTAGATTGTAAAGAGACTAAAAGGAACATAACTAGATAATACTCTTTATAGCTGAAGCATAACACCATGGTCCATCCTATGCAAGGACTGACTCTCTTATTGTATCTTAACTGTTGAAAATGCACAAATGTAGACAGTGAGAAAGGTGCATGAATCTCACATCAAGACTTAAGAGTGATACAATTTCAAAAGCTGGTTCTTCTTTTTTTTTTGTGGTGGGATGCTCTTTAAGACTGGTAATATTAGCCATAATCTGTCAGCAAACTGATCTATTGTAACATTAAACTTTGGCAAACCAGGTCTGACAGTTGATATTTCAAGCAGACCTATTCATGTGTTTAAAGTCCAACATATTCTGCAGTGCAATTTTTCACAATCTATGCAGCATACACAAGATTCAAATATTTATATCCTTATGGGACACACACTTGCTGCAAGCTCATAGATATGCAATGACAAAGTAGCTGGCTTCTATGATAATGAGCAATACAACTAGTCACTATATATTGTAGAAGATAAAGTTTTCTGAACATTCAATCTTTTTTACAAAGTCTGTGTTCAGAAATGCTCTAAATATTCTAAAACTACTGAAGTTATTTTATTCTCGTTTTTCTTTGAACAGTTGGTCCCCCAAAATTAATTAAAATGCTGGCTTTTCGCTTTGGCCTGTTGAAATTTCTTTTATGATTAGAACATATTGTCAACACATGTGGCTGTCAGGAGAACAAACATCTACTTTAAAAAATCAACTAAACTGGATATTTACCCATTAAGACTCAGCCTAAATGTTAGTGTTATTCTGAGAGTGTGCTATAAGTAACTGAAAAAAGGCCAAAATATTACAATAATATATTATTTCTATTTCTGAACAGTCATGAGAAATAGTATCAGGTCATATCACAGCAATTGCTAAACATTGAAACATAACAGGTCAGCTAAAGAAATAATTTTCGTCCTTCAGAATTTCTTCACTCCCTGTAACTTCTCCCCTGATACCAGCAATCAGTGCAGCAAAATCTCCTTTCACCAAAATACTCTGACAGAGATTGGCAAACAGATCATTCATCAGGCTGGAAAGCTAGAATTAGCTTGAGTAGAATGTCTCGTGTATTTTACATACAAAATTACTTAACAATCGCCAGTACAAAAAAAAAAAAAAAAAAACAAACCAACCAAAAAAAACCAGCATTAAAAATACAGGTATAAAAATATTTTTAAAATTATATGATAGTGGATTTTTATATACGAGCCTTATAATGATATTCCAAAATTCTTCAATATTTTACAGTCAAATGAATCTGCTATGAAGTTTTCTGCTACCAGCTTGAAAGAAAACTCTGTCTTTCTATGGACCAAGAAATATTGGCCTAATCTACACCAGAAAGAAAACAAACCACTGTCAGGGTCATATTTTTTTGTTGGGTGAAAGAAAAGGTTGAAAACTGCAAATTTCAGAATTACTACATAAAATATCTCCTAGTTTAAATAGTGAAATCTCCACAGGTACGTGGACCTCCTGTATAGAACCTTTAAGTTTGAGATCTTCAAGCGCAACCACAACCTAGCACCAGGCAGCAGGACTCTCACCTGCCCTTGGAATGTCTTCAAACAACTCAAATAATGAACTATTTTGCAAGCTATCAGTGGTGGGCTGAGAGGAAAGGTCATGTGCTGCTTTGCTGTTGAATTATGCTAAAACCAGTCTGGCTCATCAGCCTCAAATTAACATCCTGATAATAAGGCAGAGATTTGGCAGATAGGCTGCTAAACTGACCTGAAGGTACATGACTGGCAATCTTATCTTTTCACACTAAAAAAGTCCAATCCAGTTTCATATGGTAGATGCCTCTAACACATTCCTTCTTGGACTGTGTGTATGAAGTTTCCTCCCTTTATGTGGGAACACTCCTCAAGGATATCCCTTGACTTTGAGTGAAAGAGTTCTGTCCACAAGCATTGGTATGGGTGAGTTACATCAATCTGTTCTTACTAATTGTTTATTTTTGGTAGCTTCAATAGAATTGCTTTGATATAAATTCTTCTACAGAGTGCTCTATAATATATGTTTCTAGCAATTTTAGCTTTTATACCGTGTAGTAAATAACTCTCTTTAAGACCTTTCGTCTAATCATTTGCCATAATACATAATTCATTTTATATAAATATATCTGATTTTCCTTCTTTAATCTTTCAGGACAAAATGATTTAAACTGTTGACAGTTTGAAGCTAAGACAGGTTCCAGCTGCCCCCAGGCTCCTCTCTGACATGGCTGTACAGCAGGGCTTCTCTAATAAACTTTGTCCAAAAGTCCCACCATCACTGGTGACACACCACCACTATGTTTACCTCTAATCCTGCCCTCAAATGCCATATCCCCACTTTTTTTGAACAGTTCCAGAGATAGTGACTCCACCACTTTCCTGGGCAGTCTGTTGCAATGCCTGACAGCCCTTTCTATGAATAAATCTTTCCTAATATCTATCTAAACCTCCCCTGGTGCAACTTGAGACCATCTTCTCTCATCCTATCCATAAGGCGCATAAGCACTTTTCTTTTGCCTGCAAATGCTACAAGTGTAGGACCAAAGCAAGGCTTTTCACTCACCATGAGATGACCCAGCACAAACAATCCTCAAAACAATAAATAATTACTGGTATCACGTTTTTAATCCAGACCCACAAGTCTGCAGTAGCTCAAATGAGAAGTCCAAATTGAAATCTAAAATAGTGCCAGTCACTGCTGATTTATTTCAATGAGGAAGAGACTTTGAAAAAACAGCCCCAAAGGCAAAATTTGGAGTTTGCTCTTCTGTGGCCTGAAGCCAAAAATTCTTGTTACAAATCCTTGTGAAATAAAACAAAAAAAAATTAAATAGGAATGAATGCTGTTTATTAAAGAAAGGGTTACTAAGAAGTTGGATTTCATGGCAGAAATTCTATTTATCTAACAGTGTAAAAGAACTTTTCATGAGGTGAGAGGCAATTTCACATGACCTTTTTCAAAAATGATTAAGAAATGCCAGCTTCACTTTGTGTCATAAGCAAAATTAAAACTGAGATGGTGCTTCAACCTGTGAGACAAAAAAGAGCAAATATAAGAAGACAGGATAACATTCCAGTGATTTTTAATGGCTTGAATACTGGAGACAAACACTGCTCTACTGATTGGGATTTGAGTAAAGCAGGCTGTAAACAATGCCAGTGCTCTTTTCCCTTTAAAATGGAAGTAAACAAAATATGCCAAAAGTTCAGGATTCTTAAAGATTTTGATTACTAATAATAATGCAGAATTTTAAATAAGTTTTCTGTCAGCTGCCTTACATGCTTCTCGGCCATATACCTCATTTATGTTTCTCAAGTTGGGGTCTTTATTCTTGTTTTGTCCCTGTGAAAAAAGAGAAAGTTCCTTACCATTCACTTGCCTCCCAGAACTCAGGACGTAAGGAGAAAGTGGCAGCCAGGATTAGGCTTCTGACAAAGCTCTGGGAGATGTGACATGAAAGCTTGAGGCTTATTTCCAAACAATTCTTTAGTTTGGGTCAGAGCACATGACAGTCCCCCCCAGGTGTCTGAAAACTGGGTTTACAGTTTTCCCTCTGAATGATGCACCAACATACTTTCCCTGCTGCAAGGCAGCAAAAGGGAAGGCAGATAAAATAAAAGCTATGTTTTGCAATGGTTCCTCAGTTTTATTCAGCATAGAATATTATAGTTGTAACAAGTCTGGGGTACTGAAAAACTTCAGTTCCTTAAATTACTAAAAACCCTCAAGATTTCATGAAGTGCCACATTATTTGGTGGTGGGAAGGGTTGATTTAAATCATTTAAAAATGAAACAAGAAATATATAATTCTTATTCTTTTACCTATAGAGAAAAGCTTAAAAATGTGATCTCTGAAGGCTCAAGAATATAAGGCAAAGAAAATACACATTTTGAAGTTCATGGCATTTACAAAGACCGAAGTCATGATTTTTGTATGCTTGAAGTTGACAGTTATTTATTTAGTCCAGCATAAGTATGAGAAATGGTAGAATAAATAGAATTCAGTTGTTTCACTGTTATCATATATACTTTTAAAGGTATAATAAGTAGCAGACTGTCTTGCATTCTGTCTTTACCTATCAAAGACCTCATTCAGCAAAAAAATCTTTAATCAAGACCCCATCTGGAGAAGTAAGGATGCATAGGCGTGTGTGTTTCACAATCTGTATACCAAATAAAAGTTTTATGATGTCACAAAGTGCTGTGACATCATCATGGCTTTGGACAAGACTGAGTAGAGTCTGTGCCTCTTTTTAAATCAAGCTCATTTTTGTTGGCTGTCCCATCTCATGGAACAACAAGAAATCTCCATGACTTCGGGGGCCTCACCCCAGGGCACAGGATGAAAATGCAAGATATCTCTGCGATTTGTCTTTTTCTCCTGCTCCTCTAGAAATAGCTTGTCCTACCCAGCATATTACCAGTCCACCAGTGACCCTGCCACATATTTCTGGGGAATACACTGCTACCTGTGGTGGGTGGAAGAGGGACAGAGGAGGGCTTTACCTTGAACTTCTCTGCTTCCATGAAAACACCATATATTATATATTCATTCCAACTCAAGACATAGGGACAGTTTGCTGTAGATGATCCAGAGTGGAGGGAAGCAGTTTGCACGAAACACTAAAACAGCAATCAGAACAAATTCATAGCATCAAACTGGGCAATGCATTTAGGGCTCCTTTACTGTTCATCTGTAAAAAGTCCTTTTACTTGCATTGTCTCCACTTTTAGTCAAAGTTCTGCAGATATTTGAAATCTTGAATGGCTTTTCCTATGGAAATTAGCAGTACCCCTTCTCAAAACACACACATTTTTACTGATCATGGGGTTTTATAGAGGTCTCATCGTGCTTTTCACCTGATTTTACTTCTATCCATTAGGCAAAGTATTTAGCCACATTTAGTCCCCTGCCCAAATGGATTTTATGCTTCTGGGGGAAGAGGCAGGTTAAAATTCAACTCCTTATGGGACATTAAACATTTATTTGTTTGTTTATTGTACTATAACATGATCACAAAACACATGAAAGCTGCAGAAATAAAATCATTATTAAAAGCATGCAGTTTTAAAAGAGTTCAAGGTCTGCCTAGGTAACCTCACAAACATTTTTTATTAATGGGATGGGGATCAAAAAAGATAGGATTCAAACATGAACCTGAAAAGGCCATGCCTATTTGTACAACTAGAAGTAACAAGTGCAATTCCCTGAATTCTATCCACATCCATACAAAATTTAAAAACCTGAGGCAGGTATTTCTTACTGAGCTGGGAACTTTGTGTAAACAAGTTAGTCTTGTAAATGGCATGCTTCTAGTTCATCCCGCAAAATAACAGAATGTGTCTCATATTCTAAAGAAAAAACATTAGGTTATTCAGAAAAATGCCTGCATTTTCATGGACACAGAAATATATGATTTGGAATTTGGGAGAATGCCAGGGGATTTTTGAAGAGTTAGGGAAAAAAAAAATCAGGAACTGAAATATTGGGATTTTTTTCCACATAAAATGCAGCTTGTAGCAACTAGTAACTTCTAAAATCAGCTCATAATCAAGGCACACTTGAGCCATACCTATATTCTGCCACAAGTGCATCTCTATGAGCACTTCAGCTCATATCAACAATACTGCCCCAAACAAATTGAATTTCCCAGTTGTTCCTGTTTATGATATATTGGGTCACATTGCAGAGCAGACAAATCACAAGGAAGTAGATTCTTTCCAGATGAATTGAAACTGGAGGGTGCACTCCATGAGCAAACCAAACCACTAAGGGTCATTAACTTCACAGGAAAAGAGCTAGATTGAAGTAGGATTACCTGTAAAACAAAATTTTGGGTTATCAGAACAGAGTCCTTCTGAACACGTATGGTTACTTTGTTGTCCCATCTATTAATATTAAAATAAGCCTGTGAAATGCAGAGTCACTTTATGACTTGAGGACAGTCCTCTAGACTCATTCCTGGCTGGAGAACTCTCCAGTACTAAAATCAGACATGATTAGCATGAGATAGAGGAAGTATTTTCTGTGGTTGAAGAACTGGCTGCATTAACTAAATTATATATAACAAATAGTTGTTAAGGGAAAAAAACCTTTTCAAAGTCTAACAAAAAGAAGCAACATGAAATAGCGCTTTCTGAGTAGGAAAATAGGAATCCCATTAATATTTTTCACTGCAAATCAGCTAGAGGCTATCTGGAAGATGTAATAAACACATGCTTTCTTCTGTAGCAGAAAAGATGAGAATAGGAACATTTGTCTTATCAAATTCATTTCCTAATGAAGTACAAATTGGGGAGCTAAGAAAACCACACCCTGCTTTTTTTAATAAGACCTGTAAATATTTCTTGATTTTCATGTGCCTTCTGCTTTTAAGTCTTCAGGAAGTATTTGCCTAACATTTTCAACTTGTCTACGTTTAAACTCTTTATTCAACAATTAATTTATTTTTAAATGACAGTGGATATCATGTAATTGACAAATACTAGGAGCTGTAATTTAAAAAATGGAAACAAAAGTAAAAATTCAAGTACTGTTATTGAGTCTCATTATACAGGGCCAAACAACAGTCACATGCTGTGGCAGCCCAAAGCAGCCCAAGTGGAAATCTCTAAAACACGAGATGGGTGTGTTGGCTCTGACAAAACTTTGCAACACCCACTCATTTCACTCTAAAATGAAATTAGAACCTTATATGGGGTGTTTGTTATCAGGACATATTCTAAAAAAGGAACAGACTCATGGGTATCATAAAACAGAATACTGTCAACTGAACAGTATTTCACAGAATATGTGCATAATTTCAGTAATGGCATGCAAAAGCAAATATTTAGCAAACTATTTCTTTGATCTCTCACTCACAACTTGGAAATATGCAGCCTAGATCTGCATCTGACATATCTATGCACAGCGGTAGGAATTCTAAAGACTGTGTCATTTTCAGCTTTTTGCAAAGAGCAAGCATCAGCTTTAAAAGCTACAGCCAGCCAAATTTAAGTGTAATAAGCCATTATCGGTGTCATTTTAAAATGCTCGATTCCAGAAATTGGCACTTGATCTAACACAAATTAAAAGATCACAATATTCCCATGAACCAGGAAATCTCATAGTTCTTACACTCTGTTCAACAAACCCAGGGGAACCCAGGAAATCAAACATTTTCTAGTTAATATAAATCCATAAGCAGGAAATAAAACCTGAATAAGGGGACATTACTGCAGGACATTCCAGCCATGAGTTCCTCACCGACACAGCACCACACCAGGACTGCAACTGCGTCCTGAGATGAGAGAGATTAGTCTTATAATGGAGCAGGAAATAAGTGAGCAAAAGACTGAAAAAAAACCCAAAATAAAACTCTTTGAGAATAGGACTGTATAAATAGAACTTGTAAGAGATCAATCACAAAAAGTGCAAAGAGTTAGTCTTCTGAAGAAAAAGTATTACTTTGCTTCAGACACGTTAGAGCTACCAAAGTTTCAAAACTGATATTTCAGAAATGTTTCTTAAATTCTTTGAAATGCATCATCTGCACCTAAAAAGGAGAAGATTTCTTTGAGAAAATATGAGAAAGAAATTTCTTGTCGCCTTGGGTCTCAAGTCATGCTTCATATAACAGAGGTTCACATTCCTAAAAAGACCATACAGTAATTTTGTAGCATAAGAAAATAAACTAAAAAAAAATCTGGTAAACATGTTGAGTAATTCAATGGTCAGGCAGGTATTGAAAGAGGCTAACCAAACTTAGAAGATTTAACTTCTCTGACAAGGGTTTTTCTTTTTAAAGTTGAAATCCATTTAAAATCTCTTAAAGTGACTGCTTAAGCACCCCAGGATAATACAAGTATGTTCTTTTCAAAGTCTGATGAGGCAACTTCTAGTGTTCTGCTGTTTGAATGCACATCCCAGAGACAACTTATGCAAATATTATGTGTGTCTATTTCAACTAAATTATTTTGTTACACTCTTCATCTATGTATAGATTTCATCTTAGTTTTCTAACTCCTACTCAAGCATTTTTTGCAGGCTTCTAATATGGCCTTTCAGTTTTGAAACTTCATTTTCTTGTAAAACTTTATGGCTCCATGTGGCTCATATTTGAAGCCATTTATTATAATGGTTAATAGCTTCTGAAAAATAAAAGAATTAAAAGACACTCAAAAATATATTAAGGGAATTACAGCAGTTAATAAATAACCTAAAATACAGGAATAACTTTGATCAGATACTTAGATAAGGCAATGTAAAATACACTCACAATATTTGGATAGGTAATCTAAAATACACTCACAGAAGAGACTTTGGAATTAGAATATTTGAAGAAGAAGAAGTGGAAGCCAATAAGTTAAAGTGACCTGCCAACCCGTTAGGATCAAGCCAAGTACAACAAAAAACATGCCAAGGATAACAGGAAGAAGACCAAATTAGGAAAAGCTTAAAATTTAACTGAGGAAGACCAAGAATTCCCAGAAGACTCCGCCTGCCTATGAATATGCATGTAATAAATGATGTAATCCTTGTTTAAAATTGTATAAAAACCCGCTTTTGTGGTGCATAATTCAGAAATCCATTTCGTGATTTCTCCGACGCGTCGTAATAAAATACCTCCTGCTTATCTGACTTAGGCTGAGTCTCTTAAGCAGTTATTCTCGCCTTTTGGGGCAAATTCGGCATCATTTTCTGGCGACCCAGATGGGACCAGACAGGAGATCCGGGCCTTGAGGTCCTCCCGGGCCGGGTCCGGGGTCGGGATCCTCTGGGCGCCCCTGACGAATTTTTTTGTCAGAAGAGACCCCCCTGGACCGGCGCCTTGGTGGACGGAGGGTTCCCTGCATCTCCTGCTTCAATTAAGAGGTATTTTAATTGTTTATCGGTTTTATTGGTAGGGAAACGGGGGTCAGACGTGACCGCCCGAAGGGAAAGCTGGGGGACGCCCCGGTAACGAATCCCAGCTGGGTTAAAACCCCAGCATTGGGTTGCTAGCATTGGGTTGCTAGCATTGGGTTGCTAGCATTGGGTTGCTAGCATTGGGTTGCCAGGGTTAGATTCCCGGCATTGTTTTTGTAAAGAAAAGGATAAAGTCCTGCTGAAAGAAGTATTTGTTTATCTTGGTATTTTTGGTCTGTATGGGAAACTGTTTTAACATTGTGTTTGATGTTGTAATACTGTGAATTAAGGGTTAAGAACTGAAACTGCTATCTGAAGAGGTCTGTCAGCCGGTGATCTTTCGTGTCTGTTCTATGTGTTTGTTGCAAAATCTTACAGAAAACATCTTGCCGCTCTCTCTGTAATTTTTTTAGAAGAGAATAAGTTGATAGATATCCGGAAGAAAATTGTGACCCCCTGCAATTGTTACACTGTCTACGGTTGCGATTGCACGAATCTGGCAAACCGGTGTCTCACGGTCTGTAGGTGACCTCGCGTGACCAAACCCGGTAACAGTCTGTTCTGATATAGACCATAAGGTAGGAATTCCTTTATAAAGGTGCGCGTGTATGGTTGAGAGTGAATGAGACGCAGCATCGCTGCAAACCAGGACAAAAGCGACTGAAAATTGTGTGTGAAGTGTTAAACCAACACAGGGAATAACTATGGGAAGTCAACAGAGTAAGGACGTAAATATGAAAACCCCCTTAGGATGTATCCTAAAACACTGGAAGGACTTGGGAGGGATCCCGGGGGGAAACATAAGTAAAAAGACACTCCTTAAATATTGTACGCAGTGGTGGCCGTTGTACAAGTTAGATGACAATGAGAAATGGCCGCCGGAGGGAACAACTAATTATAATACTATTTTGCAATTGATGCTTTTCCTTCGCCGACTTAAGAATGGGACGAAGTGATGTATGCTGACATGTTCTTTACCCTAAGAAATAAACCGGAGTGGCAAAAAGAGTGCGGGGTAAATGTAGCACCTCAGGACCCCCTAGTACTAGCCCTGGAAAAAGATAAGAAAGGTTCAAAGCCTAAAGAACGGTGCTGTGATGCATGTAGCATTGGGCAACAATGTCTTAAATTGACAAGAAGGGATAGTGGAAAGGAGAGCGAAATAAGCTTGTGGGAATACCATCCATTCGCTCCAGGACGGGAAGGGCCTCTTCCCAGGCCAAAGGAGGAACAAGGGGATCCTAGCCCCTTAAAGGAGCTGGAACGATGGTGGAAATCTAAGTTTGGGCACAGTCCTCAGAAACTAGATAACACTTGGGAGGAGGATAGTCCATTAAAATCGGGGATGGACAAGAGGGAAAGCAGCCCGCAGGGACCAGATAGTCCACAGGGGTCGGGAAGCTACAAGGATGCTGACAGCCCACCCAGATTAGAAGTTGAGAGGGAAGAAGGCAGCCCACATGGAACAGAGAGTCGAGGGGAGACACGCAGCCCCCCCGAACTAAGTCCATATGGGGATGGTAGTACACCCAGAAATGGAGGTTTTGGGAAATCAGGTACCTGTAGAATAGAAACCAGCACACCGAGGACTGGGGATAACTCACTAGGAGGCAACGTCTCTAAGCTAAGGTATAGTGAGAAGAATGACACTGAGACATGCGAAAGGGAGGCAGAGAACAACTCACAGAAGCTGAATATAATAATTCAGATAGAGGATAAGAGAGATGGAAGGGGAACAGAAGATGAGGACAGTAGCCCGGAACAGGATAGGCGCCGGCAGATGCGGGAAGAAAGGCGACAGATGCAGAGCGAGGCGCGGCTGGACTGTGTAAACCATGCCAGGGGGGTAGTAGGAAAAGAGTTAACAGAAATAGAAGGTGAAGATGAAGAACAGGGAAAGGGAAAGAGAAAAGAGAAGAGAAAGAATAGGGAAGACATTGAGGCACAGGAAGATCCTGGGGAAGGGACTAGTCATTCGTATTATACCAGATCTGTGGCACGGAGGGAAGCAAAGCAAGAAGAGGAACGGAACCATACAATAGCTCCTCTCCGACAACTTATGCCAATGGTAGGAGAAAGGACCAGGGTAAAGGTACCGTTCTCCACAAGTGATCTGAACAATTGGAGGGATGAGGCAAGGAACTTCAGGAGGAATCCAGAGGGAGTAGCGAAGAGGTTTGAATTAATGGCAAAGAATTTAGATATTGATTGGGAAGATATAGAGGTGATGTTGTCAGAATTGACAGATACAGAAAGGGAACTCGTATTGGAAACAGGAAAACGACATGCTCAAGTATTATCAGGGAGACTAGAAGATAATTTCCCCAGCAGTAAACCAGAATGGGATCCGGGCAACGAAGAGCACTATCGACGATTGGTGCAGTACAGAAAGCTGATAGCGATGGGCTTGCGTAATGCGATCCCTAAGGCTATCAATTGGTCGATGTTATATGACATTAGGCAGGGAAAGGATGAGACCCCGTCAGAGTTTTTGGATAGACTTAGGGCAGCCATGAGACAATACACACCCCTGGACCCGGCAACGGAAGAAGGGAAACAACACCTGTTAGGATTAATGATGGGACAGAGTAACCCAGACATCAGAAAGAAATTGCAAAAGCTTGAACATCCAGAAAATAAAAACCTGGAGGCCTTGCTGAATGAGGCATGGAAGGTATATAATAATAGAGAAGTTGAGGAGAAGAAAAGGGAGGACAGGAGGATAGCCCGAGTAGTGGCTGTGGCAGTGGCAGCTTAGAAGACAGGTTACTCGGAACCTGGAACCAGGGGTAGGGGTAGAGGCTACCCGGTGAGAGGGGGAGGGAGGTTCCAACCCCACCCAGCTAGAGTAGGGCCAGATCAATGTGCATACTGCCTACAGACGGGACACTGGAAACAGGAATGCCCCCAGTTAAAGAGAAGGCTAATGGCCACCACTACCACCACACAGCAAGAAAGTGAATAAGGGGGACCGGTGGGCCATACCCTAGCAGACCCACTGGTTAAAATGGAGCTAGGGGAAGGTAAAAAGGAATTGGACTTTTTGATTGATACGGGAGCAACCTTTTCGGTTTTAAATCAAGAATTGGTACCTAAAAGTGATGAATTTGTACAAGTTGTGGGAGCAACAGGCCAACCAGAAAAAGCTTACTTTTTGAAACCTATCAAATACAAAATTGGGAAACAAATGGGAATACACCAGTTTCTGTATTTGCCAAATTCGCCAAAACCTCTACTAGGGAGAGACTTACTAGAGAACTTGGGAGCCATAATAAAGTTCAAAAAGGACAGATTTGAATTTCAAGTAAAAGAAGAACAACTGATTACAGCCCTAAGCCTAACAATCAGTTGTGTGAAACCTAAACCTGAGAATCACAATTTTGAGCGAGTCCTGAGCGAGGCATACCCATTAGTATGGGCTACTGATATACCTGGAAAATCAAAACAAGCAGCACCGATTGTTGTTGAACTTAAAGACGGGGCAAGACCGGTGGTAAGAAAACAATATCCTTTGAGAATAGAAGACAGGAAGGGGATTGAGCCCATAATCAAAAGGTTTCTGGAACTGGGGTTATTGGTAGAATGTGAATCGGATTTTAATACACCAATCTTGCCAGTAAAGAAACCTAATGGAGCTTATAGACTAGTTCAGGATTTGAGAGCAATAAACGAAATAACCAAGATATTACATCCTTTAGTTGCTAATCCATACACGCTTTTAACTAGACTCAAGGATAATTTGGCCTGGTTCACCGTATTAGACTTGAAAGACGCATTCTTCTGCCTTCCCTTAGCTCCCGAGAGTCAAAAGATTTTTGCCTTTGAATGGGAATCTGTAGATAAAGGAAGAAAGACCCAACTTACCAGGACGGTATTGCCCCAAGGATGGGCGAACTCCCCTACGATTTTTGGGAATCAGTTAGCCAAAGAATTAGAACAGTGGGAAAGGCCGCTGGGAGATGGCACCCTTCTGCAATACGTAGATGACCTCCTAATAGCAACAGTGACAGAGGAAGAATGCATTGAATGGACTATTTCCTTGTTAAATTTCCTGGGTTTAAGTGGATACCGAGTCTCTCAACAGAAAGCACAGCTGGTGCAAAAAGAAGTGGTGTACCTGGGATACGAAGTCTCCAGAGGACAACGATCCCTGGGAGCAGCTAGGAAAGAGGCCATCTGTCAAATGCCTAAACCAGAGACAGTGAGAGATCTGCGCGCCTTTCTGGGGATGACAGGTTGGTGTCGGCTATGGATCTACCAGTACGGGATACTCGCTAAACCACTGTACGATTTGTTGAAAGAAACTAAGGATGTTCTAGTTTGGACTCCCGAGGCAGAAGGGGCCTTCAAGAAGTTGAAGCTGGAGCTAATGAGAGCACCGGCTTTAGGTCTCCCAGATGTATCAAAACCATTCTGGCTGTTCTCCCATGAACGACAAGGGATGGCCCTAGGAGTCCTGGCACAGAAGTTGGGAACACACAAGAGAGCTGTGGCCTACTTCTCCAAGCGATTGGATGAAGTAAGTAAAGGATGGCCAGGCTGTCTGAGGGCAGTGGCTGCAGTGATAATCAACATAGAAGAGGCCAGAAAGCTCACACTGGGCCAGAAGATGACTGTGTTAGTATCTCACACTGTGATGGCTGTGCTGGAACAGAAAGGCAACCATTGGTTGTCGCCTTCCAGATTCCTAAAATACCAGGCCATCTTGGCTGAATCAGATGACGTAACCATTCAGGTAACTAACATTGTGAACCCAGCTTCATTTCTAGAAGGGAGAGCCCCAGCAGAACCCATCGAACACGACTGCCTGGAAACAATTGAAGCCGTCTACTCCAGTTGCCCAGATCTCAAAGAAGAGCCGCTCGAAGGTGCGGACAACTGGTTCTCAGATGGCAGCAGCTTCGTGAAGCAAGGAGTAAGAATGGCTGGCTATGCAGTCACCACTACAGAAAGGGTAATTGAGTCAAACCCCTTGCCTGCAGGGACCTCAGCCCAAAAGGCAGAGCTGATAGCTCTGACCCGAGCCCTGGAATTGGCAGAAAACATGCAAATTAATATATGGACAGACTCTAAATATGCCTTCTCTGTTGTACATGCTCATGGGGCCATCTGGAAAGAAACAGGACTATTAACTACACAAGGAAAAACAGTCAAACATGCAGAAGAGATTCTGCGATTGCTAGAGGCGGTCCAACTCCCAGCACAAGTGGCCATAATGCATTGTAAAGGACATCTGAAAGGTAACACTATTCCAGAAATAGGGAACAGGAAGGCAGATACAGAAGCTAAATTGGCTGCCACAAGGAATAGAGAAGTGGAAATAGTGGCCCTAATACCAGGAGAGCTGGATACCAATATCCAGCCAGATTACCAGGAATCAGATCATAGATGGATTCAAAAGAATACAGGTAAACTGTTAGACAGTGGATGGGGACAATTAGAAACAGGACAGTTGATAATACCAGGGAACATAATGTGGCAGATTGTGAAGGCGGAGCATGAAAAGGCCCATTGGGGTCTAGATCCGCTTTATCAACATTTGCGAGCCAGGATAGCAGGACCGAAATTATTTACTACTGTAAAGCACGTCACATCCCAGTGCGAGCGAACACAGGAACCAAAGTACATCAAGGAGCCATAAATAGAGGTAAATTCCCAGGTGAAGTATGGCAAATTGATTTTTCTGAACTCCCAAGAAAAGGGGGGTTTCGGTATTTGTTGGTACTAACTGATACATTTTCTGGGTGGCCTGAAGCATTCCCTTGTAGGACAAATAAGGAAAGAGAAGTGACTAAAGTACTGTTGAATGAAATTATTCCACGGTTTGGGGTACCAAAGAGCATTTCTTCGGATAGAGGTACACACTTCTGTGCAAAAGTGGTGAGAGCAATAAGCAAAGCATTACAAATCAAATGGCAACTACACACACCTTATCGTCCACAGGCCAGTGGGCAAGTGGAAAAGATGAATCATCTCATCAAACAGCAAATTGCCAAAATATGCCAGGAGACTAATTTGCAGTGGTATCAGGCTTTGCCTATTGCTCTGCTTAGGCTGAGAGTCAAACCAAGATCAAAAGAAAAGTTAAGCCCATTTGAAATTTTGTATGGTAGACCTTATGCTATGCAAGTTGTAAATGGGGACTCTATAGACCAAATCGGTAATCAGTATATTTATGATTATGTAATTACGGTGGGGAAACAGTTTGATAAGAATGCTACTGTGGTGATAGGGCACTAACCTTCACACCGATATTACGTATTTGCAAAAGGGTTGCCAACCATTGATACAGCAAAGCCTTAAGGGATGGAATGCATGGCTAGCAACAAGGTCTCATCATAGAAGAGCACAAAGAGATCTAGGTGGATGGATTGGCACTGGATTTGGTATATTAAACACGATAGATCAAGAAGTATTAGTGAATAAATTAAGTACCGTCACGTCGAACTTAGGAAAGCTAAAAATGCCCCTCAGTTCATCCATGCTCACATTAGCAGAAACATAATCACTTGTAGTAAAATTACTAACCATGGTAGCAAACCATACTGAAGAGGATTTTTTGAAGTTCGCTAACTATACAGGGGAACTTAGCAGAGAAATTGCACTAGCTATCCAGTGCCCTCAGACACAACAATGGGTACAATCAGTAGCGGCAGGAATAATGAGAGAAGGAACGTCAGGTATATTACCTCAAGAGATAAGAGAAACAATACTAAAGGACAATCATACTACACAATTTGAGAAGGACCACCAAGCCTGGTGGCAATTAGTAAATTTCACTTATGAGCCTCAACAGGAACACATTGAAGCCTATGTCCTCACCATTAGTGCAGCAGAGGAAAGAGCTATCTTTCCTATCCTCACTCTAGGGACAATACATCAAGATGTTATTGTCAAGCCCATAGACCATAATGTCTGGGCTAGTTATGATAATACCAAAAATAGGTGGCAATCGGTTAGCACAGAAGCATGTATTCCTAGAGGACAATTAGGCTATGTCTGTGAAAACGCTGTAGTAGAAGCGGAAGATCTATGTTTAGATGCTGAAAATAGTGTATGTACCTTTGAAATGCTTCCGCATAATAGAACACAATCACAAGTTTATTATATAGGGAATGGGTGCGCTTGTGTGAGGACAGCTTGCGATAACGTCACCATAGATAATTGCCAAGAAAAGACTAACAAAACTAACTTTTGTGTATGCAACTTCACCAAGATAGTAGGTTGTGACTTTCATTATACTGTCCCAATAACTACTCAACAGCTAATTAATGCAGATTTTGACCTATATCAAGAGATACCGAAATTACAAATAGGGATGGACGTCGAAGTCCTTAAAGCAATGCTCACACATCCTAAAGTAAAGGAATTGATACAAAAGGTAAATCAAACAACCAAACGAATGGTATGGCAGGTAGAACATAATTCAGAAAAAAATACAGAATGTCCTGACTAAAGTAGAACAAGTAGGCCAGCATCATTGGTGGGATATCTTTGTAGGATACTCCCCAACAACTACACAAGTCTTTAACTATCTGGTGCACCCAACGCTAATAATAATCATAGTTCTGTTACTATTAACTCTTACAAATATTTGTATGTGGTGGAGACTGAGAATTATAATGAGAAGAACCCAAATGATCTGGGCTATGGTACGAGCATATCAGCGCCCTACAGGGTTAGAATTTGACGAAAGAATTCGTAAGTAATAAGAAAAGGGGGGAAATGAAGCCATTTATTATAATGGTTAATAGCTTCTGAAAAATAAAAGAATTAAAAGACACTCAAAAATATATTAAGGGAATTACAGCAGTTAATAAATAACCTAAAATACAGGAATAACTTTGATCAGATACTTAGATAAGGCAATGTAAAATACACTCACAATATTTGGATAGGTAATCTAAAATACACTCACAGAAGAGACTTTGGAATTAGAATATTTGAAGAAGAAGAAGTGGAAGCCAATAAGTTAAAGTGACCTGCCAACCCGTTAGGATCAAGCCAAGTACAACAAAAAACATGCCAAGGATAACAGGAAGAAGACCAAATTAGGAAAAGCTTAAAATTTAACTGAGGAAGACCAAGAATTCCCAGAAGACTCCGCCTGCCTATGAATATGCATGTAATAAATGATGTAATCCTTGTTTAAAATTGTATAAAAACCCGCTTTTGTGGTGCATAATTCAGAAATCCATTTCGTGATTTCTCCGACGCGTCGTAATAAAATACCTCCTGCTTATCTGACTTAGGCTGAGTCTCTTAAGCAGTTATTCTCGCCTTTTGGGGCAAATTCGGCATCATATTAAATTTGCTCCCTGAGCAATCTGCAAATAATTTCTTACTGTTTATGTCAATTGATATTTAAAAATAATCAGTGAATAAAAAGGTTTTGATTTCAGCCTGTTTCATACCGTAGAAGTTGAGTTAAAGAGCTTCAGAGAGCTGCATTCTTCTCTTTTGGCCCCTGCAAACAGATCAAGTGTGCTCTGTTCTCTCCTACCCAGAAGAACTGAGCACTCCTCTGTATCAAAGCCAAGCCATTTGAAGTGGCTTGTTCTGTTATCTAAATTTAGAATAAAGGCAAATCCCAGTAAAGCTATTAGCTTGGAACAGGTCTTGTGTATGTTTAAAAGCGCTGTTTGTTAACAAATTCCAAAATGAAACTGTTGCTATGTATCTTGGTCAAGTAGTGTTAAGAGGTACATAAAAGAGACAATTTGGTAAATCATCTTCAGCTGTGAAAGAAAAGTTGTCATATGTGAATGATGAAGTGGTAATACCAGAAATGTTATCCTATTTTACTTTCAAGCAGAGTAAAGTAATTACTGACTTTGAAATTGCAAGATGTAATGGTCTTTAAAACATCTTGGAGAAATAGCAATGAGTGATGCAAAGTTAGAGCTGACCCAATAGCAAATCTTAAACTTACTAGAAAATTAGCTTAAATTATCATTAAAGAAGTAAATTAAAATCGATAACTTCCAAAGTGACTACATAATATTCAAATGCAGAATAGAAGTATCAATATGCAAATCTTCATTTACAAGGATGTTGTAGTGTGTTTTTTAAGTTTTTCTGTTTGCTCCCCCATTTGGTGTATCCTCCCCTATGTTCTTGTAAAGGGTTCTTCCCCTCACAGTTTTCCCGCCACTGTTCTCCTGCCAGTTGAGTTTCCATGGTTACCCCCTCCCCCTTAGCTATTAAGCTCTTAGGTTATGTAACTTCTCCTCCCCCTTCTTATCCTTATAAGTCAAGTTTTTCTCCTCCCTGGGCCCAGTCAATCACCCCCACTCCTCCCTCTGTTCTAGAGGCTTCTTCCCTCTGGGGGTTGTGGTTGGCTGTGGTCCCAGGGCCCCTCCTCTATTTTGTATTTATTGGTTGTTCTTGCATGTCCATTAAGTTTTGTACCTCCCTTGTTGTTCTGTTATTGGCTGGCTGGGCGTCCCTCCTTTCCCCACCCCTCTTCTTTAAAACCTTGCTGCTCCCCCTGTTCTTGGCCATTTGCTGGTAGGTGCTCTCCCTGTGGTTGCTTCCGTCCACCTTCAGTAAACCAACGTTTTCACCCCAGCGAGTGGTCGCCTCCTTTCCTGGACTCATAGCCGCGCTTATATCCACGTCCGCAATCCAGCCCAGCCCGAGGCCAGGACGCCGAAGGGGGCCGGACCTCAGATGCGCGGAGGTGTCGGCCGCCTCACCTAAGCTAGCCGGACCTCAGGGCCGCGTACGCCCTGGCGCACAACGATTAATTAATTAATTAATTAAACTTTTTAGCAGTTTTGCTATGAACCCTTTCTATTCCATCAGAAATGCCAATGTAAACCTATGTTTTCTATATAAAAATGCTTCTCAAATTGAATTTCTGATTAGAAACAAACATATGCAAAGGCTAAGAAATGTTTATGTGATTTTGAAAGCTCAAGATTATTGTGCTTCTCTAAAATGTATAAAGTAGATTAATCTGGACTTCATAATGTATGGAAGTGCCCCTAGCTGCAGGTGATGGCAATTATCTGGATATATATTCAAAACTTTATGCTTTCCACAAAAAGCTTAACAGCAACAAATGCCTGTCTCTAAACTCAGTGGTTAAAATTCCATCCTGCGATGTGGGAGACCCTGTTCCAAATCATATGGAGTCAGCCTACCTTCACCAGCTTTGTCATGAATAAACAGGATGCCTCAGTCATTTTGATTTCCTTATTTAAGGAGCTTAACTTCATAAGGAACTCCTCAGGTAGAATAGAAAATTGATAAAAGATGGAAAGGACAGACTTAAATATTTGATCCTTACTATAATGCATGTTTGTTGATAAATTCCCTGAGGTAAATTGTGAAACACTTGTTTAAAAATTGTCAGATTCACAAAAGAATAACATCAGTCTTTGTAAGAATTTAAGGGTCAGGGGAAGCCTGCATGCCTTTTGGAATCCTGACAGTTGCTCAAGTACATTAGCAGCATGACATTAAAGAGCCATGTATGACAGCACTGTCATCTTTAACATTTCAAAACATATATTTTAGAGATTTCAACAATTATTCACAAATGTCAGATGGCAGGATTTCTCAAATGTTTTTCCATAATTAGCTATTTTCCTCCACCATTAGGGAAGAAGAATCAACTGGGTAATTACTAAAACTGTATAGCCCTTGGTCCTGTCACATGGATACTTAGCAACTATTCCATGCATTTTGTTTCATGAAATCGGTTTTGGGAAGCTTCAGTGTCCTGGACATCACTGTGCTTCAGTTAACAAAGCAGGAACACTTGGAAATGCATTCAGTTCATGAATTCTGGAATGATACATATTGTCACCAGATGTCAACTACAAAAATACAAATGCTCTCACAGGTTTTGTAAATAAATTAGAGGGCTATTCCAGGTTTCACTATTCTATTTACCTAAAGCCATGGTGATCATTATTAACTTAAGAGATCATGGTGATCTCTCAAATGTTCCTTGTATTTCATGCTCTGAACCGTAGCTAATAAAACCACTGAACCTACCAAAACTGAACAAATATGTGAACGAAAGAGAAATATTAAATTTTAAATTTCATGACTTACCCATCATTTTTAGGCAGTTTCCTCTCCTAACACTTGACAACTTTTGCTGTGGGAGTTTTTTCACTGAATATAGGCTTCAGTTTGCAGGGATGTGTTTGTAAACTGGCCACTGGAGAAAGGCACTAGCAGAGTAAAAAGTTTAAAGAGAAAACACAATGTTCTAGTGAGTAGCCCTGGGCTTAATTAAAAATATATTTAGAGCTTTGTTTGAAGCTATTTCAACCAACTATTTTTTGGAGTTTGTACAACAGGGATTTGTTGTTCCAAAACAAATTGAGAGAGGCATTTCTTCACGTTCAACACTCAACATATAAACATTGGATACAGTCAATATTTAATAGGAGCAATACACCTAACATTTGCCAAAGTCTCTGTGTGCCAAGTTTGGCCTTCAGGAAGGCCCACCTTTAGACATTAGGTCATCTCTGTAACGATGGAAGTGGAGCAATCTTAGCTTGGAGCATTTCACTTTCAAATTCACCTACTTGGGTCATGGCTTGGAAGATATAGTGCTACTGCCAATTTTCTGAGCAGATATTTGTTTCAATTCTTCACTTTCAGTTCTAGTGAGATTCCTTACTACAACCACTTTCAAAAGAAGCTGGGCAAGGGATTGTAAGAGAAAAACCCACCTGCTCATCAGTCTTGTCAGTTGGTCTCAGTCCCAAAGCAAGACATTTCACATCTTCAATACTAATCAGCCTGTTTCCTAAGCCAAAATGATGTGGCAGTTGAAAAGAAGATGCTGAGTTTAAGCATAGTATTGCTTTTGTTGTGGTAATTTGAGATTATAAAACAAAGTTTATATGGAGAGAGAGCATTTTTCATAGATTAGCTACTCTGCCCTCTGGTCTTTGGGCCTTTATGCTTGCATATCTTCAATATTTCTCTGTAATCATGAGTGAAACCAAGTTTGTTTTTTTTGTGTCTAAAGAAAGCTGAAATTATCAAAAAATCAACATCTAAGGAAAAAAAATACATGTAAGCTTAAAAATAAATAATTTATTTTTAAGAGTTTTAAGGTGAATTTTTTGGGTTTTTTTTCTTCTGTCTTGGTGTACTTGTTTATATTTTGCTCCTCTTAATGTTTTCAGCCAGAAAATTCATGCACCATCTTGAAGTTTCCACTCTCGTCCCATCATTTGATCATACCTACAGCAAAGACGAAGCTTTAAATTAGACCAGAGTTTGTTTTCTTGATTCAGCCCCTTGGAGATGACCAGGTAATCAGTGAATATGAATTAAATTCTTCACCAGTCTCCATTCTGTTGCTGTTGGGGTTTTGGCAGCTTTTTATATGCAAATAAGTTTGTGTACTTCAAAGAATGCATAATATTATGGGTCAATGTATCTTCCTTCTCTCAGGCCTGGAAGTCAATGAAAAGTAGAATCAGCTCCAGTCTAAACAGAAGAATTCAGCTATTAACCACCAATATCCAACATGATTTTCTAAGTTTCAAATTAAACTTATAGACATTTTTTTTAACATTATTTTTAAAAAGATTTCAAATGATAAATTCTTGTCGCCAAATTAGCTGTCAAGCATGATTAAGATTGCTGTTTCCTTGGAGAAAAGTGATACTTAAAGTAGCAAAGTTCTATAAATGACATTAAATTACTGAAGTAACAATCAAACAAGAGGCCCGTGGGCCAAAGCTATATAGAAATGAAGATAAAATATTACAAAATTAATAAGGTTAAATGCCTCTTGGCTTTGAGGATGCTGGGATTATTTAACCTGGAGAAAAGGAGGTTGAGGGAGGATCTTATTGCTCACTGCAACTGCCTGAAAGCATATTTTATCAAGGAAGGGATCAGTCTCTTCTCTTCTCCCAGGTAGCAAGCATTAGTCCTCAAGCTGCTCCACAGGAGGTTTAGATTAGATGTTTGGAAAAAATTCTTCATTGAAATGGTGGCATGTGTGGCAAGTTGTGGAATCACCATCCCTGGAAGTGTTCAAAAAACATGTAAATGTGATGCTTAAGGACATGATTTAGTGCTGGAAGTATCAGTTTTAGGGTAATGGTCATACTCAAGGATCTTAGAGATCTTTTCCCACCTTAGTGAGTCCATGATTCTATCTTCTTTTCAAATGCAAAGTGAGATCTAGGAAAATAATGACAAAGGAGCAAATTAATTAGCTAATATGACAGAAGTATTGTCAGGGTAGAATTGGCAGGAGTATTACCAGGTATAAAATTCTGAACTCATTTAGAATTAAAAAAAAAAAAAATCATTCTTGTCAAAAAAGGACATTTTCTGAATGAGTATGCTATATTTTCTCCTAACCAAATTTTCCTAACCAAACCAAATTGCACCTGCTCCAAGGAAACCATTTTAAACTATTACATTACATTAGATTTATAGAATATTTTTGATAACATCTCTCAAGCAGTCACCATCTCCAGGAATTTATTTCATTCTGGTGGCCCTTTTTTTCATTTGAAACACACACACACAAAGATGGAAAAAAGCTAAACTGTAGACATTAGCTTTTGTATGAAACAAAGCTAATGCATGCAGTAACGTGTACAGCTAAAGTATACAGGTGTATGAAACCTAGTATTATGAAGGAATTTCTATCACTCTGTGCTGCACAGTTTTTGACAATTTCAACACTGAAAATCAGGATTCAGCCCCTCCATGGACTCTTGAACTGATTGTTCAAATTTTAATCAGAGGCAAAGTAACCTTTCACAGACCTTCTAAGTCTCTGAGCAGCCAAAGAATATGAACAGTATGAACAGGGCATCTAAATCAATATTTCCCAATCACCTTTCCCTGTTCCATAAAAGTAAGCATATTCCTATGTAACTGGAAAGTTTTCTCTGTCAAATAGGCTTTCCTATTCTGTCTTGGCCCTGTCTAGATTATTCTATTTTCCTTCTCCCACTCCATTTGTTCTTTTTACTGCTCTCAGGCCTTCATGAATCTTCATGTTCCTCTACAAAATGCAGCTGCTTCCTTCTCTCTTTTTCATCAGTAACATTACTTGGCCCCTAATTTTTTCAGACAACCACCATACTAAAATAATGTAAAAAATGTGAACAAACTTTGAGAAAAAACTGATCTGAAATGATGTCACCCATATGACAGGAATTATAATATGTGCTGAAGCGCTATGAACATAATCCTGATTCTGTGCTCCTGGTCTGTCTTGATATTTCATTACAGTTACCACATAAGCAATTCATGAAATTGCTTGACTCTGTAGGCAAATGTTCATATTTGAATGATAACTCCAAAGGCAAGGATCTAGGTAGATGTCTAAATATCACTGAACTTGTGACTGTATATGGTTTCATGGAAAACTTATACCTTTTTTAAAACTCTTGCATTAATAAACAGCAAGTCTTAAAGATTTTTGTTTTATAAATACCTAGGTTTTTCATGTTGCCTTTACATGTAGACAACCTTACAGGTACTTGTATCAGGACTGCCTGAAATGGTGCTAACTGGTGTATTCAGTGGGACTTGTATCAAATTGCTTTGAATAACTTAAATTCAGATTTAGGGCTATTTAGGGCTATTTTGACTACTGTTCCAACTTTGAAATTCCAGGTATCTGCTGCATTGCGTGATATTTTCACATTCCTTGGAGCAGACTGAAATACCAGGTTCAGTAATAGGATGTGCCGAGTTTTTTGAGAAGCTGCAAAGTTTGGTTTGGTTCAATTTCTTACTGAGCAAGTTCTTCAACTGCTCAAGACAGTCTCCTGTTATCCATGCAGTTGCGTCTCCTCTCACATCTCATGTAGTTTTGCACAGCCTGTATATCTTCCCACTACCTCTTTTCCTAAGTTATATAAGAAAATTATTACCCCTGAAACCCAGAATATTTTTCTACGGTCATAAATGTGCATTTAACAACAACAACAAGTCTCCTTCATTGCAGATTCTAATTTTTGTGTTCTGGGTAATGGTCCACTCCAATCCATTCATCTCTACCAGGAGGAAATGGAATTAAGCCCCTTGTATTTTATTAGGCAGTTAGTAATAGATGAAAACAAAATAAACCCTTAATGGCATAGAGTAAAATTTTATTTTTGAAATGGCTATAAATTGCCAATTGCGAAACTCTACGTCTTCCTTGGCTTTATTTTTAGAGTGCACTTCTTGGGAAAGCTGATTTAACCTCAAATGTATAGCAACACGTAGGAAGATTGCAACACAGAATTGGTTAAACATTTGGTGTTTTGAGAATAGAAAGCATCTATCTTTAGACACTTCAAAAACTCATTGTACTCTTTATTCTACTGCACATCTAGTGCATATTTATTCTAATGCTTGTTAAGTACTGTTTTTTCCCCTCAGTTCCTCATCACATCTTATTAGAATATTTTGTTGGCTTTGTTCTTTTCCCAAAATCTCCTTTGAATCTAGTTTTTAGGAATTGTTTTTGTCAAAAATAGAATTGAGAGAAAATTAACTTCAGGTTTCAGTGCAGGCACAATTTTAAGTAGAAGAGTAGGTGCTTTCTTTCTTCAAAGTCTGATGTGGTCTACTATGGAGACATTTAAATTGTATGTTACCCACAGAAACAGATCGAAAAGCAAATAAAATTTTGCAAAATTAAATTCAGGAGTGGTTTTTTAATAGAAAAAACCCTAAGGAATATCTTGTAGCTTGGACGAGAATATGTTACAATTCTGTGTCTTAGATAAGTAATCTAAGTACTAGGTCCCTGTGAAGTTGGGATTTTAGCCTATAATTTTAAAGGTGAATTACTCCTTTTAGTTGTTCTGCATAGCAAGATGGTGATTTTGGCTCTCATTCAGACTAGTTTTAGAGGGAAAATTAGTTACGAATAAATAATATATCAAAATATTTGAGAGATGGAAAATGTATTCATCAAACTAGTAAAACAGAATATCAACATAGCAACATTCTGCAAGTTCATGTGTGCTCCTTATAGCTCACAAAAGGCCTGTAACATTTTAGAATGTGCTACTTCATATTAGTACACTTTTTAAAATGACTTTGCCTCTTGGCTTTGAAATTCAAAGAATTATAGCATTTTTGAAGTACAGTTGCAGCTGATGTTTGTAGCTTACATTTTTACAGTGATAATTACATGTATTCTATCCTTAAACAATATTAGCTCAAAAGTAAAGACCAAAGCAGACATCACAGTAAGCCTTAAATATTTAAAATATACATCAGGAAAAAAACCCAAAAAACCCAAAACCACCACCAACAACAACAAACCAAAACAATGGGTCGTAATTCCACAAAATATGAGGGGTCACTTATCTCTCAGTGGCTGTATTTTCAGCAAATTGTTCAGAACAGCAATATTCTGAATGGTGGTTCTGGCTGTATTTCCTGACAAAATTTGTAAACCGTGTGGGCAAACAGCATGCCACCTGGAATGCTCCCTGCTCTTCTTGTTCTACTGTAAAGCAATATTTTAAAAACAGTGAGGTCTGCTCATTATCTCACTGTCAATACTTTCTAATATTGCACTCACACTGGTATTTAAAAGCAAGCTGTGCATTATTGCAGCCTAACCATCTAAGTTTAATATTTCAGAGAAATTTAAGAATCAGATAGATAAAGAGTTCTACTAAGGTGCATTTAGATCAGAGATTACAAGCAGCAAACGAAATAATCTCTGCAATGATCACAAATGTGGTCATGAAGCAGACCAGTCAAGAAAACAATCTTACTGCTGGCCGAGGGGCCTTTCTGTCCTTGCCAACATGTCATGAATCTGGAGCACTGTTCTCTCCATGGGATGACATGCTTTAATTTCTGCCTAGACTGACATACACAATCTTAACCTCAGAACTTCAGCTGATGTTTCACATTCAGTGTTAGGATCATCTAAAGATAATTTTGTTCTTCAGCCTTGCTCCGGATTATTATGGTATGAATTTTCGGTGTGAACACTATATCATTGGCCCTGACTAAAGTTCCAGTGTCTTAAGGTATTATGAATTTACTTCTTTGTTCAAATAAAAAAATTCTGTCTCCAAAGCAAATATTTTTATTATTTTATCAGCATTGGCTTATTCAAAATATCAGAACCTACAAGTAGAGAATAGCCTTATTTGAACCTACAGTAAATTTATGGGGTTGTGAACTTCCTTCCTGGAAAAAGTAGCTCATATTTCTCTGGCTGTATAACCTCTCAGTGAAAAGTCAGGGAACTCTCACTACTTTTGTTGCATTAAGTTAACATTTACTACACTGAGGAGTACGACTATAAACTTTTAAATTTAAGCTGATTTTCTGCTTAGGCTAGGGTAAGTACATGCATAAATTTGTTCATGATGTTTTCACTTAGGTATTTAAATAATTTCAAGTTTAAATAAGAGATGAAGATGTAAAGCTGTGAAATGCAATAAACTTAATCCTATACTATTTCACACTACCCATAGCCAAATTTTCAAAAAATAAGAGAAAGGAAGTTTTATTTTCTCATATGCTCCTTTAGAACTATATCCTTCTAAGACTCGTAAATATTAACCTTGCAGCATAATAAGAACATCAGGGATTTTTATCTAGAAGAAGGTATCCACAGATGAAGATGCAGGATATAGAATGCCCTGTCAGGAGGACATTCCAGCTGTAGCTGGAACATTGCTAGGTAAAAGAGATTTTTTTCAACAATATGGGATTTTGTTGGAAGCAGTCTTCTGACTGTATTAAACCAACATATCTATTCACTGAACAAATTATCAGTTAGAAATCTTTCTCTTCCCCTATTCCATCAAGCACTGTTTAGGAGCTGATGTGCAGCCCTAGCAGATAAGGAAACAGTAATTACTTGGGTGAGTAACTTCCTACAAAAATTCCTCTAATTTTTTAACTAACTTCATTTTCCAGATCAGAGATGTGAACTTCCAACAGAAGTGAGAATTAAGTTAAATAAATGAGTATGTATTATTTCAACTGCAGTGCCAACACATTATTTTGACTTCTTTGAAGCTCAGCATTTTTCAGCTACACTAGTTGAAACTGACTTCTGGAGCTGAATTGGTTTTTTTAGAGTCAGTGGGCCACTCCTTGGTTTCTCAGATTGAAAAAATTAAGTCAAGGAGAATGCTGCAACTGATCAAGTTCAGGCTGAGGGAGCTGGGGTTGTTAAGCCTGAACAAGAGGAGGCTCAGGGGTGCTCATCTATTGCTCTCTACAACACAAATACAAATACAAATACAAATACAAATACAAATTGCTCTCTGTCTGAAAGGAGGTTGTAGCAAGGTGGAGGTCAGTCTCTTCTTGGAGGCAAGCAGTGACATGACAAGAGGACAAAGCCTCACGCTGCACCAGGAGGTGTTCAGACTGAACATCAGGAGGAATTTCTTCATGGAATGAGTTGTTGAGCATTGGAATGGACTGCCTGGAGACGTGATGGTCATCCTCTGGAGGTGTTAAAGAAATGACTGGATGTGGCCAGTTAGTGCTGCGGTCTAGTTGACAAGATGGTGATCAGTCAAAATTTGGACTTGATGATCTCAGAGGTCTTGCCCCAACAAAAATGATTCCATTAATCTGAAAGGCCTCATAGTCTAGAAAACACACGTCATAGATCAAGACTTTTTAATTAGGATGTTGTCTTGGATGTAATATGGTTTAGCACCATGTTTGTGGTCTAGAAGTAGGTTGAAAAATTTAAAAAGTTCTAAAAGATACTAGTCTTTATTTCTTCTGATCAAGAGTGCACAGATTGCAGTCTAGAAGGCATTTCATTCCAGACTAGCTAGATTAAAACAGGCTTCTGCTGTAATAAAATTAGTTACCTAGTTACTTAAAATCGGATTCTAGAATGACAGCTTGTTTTTTAACCTTGTTTTATAACAAAGTATTCAGTGAAAAATTATTTTCACTGAAATATGAAATACTGCATGAAAGAGGGAAGCTAAAGGATTGAGTTATTATGCAGTATAATGTTATGCTGAACCTTAAAGTTAAGTTGAGGTTACCTAACATTCACCTAAAAATCTGCATTAACCCAAATCAGGATGCGTGATTAAAATCTACCACACGTATACTGGAGAGTTTTCAGGGGCAGGAATATAATTTATTTCAGTTTTTCGTTTAGTACAATGTAAATTTTCTAGATGAGGCTTCCATATTTTGGAGAAGTATAAATTATTAACCCTAGCCGAAGGCCAGGATAAGAAATAAATCAAAGTAACTGAGTTAGGTCCTCCTTAATTTTCTTCTTAATTATATGGAGAGTTTTTCTTATCTTTTTCACCTCTCCTTAGGAAAAATTCCAAGATCATCTTTGGTGGAAATTTAAAAAAAATGGAATATACTTTAGTTCCTCTCACCTACTACAGCTACTGGATAAGCCACCCTGTCAAATGTGTTAAAGTCAATGAATCTTAAAATAGCACTATGTCTATTATTAGAACAATAGGTACCCCAGGCTACTTTAAAGAAAACCTTGTGATGAGTCACAAATATGCTGCATAGTCCCATGAAAGCAGAAGCCAAGGAACTCACAAAGGAATGAAAAGATGGTTTTATTTTAACAGTTGTAGTGCAACCACTGCAGAAATAGTTCATGCTTTCCATGTCTGTATGTGCATACATTTTACAAACCTCTATATACAAAGCATATTTCAATTCTCCATCAAACACAGACATTTAGTGATGAATATGCATGGAACAGGAAGAAGAGAAATAATGCAATAGGTCTTCTTTTAGAAAACAGAATCTTGTATACATTTTGTTTTCATTGATGTCATAGGTCAGCATCTGTACAATGAATGGGTGTCATGTAAGTATTCCTATCTTTAAACTAGCTCAAAGACTGAAAAATTCCTTCATTAGGAGAGCAAGTCTTAAAAGTACATTTAGTACTTTATTTTTAATTTAGAAATTGCATGATTGCTTTTCCCAAGTCACTGAGAATAGCATCTTTGCCCTTCAAGCATATATTTCTATTCATTTTTAGGGTCATATCTGCAATGAATTTTGCCTGACATTTTAGCAGTCAGAACTTCCTCAGATGTGTTCATCTTCCTCCAGATTTCTGGAATCCTGCTTAAAAAATGGTGTCACATTTCAGCGAATTTCAAGCTTTTGATACTGAAGAACAATTAAAATATTGCTTAGCAAAATGAGTGGTCTGACTGCTTGATCCTTGATATCCTGTAGAATTCTTTAGTGGGCACCAGCTCAGCCTGCCAGTTTGTTCCTATTGCTGTGGCCCATTTTCTCTGTTTCTGTTTGTCCTACCTGTGCTCTAAATTTGAGGGGCATCCACCCATGGGGAGGAGCTCCAACATCCTTCATAGATGGATGGAAAAAATTATCTTGTATCATTGTTATACCCTTATCTTCTCTGAACTTTTTTTTTTATCCCTAAGGGCCTTCTTGAAAGCACCATGCTCTACTGCATCTGTAAAAGGGATTTATTACAAGTTTTTGATGCTTTTCCTAACTGACTCTTCAAACTCTTTCTGTCATGCTTTATATATTTGCATTTAATCTCCAATGGTTTCTGATGCTTTCTGCTTTTTTTCATTTGGACTTAAATTTAGCTTTTTGAGGGATTCTTTTAATTCTTTAACTGTGTAATCCTGTACTTTCTGTTTAGCCATGGTGGCTAAAGGCCCCCATTTCTCACCAATCATTACACTATGACTGTAACAAATTTTTAAGGACTAAATATTAGTGAATGTTAATACACTGTGCCGTACATTTAACTTAAGCACATTCTATTTCCTTGGATTTACACTTCAAAACACTTGAAATTAAATTCCAACAAGTAATGTTTTACTGTCAGAGGGGTCACAGTGTATTTACACTACAGTATGAACATGCTCAAGAAGGAATTTGCTTATGAGACACAAGTCTTTATAAAAATAAAAATAAAAATAAAAATTAAATAAAATAAAATAAAATAAAATAAAATAAAATAAAATAAAATAAAATAAAATAAAATAAAAAAATTAAAATAAAAATGTAATCCAAGTAATGAATTGTTGTTAAATTACTTTTCAGTAAATATGTTTTTTCATAGCATAGAGAGCCCAAGATCTAAAATAGAGCCCATGATCTAAAATATAACTAAGCTGAAAATACTGTAAAAGCACAAAGAGATAGAGGTTGACAGGTAGATATGAGATAGGCAATTTAAAAAGTCTCCAAATTAAATATGTTAGAAAAATCTTGGGTTGTCACTACACTTGGTCAGACCATTCAGACTACTCCAGTAGTGACCAGCAAGGCAATCAAGAGCCCCTCTCACAGAAAGCCTTACAGTTCCTAGGAAAGCAAAGCAATTCTTTTCTTTCATCCTGGAAGCAGCTCTTTTTTCAAACTGATGCTTCAACTCACTGCACTGTCATTTATTCTGCCAATATCTAGTTGCCACTCAAAGTCTGAATTTCTCTCCTTGGTGTGTGCATATATACCCTTGGTATATTCCAGTTACATCTAAGTATTAAACTAATTGTACATAATGCAGAAACTGACAAGGAGTTTATACATGGGAACGTTTCATAGAGTCATAGAATGGTTTGGTTAGAAGGGGCCTTAAAGATGATTTAGCTCTAACCATGCTGCCATGGGCAGGGATACCTTCTACTACACCAAGTTGCTCAGAGACTCATCCAACCTGATCTTGAACACTTTCAGGAATGTGGCATCCACAGCTTCTCTAAGCAGCTTGTTCCAGTGCCTCACCACTCTCACAACAAACAATTTCTTCCTGATATCTAATCTAAACCTTCACTTTTTCAGTTTGAAGCCATATATATACACACACACCCTCATAAATAGCCATCGTCCTTCTTGTAGTCTCCCTTCCTGTGCCTGAAGGTTGCCATTGGGTTGCCTCAAAGCTTTCTCTTCTCCAGGCTTAACAATCCCAGTCCTCTCAGCCTTTCCTTCAGAGAGGTGCTCCATTTCTAATCAACTTGGCAGCCCTCCTCTGGAATTGCTTCAATGGGTTTGTGTTCTTTTTATGCTGGGGACCCCAGAGTAGGGTCTCAACAGAGCAGAGCAGATCAGAGGGGCAGAATCCCCTCCCTGGCCCTGCTGGTCACACTTCATCCACATTTTGGATGCAGCCCAGGATTCAATAAGCTTTCTGGGCTGGGAGTGCACATTGCTGTCTCTGCTCCAGCCTCTCATCCACCAACACCCCCAAGTCCTTCTCCTCAGAACTCCTCCCAACCTGTTCATCCCCCCAGTCCATACTGACGTCAGGAATCGCCCCAACTTAGGTGTGGCATTTTTGCATAATGATTTAGTTACCAGCTCGTGTTACGCCCCACAAGTTATCAGAACATTTATTGAAAGAATTTGGGTTTGGACTACCCACCAGACAGACCATAAAATTTTTATTATTACAAATTTTGGATGCTAAAATTTTTATTATTAAAAAAATACTTGAAAGAAATCAAATATATTTTGTTATAAAAGGGTAAGAAAGAACTTCCTTTTTATTCAAACTAAAAAATTCTAAATAGAAATTAAGAAGTTTAACCTAAAATAATAGCAACTAAAATGTAATTTACAGCCAGATTATAATAACAGAGAAAAAAAGTAATTCTACTGACAAAGTCATGACTTTAAATTGCTTACAGCAGTGCAATCACTTTGCAATCCTTCTATTTTTCATTAAATGAGGACTGGAGATATTATGCACAGATTTTAAAAATAGTTATGTTCAACATCATAAAAAATAGTGACAATTTAGGTTTTAACTCTTCTGCTTTAATACCATTTGTATTAGATATGCAAACCTGCGTTGATCTGAAAACAGTTACCTATTTGAAGCTAGGGCTATTATTCTAGGACAGAGCTTTGGGATAGGGCAGACCTACTGAACATGGTCACTGCCTGCTGCCCCTCCAGCTGGTCAGAGGACCTCCCCGTTGGCATACTGGTCTGTCTTCCTCCATCTTTCTCCCTGAGGAGAGGATACAGCCTCAAAAACCCAGCCCGTCTCTTGGCACAGCCCCTTTGGCACGCCCCGGCTGCTGAAGGAAGACACACAGCATTTAGTCGCTGAGAGCTTTCCCCACCTCTCCTCAGAAGCGTGTCACTGTTATGCAAGCAACATGTGAGAACCTGAATATTGCTAATTTTGGTCGTTCCCAGTAAAGATTCTATGCAAGTACATTTGTCAAAGAAATACATAAAAATCTTTCCCTGTTTCTTCTTTCGCTTTAATATGGTTTTAATTTGTGTAATTTTATGAAAATGAACAGGGAAAAATTAAGTCCACTGGATGGCTTCATGCTGGCAAATATATTAGTCAAAAGCAGAGTCAAACCTTTCAGAATCCCAGCTGCTTTAAAAGACTACACAGAGCTGCTCAACTGATGTTGGGCAATTATGGGATAATCTTCAAGTTGCTCATAGCTAAAAATTAAATTAAACCCTAGAAGCATAAAAGAAGAAATGAAAATCTGACACTGGTTATTACTGTATTCCATCTCATGGTTTTTTAAGAACTTCATCTAATGACTATTTAATGTGTGAGGACGGCTCAAAGTTATTTCAAAGGGATTGCTGTCATATGGGGGCAGATGCTGGATCTTTGGCACAGATGTCACAAGAAGATGTGTATTTCCCCTTGTGCCCTGGAGACACAGTCCCTCAGTCTTGATGCATCTCTATATCTGTGCCTAAGCACTTCAGATTTTATGTGCATTGTTCAAGACTTCTTGCTGTAGCAAAACTTCATATTTCATAGGCATATTTGTGGGTAAGCAAACATTTTTACTGATATGCAGCTCCAAATATTTGGGGTTGTATAAAATAAAAAAAAAAAAATTATTCCTCTCTAGCCTTTTTTCCTCCCAAGCACCCTAAAATACCAACATATTAGAAGCTCCTAAATTTTCTTAAGTATAAATGTAGCCATCTTTTCAATTTTACTATAAAAATAAAGATAGGAGGATGGCCTAGTTCTTCTGAAATAACTTAATTTTATGGAAATCATCAACTGAAATCATAAGATTTGTGTCTGGATTTTCAAAACCATCAGAATCCAGAGTCCCAGTTCACATAATTTCTTGTGTGACCACTTAAACCAGAGGTCTGTATGCTCTTGTTGTTTACAAAATACATCCAGCCATGTTGAGTAATTATCCAAATACCTTCAGAAGTCTGGCCTTCAAACATTACTTATATTGGGAAATAACTTCTAATTTATAGACTTAAAATGTGTCTCCAAAGTAAGCTATCCCAAAATTGATGCATCTTGGATGAAATTAATTTTGTTTTAAATCTCAGTCCTTGGTTGCACCTCTGACCAGCAATAAAATGATCTACAATCAGGTGTCAGGAAATATAAATCTCAGATCCTGCTGAGTTTATAAAATTTTTCCCTTTTCCCCTGAATTTCATTGCCCAAAAGTCAAACACTACCTGATATAGAGTCACTCCTATCTTTGACAAAGGATTTTTATCACTCTGTCCACAGTGATACATATAAATTCAGTTTATAAAATTTGCACTTTGAATATTAATTAGTTTAGCTATATTGCTCATAACATCATCATTGACAAGGTGGTGTTAGGTCATAGGTTGAACTCAAGGATCTCAAAGGTCTTTTCCAATCTAGCTAATTCTGTGATTCTGTTAAAATGAAAGCACATCTGAGGTTCAACAAAACTGGAAATTTCCCAAATTAGTATCTGGCATGCAGAAACACTACTTCTGTAAATTGGTGGCATTTAGTTGCACAATATCTCATACCTTTTAAACACCAAGGAAATGATCAGCTGAAAGATCAGAGGTAGACATCCTGCTCAAAGATTCTCCTTCTGAGAGCATATGGATAAAGGACGACTGTAGCTACAGGCAAAGCTTCCTTTACCAATGTAATGTAGGTGGGAGATGCCAGCCTACATTTCCATAGACACACTAATTATCACCTGCTAATGATGTCTTCCTTGGAGATACTCATCAGTGTCTTTTTCTACTTAATGACTCTAAATTATTTAAGGGAATCTTGATTCAGCGCCATCTCCTGATAACTGATTTCTTAATTTATTCACGGCTAAATGATCATTTAAAACATTTTAATATTTACTAATTTTTAATAACTTGACTTTTATTGACAGACGTACTCAAGTTTCAGAATTTGCCAATTAGAACACTTAATTTTTTCAGATGACATTGCCATCATATTCTTGATTATCAAAAGTGGGAAGGGAGGAATTGTCATGAAAATTCCAATTGTGGTATTGATATACACATTCCTTACTACACATTATTTACTAAAGTAAATAATTATATGCTTTTAACAGAAGTTCCATTATATTTTTATAAGTCACTACTTTGCTTGTTTATGTTTTTCAACATATGCAGAAAATTTTATCTAAATGCAAATTTATTGCATTTTTCAGTTTTGACTTGTAGAACAGTATCCCAGATCTTTTTATTTTTTGGGTCTGGTGTTTGGGAAAGAAATATCTTGACATGGGTAAACTCAAAAAGTATAATTAAAAATTTCTGTAGCAAAGATGTTTGAGGTACATTTACATTCAGGGAAAATGCTGGGGAAATGGGAGAACATAGACTACTTAGTATGCATATCAATAGTTTTAGTCAAATATGAATGAAGCTTTAGATAAAAGTACCTGTTTTTTGTTGCATCTGTGTTTAAGTAATATTAATTTCTGTGCCCTTTGGTTTCTCATGAATATACAGCTCTTAAGGAAATGAAGGCATAAGGCAATTCTTTTAATACTTTGGACTAGGTGTACTTCCATTAATGCTGGTGCAAAGTGGATGGAGAATCAGGATTCCAAAGAAATTCTATGACCTTCAGATCAACTGCTCTGAGTGTTGCTGCCAGGGCCATTGCTCTCCCAGATTTAAGCAAAGAAAACAAACAAATACCTGACTAAGACAAATCCTTTAACTTACCAGTCTCACAAGCCTACAAGTAAAAACCTTTAAGACTATGTATTGTCTTCTTCAAATATTTTTTAATCTATTCCATTTGAATATTTGCCTGAATCAAGATCACAGGAAAAACATCATTATACCTGAGTACTACACAGATCTCATTAGGCAAAAATCCTGAGCAGGGACCTGATAAATAAACAGTGTAGTCTGTCCTAAGAGCTGTTCTGTGGGATGAAAGCTGAATAAAGTCCATAACTTGGGATTTATCATTTCAGTGTTTGGACTGGAGCAGAAAAAGCAAAAACTTAATAAGTCAATAAATTACGCTTTATCAGTTTCTCAAATCTGAACAGCCAACTATCAGGGGAAGTGCCCAGGTTTCAAATTACTGCAAAATAACATCTTTTCAAGTGTTCTAAGCTATATTTAAAGTGGGGTTTTGTCCTGTGTACTGCCCTCAGTCACAATGCATTTGCTTTTTCATTAGGGCACTATCTGACAAAAGACCAGACCTATGAAATCTGTGCAATTCTTTGTCCTACTTTGAACTCCTGATCTCCAAACTTGGAATCATTCCATGAAAAATGAAATAATAATATTAATGGAAACATCATTCAACCATTTCCAGATGAAGAAAACTGCTTTCCTGTCCTTTTCCTCCTTAGTCTTCAACACTTGCCTCCTGCTTCTCAGCTTCTAGAAGTGTCCTACATGAAAGAATTACTATTCACTCCTTTCAGAGAATGTACAGTATACCTGGCAAAAAAACTGAGAGAGGAAAGGAAAATCATAATATATGCAAGAAATATTCAACAGTAGGTTAGTGTTTATAATTCTGAACAGATTTATAAAGTCAAAGAAAAAAGAAAATATTTTCTTTTTGTACCATTTTATTTCACAATGGAAAAAATTTGTATCCTGTTAATTTTTGTCATCAAGGACTATTTTGGTTTTCTGTTATGTGTATTAATGGAAATAAATACTTCTCCACATCATAAAAACTTATTGTTATGAAAACTAACTGTTCCAAACAAGCCTCTTTTAAACATTTTTTCCTAAATAATTCAAGGTAGGATAAAAGGATTTAGTTCTTTCTCATGAAAATATATTTGCTGAAGAAATATAAGAAAAGTTAACTTGTAAGTTTGACAACCAACAGACACATTAGCATATTAATGATTATTCTGAACTAAGAGACTGTATAAGCAGCCAAGTGCCAAAGTATGCATTCTTGCACTGTTGTCATAACAACAAAAAAATAGATAATGTATAATGTGTGTAAAGAAAATTTCAAAATATTTGAAACTAATTTTTTTCTGCAGCTTAGAAGAGCCAGTGAGCTTCTTCTTTGTGCACTTGGTCCCAGATGCAGGCAAAACTTTTTAAAGTTAAAAGCAGCATGATATTTCATGAATTAGCTTGACTGATTATGAATCTATCAGGAAGCCTTAGTGCCCTCTCTGTAAAAGACAATGAGTCAACTTTCCAGATTGTCCCCAAGTCGGCTGTCAAGATCTGGCTGCAGAAAGTCAGGTACAGACTAACTATTTGTATTGGTCAAGATCTGGACAAACAAAGGGACTTTATGCAAAATTCAGTGTATTTAAAATGTGACCAAATTGAGGCAACTCTGCAAGCACCTTTGCTGGAAGTGAGTCTCATTGAGGAGAACATTTCATATCCAACCTGCTGTTTTACAACTTGTCTTTGAAAGAGAAGAAAGATAGCAGAGAAATGAGCAGAAGCTACAATAATTTTAATCTCACCAATTATATATTTTTAAGATGTCAGTGATAATCTTGTAGTGCCACAATATGATTAGGATACAATCAGGAATGCAAGAACAACAAAATATTTTCTAAAATGCCTACCCATGCCTATGCAAAAATAAGTGGTTGGAATAAAGGTTTATTGCTGACCAATATAGTTTCTTATAGGTTATATTGTGAAATAAATTATATTTTAATGTAATTTTCAGTATATCAGCATCTATATATCCATATTCAGTAAATATATCTATATGTGTGTATGTATATAGTATAGATGTGGCTGATGATATGTAATTTTGAATTAGTGCAGTTCCACTGTCATTTTCTGACTAAATGAAACAAAAGTAAATGAAAACATACATGACTTCACTAAACAATGTAACTGTCTAATGAATGTCTTCTCTAACTGCCAACACAGTTTTCATACATAAATAACAGCATCTCTGTACAGCTGAGCTAGTCAGGCATGCAGTGATGGGTGGATTGCTTTGAGATCAAAGCTGCACCACCAAACACAGAGCAAAGTACTGACTGCACAGTTTTTGCAGTTATTATAACAAATTACTCACAAGCTGATAGATGTATATGATATATGGTATAAACATCTAAACACCGTCTAAAATGACACTCAGAGTCCTAACACATGTACCTACCTAAGGTCACCCTCTGGCTACTTTTTGAAGGCTGAAAAAAAAGACTAAATACACCATTGGTTTGCTCACTGATTAAAAAGATACTATGCTGAGAAAATGATCAAGTTCAACTTTTGAACGCATCATTTTCTTAAAATAGCTAAGAAGATCTCTGTGTCAAAATAGCAACATGAAAGTTTTGCCTGAGGTTGGGTATATCTCATGCTTAATGAAACATGTGATGCACATAGGAAATAAAAGTTGAACATCAGAATTGCTATTAGACTTGATCACTAAGATTACTAGTACAAAGAAAAAGAAAGAAACCTAATGCATTCTGAAAACCTTTTTTCCTATTTCTTTTCAAAATGAATTAAATATTCAGAGTTATATTTCTCTGAATGGTAATAGAGAAAAAAAAATATTTTTTTGTGTTACTTACACATAGGAAAATGCACATAAAGAAAACTCCTCCCTGTAACTGCCAATGAAATGCTGCATCTGAGCAAAAATGCCACCCATAACTTCAGGTGTTGATTTAAGACAACATGAATATCCCTTAGAAGCCAGTACATGTTTTGAAAAATGTCACTGTGAATCTGTGCCTCACTGAGCATTGTATCACTCCTGTCCCTGAAGGTGTGACTGTACAGGCAACATAACTGACAATATTCAGAATCTGCCACTTTTTCTCAGTGTCTCCAAGGAAAAGATAGCTCTGATTTTGTTTTGCATAGAAGAAGGAAAAAATCCCAAATTTCTATCATTTGTTTGGAAGAAATAACTATATTAGGAGAAAAAATAAAATATTCAGTATTGGTAAAATTTTCTGTCTAAAGCTTATCAATCCAATTTAGCACCAGCTGCTACACAATGCAAGTAAAGCCAGCCTTCTGCAACTTCTAGAAATGTTTTAACCAGCAAAGTGTTAAGTAGTTACTTATAGAAACAAATACCAAAATAAATTACACAAAGCAATGTTACAGCTAATATCTCAAAATTAATGAATTTTAACCTATTTTTTGGCACCTTGTAAAAGGTCCAATTGTTCATGTAATTGTTCATGCAAAAAAACCCTGCATGCATTTTCAAGAAGTATTTCTATACTTACACTCTGACAGGAGAAAACCACTGTGCTTTATGGGACCCATCACAAGTAAGTCCTGCAGATTCAATCAGCCTCTGCAGCCTGATGATATACATCCTGGAGGATATCAGTAAACTATTTACTCTGATAAGCAAGAGGCTGTTTCAAAACACCTACAGCACAATTAATTGCTTGGCTTAGTCTCTGAAGAAATCTTGAACTTGAAAAAAATTAATAAAGATTACTTTAAATCACGTAAGATCATTAAGCAAATCTTTGCAACTGTTTTCTCCAGTACAGAGGCAGAATAGAGTGTTCTGGTCTTTACCTTGATATTAGAATGTAGATAATTTCATACTCCTGTTCTTCAAGCACTGCTGCATCTCAAGTGATAGCGGCACTAGAAACTATCTTCCTTTTAATTAGGATAAAATTTGCAAATACAAGGTTGAAGAGGTTAGCCTTCATCTAATTACCAGTTTTATAAGTTCTCAATGAACAGTAGGAACATTTCTTAAGTGTGCTGCAATGGCATTTTCCCTGAAAAATGGTGGAAGGCATTGAGAATGAACAAAGTCATTAAATGCACCTCTTTTTCTCCTGTAATTTAAACAAAAGCAAAAAGAAATGAGAAGGTCATCTGGAGACCTGACAGTTGATGTTCAAGATGACTCCTCAGTGGCACAGTGATTTCATATGAGACAGAAAGGTGAGTCAGGGAAAAGTCATTAATTTCAAGTTTAAAATATTTAATTTTAATTTAATATTAGAATAAATATTTAATTTAATTTTAGAACAGGTTCCTGTAATAAATTCTAAAAGAAATCTAAGAACATATTTGTTGCTAAGTTTATGCCTCTTGAGTATCCTTTTCTGCTTAGCAACAATTACTGCAGATATTGTCAGGTTTAGTCCAGAAAAACCATCACAACTACTTCAAGCATGAAACTTTCATAATAAAGGGAGTGGAATCTCAAATTCAGAGTATTTCCACGTAGGCCTCAATTTTCATGATGAAAAACTTTAATTCTGAAGAACTTGTCCTTACATTTTGCTGTCCACAGAGGTCTCCATTCAACATATCCTGGACCCTTTCTCAATATAAATAGATAATAGCTGGACACAGGGTATTTTTCTCCAGCTAATACAGAGCTCACACAATAAAGCAGTTTGTAACTTATTCTCAGAATTGAGAGCTTTGTAGCTGTTGTCAAAACAGGGCAGAAAAATAAAATTGTGTGCATTTTCATAGAGAAACAGTAAAAGGAGTGGATGTGGAACACTCAGTATACACTGCTGACACTGTTTAATTGCAGGAGTTTTGGAGCCTGGTCATTGAGAATGTCTTGAATAAATTACTTCCATTAATCAATTGTTAAGAATTGGTATGTAAATTACTATGCAAACTTAATTAGCTGCTTCTCTATTTTTAGTATCGAACCCCCCCCCCTTCAATAATGTATATCCTCTCTTTTTTTGTACAGCCAATAAAATGAATTATCTTTGTTACTATTTGATTTGGCATGAAAAAAAATATTAAGGTAACCATGACAACAGTGTCAGTAGCTGAATTATAATAATGACAATATGTAAGCAATGAAATGTGAGCCTTTAAGGGAGCAGCATGCTCTGACACAGTATAACTATTATGAGGACACCCTGGCTTATGCTCTCTTTCATTTATGATAAAGGCTCTTATTCCCAGAGGTGCTGCATGTAATGGAGCTTTTAACAAAGTGGGATGAGTCAGGGATATGTATAACAATATTTCAAATTTATGTAGATAAGAAAGAACTGTACAAGCCAGAATTTTTTTACTTATGCTTTTGGTATAAGCCATTTTGGACTGAAGAATTCTATGCTGTAATAGTTGTAGTATTTGAGTGAATTCAGACTGGTCAGCAATTTTATTAAAATATACTGTGTTACATCAGAAATACCCTTAATAGTCAAAATTCCAAGTCTCAGGAAAGCAAACATTTCAAAGAGGCCCCTAACACCGGAAAGATAACGTGCAATGAGTCCCAGGCTATTTGATCTGTGTTACACTCTTCCCCAGTCCATGGAATTCCCTGATAATTTGTCTTGTTCAGCGTGGAGAAGAGATGATTGAGGGCAATCTGCAACATCTTGAAGGGGGGCAGTGGAGGAAAGGTGGTGAACTCTGCTCTGGTGACCAGAAATAGGACACAAAGGAGAAGAATGAAGCTGCATCCAAGTTCAGACTGGAATGAAGGAAAGGGTTGTTCACTAGATGGGTGGTCACAGCACCAAGCCTGCCAGAGCTCAAGCAGCATCTGGATGATGCTGGCAGTCACAGGGTTTAGTTTAGCTAGGTCTGAGAGTAGCAGGGAGTTGGACTCAATGAACTTTATGGGTCCCTACCAGCTTAAGTGATATGCTATGCCTCTATGATTGCTTGCATAGGCTCAAGAGGGAAAGGACATGACAAAGAGTCTATTGTGGATTTTAGTATTTCTGTTTTTGACTGATTTGAATGCAAGGTTTCAATATTGCCACAGAGTAATGAAACACAATTAATTAAATGTCAAAGAAATTTCTCTTGTTTGTTTTTGTTTTGTTTTGTTTTGTTTTGTTTTGTTTTGTTTTGTTTTGTTTTTAATGAGGTATGGGGAAAATATGTCCAGATTAATATTGTCCTCAAATTTTTACAGCCATCTTCAAATGAATTGCAGCGTATTATCTAAATCTAATTGTTCATAATGTGGAAATAGTTTGCATAGCACATGATTCTACTAAAGTTAAAGAATAATTGAGGAAACAAAAAGAGAATAATTGAAAAAAAATTATCAACCATTTTTTTCCTGTCATCTACCTCGTCCAAACTCTACGCATAGAGGAAGAGAGGTTTTGTCCTACCAAGGTAATGGAACGGAATAGTCTGGTAGACAAGAAGACATTATTCTGCAGGGGAGTAGAAAACCCTAAATTGCCTTCATCTCATGCTCTGACCCATCCTTGTTGTCAGGCACACAAGCACATATATATACCATTCCCTGCTGAGCACAATCTCTTTCATTTTCAGAGACGAGAAGTCGTCTCCCTTTCCTGCACAGATGAAGACGGGCAACACACAGACCCTGCACAGACTGACACTACATTTTACTTTTAGCTGCTCTGAAACAGCTTGAAATCACTGAGATCACTGTTAATCACGAGGTCAGTTAAATAATTAATATATCTCCAGCTTTTGACCTACAACAAAACAAAATAAGAATGAAGGCATACCTAAGAACTGTATTATGGATACTTGCCATCCTGTTCAAGGCACTTGCTGAACAAAATAAACTATATTATCTAAAAATAATCCTATGTCAAATGAAAATTTCCTACCTTTCCTAAGATAAACCAAAAGCTTTGGAACATAATGATATTCCTGGTTTAGAGAAAGTTTATTGCTTCTTTTTTTAATATTTTCCTACCATGCTTTGCCAGCTTATATTTGGGTTACATGACTTGTGGTATGTTTATAGCATGGACAGAGACTAAGCAAATTTGTTTTGTATTATGAAAAATCTTTGCATATAAGAATAGAAAATTTGGTAGGAAGAAGCTATTCACATTCTGAAAGAAAATCATGGAACTTCAGCTGCAGTTTGTGTATGGAAGATTATACACAGGGCTAATCTTTCTCTCACATTTTAAAGAAATTTCTGAAGTTATTTCCAGATTTTTATTTTGCTGCCTTGTAACTGAAGGCAGGTCATTCCTTAAGAGGAAATCTCTAGGGTTTAGATTACAGTTCTTCATACAATAAAAGAAAAAACTCACCACCAACAGCAACAAAAAAACCCCCTATGACTCCAGTCAAAGAGGTTTGTTTCTCCGGCTTTTATTTGACCATTTTTCAACACTTTCCTTCAGCTTAAATGACATTAGTGCTAGACTAATTTGAAGACCACCCACTCTTCCAACTTCTACTTTCACCTCATATAGGCACTTAGGCCAATAAACAAGATGACTCAGAGCAGTTTTCTGCTTTCTTGGTGCAGGAGTGATTGTCTGTGGGAGTGTGCATTTATGCATGAGAAAGGGAAAAATTATTCCAGAAAAGGAGGAGGAGGATAAAAGGGAGTAAGATGCATCAAAACAGCATTACAGAATTTCAGTTCCAAGAAAGTCTGCTGGAGACTGAATTGTGGATGATGTTATCCAGGCTAATCTCGGCATAACAAAGCTTATAAATATGCTGTTCCAATCTTGCATTTAGTTACAAAATATGGAACTGCCACGTGAATCCAATAAAACAGGCTGGCTGAGAGGACAAATCCTCCAAAAGAGGAGGACACGCTAGTTTTAATTCTGTAGCGAACTGCAGTAAAGTGTAATACACACAACAAGAGTGCCTACCAACATTCCTGGCTCTGCGTTTTTAGGCAACAAAGACAGTCAATATTCCAGACTGCAGAGCAGAGGATAAATTTCCCTCAGCAAATAGTGCCATCATAACTGGAACTAAAAACACAGACATGAGAAGCAACACAACACAGTCCAGTGTAAGGCTGTATTTGGTTAATAGTCCTCCAAAGACGGATATTCTTTGTTGCATGCTTCAGTAAGTCACTTTTTTTCTTTTCCTTCCCCCTCTTCAGCTGTAAATAATAACTTTCTCACATTTAGTTCCAAGTACAGGTCAAAAGTCTCACCTTTTTAGTTTAGCAAGCATGTCCAAACAGACCAAGCAAGTTAGTACATGGGAAATGGAGAGCTCTTTTTTCTAAATGAATTGATTTTGTTGAAGGTAGCAGAGAGAAAAGAAGAGTGGGGATTTAGGGACACATGAAAATTAAAAAAACAGAAACACAAATCACAAAAGATTTTTATTAATTGGGTGAACACATCCATGTGTTTTAACCCTTCCTCAAGTCCAGCGGTATTTTAATGTTTAAGAGCATTAAGTCCCTTTTTCCTGGTAAGACATTTTAAGATTCGTTTATGCTATATATCCATATGCTTTGTAATGTGATATGCTTGCTTTAATTTTTAGCGTTGAATTCATATTTTGCTTATATTAGTATCAATTTCTCAATTTCTTACAAATTGTTTCCACTCAATTGGATCCACTGTGACCTCTCTCTAGTTTTGGTCTTTCCATCATTTTTTATGTTTGCTCTTTCAGCTTCACAGAATTTCATGTTCTCTTTCTATTGTATCTAAAAGGTCAATTCTTATAAGAGCATAGCGCTCTCCTTTGTTCTTCTTCAAGTTTTTCTTTCACAAGAAATATCCAAAACATATATTTGCATCAATATAAAAAGATTTTGAAAAATATTGCCAAGGAAAGGTTTTTGGGTTTGGTTTTGGGGTTTTTTTTACAAGATTCACACAGAAGAAATAATGTTAAACTGTGGGAAAAGGACATGATATTTTGAGGCAGTGTCACCATGTTCCTTTGTCCTCTAGACAGAATGACAAACTTTGTCTGGGATAAAGGGAGGTCAGCTAAAAGAAAAAGAAAGGGGGCATCTCCTTTATTCCCAACATATCACCATGTTCCACCTCATCTTTAATATCTACTTGCCCTAGGTGCAAAACAGGAGTATTTCACAGAGTGCTCATTGAAGACTTTTTCATTTATCAGGAGCACTGGATAAGCCTGACTGAGAGATACTATTGTGAGTAGGATGAGCATAAGTTATTTTACACTGCAGTTCAAATGGGAATTAAGAGAATGCATCAGGAACTCAATATTCAGTGCTTGGGGGTTTTTTTCAAAGTACTTCATAATGTCTACTGGAACCAATTATATTTCTTGAGATTTTTGGTATTTCATACTTAACACAATATAATTTGATATTTAAGAAATAAAGTATTACAAGTTGGAATAGGTTTATCTAGAGTTATGATGGAATGTATATTTTTACAGGCTAGATATTAACATTTATACTTCCCTATTAATTTATATTGCCCAATTGTTTAAGCCTTTATTTGGTATGGAGCCAAGACTGATGTTGCAATATTCCTTATGAGTATTTCCTTTCCTTCAAGTTAAAATATTTGGCATTTCCTAATCTGCTATTAATTTGGAGTAATCTAGAGGCAGGAATATTTTTTTTCAAATCTATGGTACAGATATATAATATATATACACATATATACAAAATATGAAGATGAAATCTTCCTGATTAAAAATGAATTTTTGGACATAGAAAATTTTATTAACTGAATAAGTTCTACAAAGCTGCAACTCTAAACTGCAGAGGAACCAAGAATTATTTTAGCTACAGGAAACATTTGACATTCATTATTTCTGGCATATCCCACCATTCTTGTCCTTTTCAAAGAGCTCAGAAGAATTTGTATTCATAATGATAGTCTCAATGACCCTATCTGTAAAAATAAAATCATAGAACTAAAAAGAAAACAAGTACCATGTTTTAAATGCATGAGACTTCTGCAATACAGGAAAGAAAAAAATATCAACATGAGGCAAGAAATGTCTCTGTGATAAGAAGGGTTACAATAAAAGCTTTTGTTCTCTCTTTTTTGGTAATCATTCAACAGTATATAGGCATGGAGTCAGCTGCTTCAAGTTTAGATTTGTTTGGGATTTTTTAATCCAGTGATCATTAAAATGTGCATGTGGTTAGGACTATCTTTCAAACTATAGGGCCATTTTATTTAAAGGTGAATTGGGTTTTAATAATAAAATAGTCAACATTTTTTCTAATGCAGCTCCAGAAATGCATTTTTTCTAATTCAGCTCCTAATGGAGTATATTTCTACAGAATTAGGTTTGTACTCATTTATTTCATAAAACTATCTCTATTTCCATGTTATTTTCAGAGTATTAGTTGTCCCAATTCATGAATTGTACTTATTAGGAAGTGCATGAATTACAGCCATTTATTTTAAAATTCTGTTTTAAACACTATTTGCAGCCCTCTAACTAGGTTAGGAAATGAGTGACTTTATTCCCCTTTAGGGTCTGAAACTTTTTAGCAGACTTCAAATGGAAAGCATAAAGAAGTCTCAAAAAACCAGGACTTTACTGAAATAAAACTACTCATGTAAGAAGCATTGTAAAGCATTAGCTGGACTGAGGTAGGTCCCTCCACTTTACTCATTTTTTTAAAATAAAACAACAAACAAAGCCTGCAAACATGCATGTATCTTTCTCGTTCACGTGTATTTTTGTTTGTTGCAATTACTATTTATTAAACCTGGAATTTCTTACCTCTTTGCATTAGAATGACCTTGGCTATATAAGAGACATTATGATGTTCTGATTAACTATTATATGCAGTTTCCAGACCACTGCAACAGCATTTACTTCAATGAAAATATTATTGCATATAGCAGCTACAAATCAGACTCAGATCATGGCTCAGTGACTTCTTTTATAAGCAAAACACTCCACAGTTAATATCTTTTCCATTTTGTCAATGCGTAAATCATTGCTTTCCAAGGAAGGCTACATACTAAACTAGGTAATGCATTGTTCAGAAAATATCCCATTCAAAAATGTGTTTTTTCTAGATCAGCAGGAAAAAGTTTGTAGCTCTGCATGTGAAGAGCTTTATCTCAAAACAAGCTTTGGGTATTCAAGTGATTGCTGTCAAATGGGAGGAAATTTGCAAGGAGCCATCTTGGCTATGGATTTAAGCCTCCCCATCACGCTGGTCACAGTGGGCAGAAATTGAGTGAAGGTAGCCCTTTTTAATCACTGCCATTAAACACAGCCCCTCAGTAGCTCCTGTACACC